>NC_089504.1:25925372-26276872 GCF_036850995.1 Saccopteryx leptura | reverse complement strand
GAACATCCAGCTGCCCCCTGTATGTGTCACTCATGGTGACACTTTCCAGTGGCCCGAACAAAGGCTCTTGTGGGCACAGCAGCCCCTGCAGCCACCATCAAGACAAAAATGGAGCTGACCTGGCGATTTGCAATCACTCAGATCTGCTCTATAAACTGATTATGGAGTGCTTTCTGTGTCCAGGGTCCCTGTGCTGGTGCCGGGGGCGGATACCTAAGAGGTAGCAGCTCTTCTAAGACCATCGTCTGGAGGGGAAGAAGGACAGACAGTGGGGAACATACGGGACAAGTGCCCCTTGAAGACCTGCAGAGGGTCTGTGGGCAGCTCAGGGGAAGTGACAAGGGCCTGCTCAGGAGCCAGCGGGGTTCCCAGAGAAGCAGAAGGAGGGCAGCAGGGTGAGGGTGCCGTTGATGGGAAAGGGAGGGAAACGAACTTCAGATTTAGAAACTGTAGGTGAAAGCACGAGAGGTGAGTGAACAAGCACATCTGCATCCATCACTTCACTGAGCACTTGGATGAGGGTGTCTGCAGGGACCCTTCCCCCTGTTTTATAGGTAACTGAGGCCATGGAAGTATAAGCAGATTATATGCAGTCACAGGAAGGACATTATTGGTGACTTGAACCTAAGTCTTCTGACATCAAATCAATGCCTCTGTCTATCGCCTAATCAGCAAACATTGATTTTTTTTTTCCAATGGCCAGCATTGAGGATTAAAGGAGAATAATATCAAGGGTTGGCTCTTGAAGCACTTGCATATAGGATAAAAAAAAAAAGAAGATAATGCCACAGGACAAATGCTGGAATGAAGGCCCATGCGAATGCCCTGGGATCACAGTGGAGGCGTGCTCTAGAGAACTGTCCTTGGCCCTGTTTAATATTTGGTACCAACGATTTGGACAGGGACGTACGAAGTCCGCTTATCACATCCATGGCTGACACACAGCTGGGAGGAATAGCAAAAATGATTGATGACAAAATCAAACTTCTAAATGATCTCAGTTGGCTGGAACGATGAACCCAATCCAGTTAGATGAAGTGCAGCAGGGGTCCGCGTGAGGGCCAGCATTTCCCTTCAATTTGTGCAAGAAGAGGAGAGGGCAGCTCGGCCTGGCCCCTGGCCAGCTGAGAGAGATCTAGGGACTTCCCTGGGCTTCACGTCTAACTTACACCAAGCATGGAAAGTGCAGCAAACCAGCCTGACCTGTGGTGGTGTAGTGGATAAGATGTGGACCTGGAATACTGGGGTGGCTGGTTCGAACCCCGGGCTTGCCTGGTCAGGGTCCATATGAGAAACTTGCTTTTGCTCCTTCACCCCCTTCCTCTCTTTTTCTTTCTCTCCTCTCTCTAAAATCAATCAATCAATTCTTCAAAATAAATAAGAAAATAAAGTGTAGCAAACAGGCACACCCAAAATTATATACATAATTATATAATGGGACATTTTGTGAATCACTTTAGAAGTGGCGTGGTGGCAGAAGGACAGTATCTTCAAATGGAGATGGAAGTTACTTATTCATTTCTTCATCTGGGCAATGCTGCTTGTGAGCTGACCATACACCAGGTCCTGGACGACATGGACCATCGGCGGAGGACACACTGGAACCTTGCGGAAGGACTTACAGTGACATGCTGCCATGTGTCATTTGTGCGACTCTGGGGAAGTCACAGAGGCCTGCTAGGCTTCCGTGTCCTTATAGAATGGGCACCCTCATTTTGATCTCATAGGGTCTTGAGAGGAATAAATGAGATCATGTATGCAGAATGATGGTCATACAATTTGGCACAAAGTTAGTTTTTCAAAAAATGATGTGTACTGGTAGTATCCAGGCAAATCCAGAGACATCTACAAATAGGCAGCAGGATCCCAGGTCCCTTGGGTTTGGGTTAAGGGTGAAGGCTTCAGTCTTCAGGTGGGTTTCAGGAAAGGGTGATTTCTTTTTTCTATCACATGCCATTTGTGGGTGTGTCTGTGAGGATGTGATACATTTCAAGATAGAGGAAGAATCCTGCCCCCAAATCACAAGGGGCATTAACCAGATAAGAAAGACCAGCCATCTGAATTAACATGAAAAGTCACAGCTCTATTGACAGCCAGGGAGACATGGGGCTGATCTCCATAATTCTGGGCTGAGGTGTCCTGACTACACTTTGTTGCAGGCAGGGTTGATTTCTGGGCCGCTGGGTCTCAGCTTCCTGATAATAAAGGTGAGAAGATTAGGCTAAATTAGTGGTTCACCAATATACATGCTTGGAAGGTGCTGGCCTCTGTTGAAGTCGAGTTCACAACATCCCACTCAGATAAGTTCTCGATGGCTTCAAGTCAGGCTGCCAGAGAGATAGAGTGCCCCTTGCTGTGGGTGCCACAAAGGACAGCACACTGGCAGACCCTTCCCTGCCAGCCTGGCAGCCCAGACTCCCATGCTGCTGTGACGAGTTTGCTGTGCAGCTCTGGGGAGAGAAAGGCAAGTCTCTGGATGTGGCGAAGTTAGGTTGCTCACCCACATCTCGGAGTATGCCCAGAATAGTAGGCATTGAAAAAAGTAGTGTGAGTGTATACTTTTCATTTCCATCAATGACTCCCTCTGAGATTTCATTTTTGACGACGGTAGTCATAATAAAGTGACAAAATTACTTGGAGACTCAAGTTCACTCTGTGTTGCAACGTTGCACATATACCCTGTCTCAACTGACAACTTCTGTCACAAAAAATGCCATCCCCAACACAAGCGATAAAATATAGCTTCACATTGTATTTTATTGTAAAATTATAATATCCTTTAAAATGATAGTTGCATATGCTTGGAAAAGGTGGGTCTCCTTCTGAGATTACACCTTTCCCTTTTGAGGGAGGGGGCTGCTAAAATTCTTAGTCTTTTGTGAAATAAAATGATGATTGACTGAAGATGTGTTTATTTTTATTTTGAAATTATTTTCAATTGTATTACTTGAAAGGATAAAAGGTCAACAACCTTATGACAATTTTCTTTAAAAACATTTCCCTGATTCATGAAAAAAACAAACAAACCCTGAAGACAACTTTAGGAAGAATTTATGCATTATTTCCCTAAAGAAAGAAGGTGGGAAAAAATTTAAAGCCATTAAATAAAGTACATAGTTTGATAGTTTTAATTTTATGTGTCAACTTGCTTGGGCCACAGTATGCCCATTTGGTCAAACAGCACTCTGGGTGTTGTGTTGAGATTGACATTTAAATCAGGACACTGAGTAAAGAAGGTGGCCATCCCTAATATGGGTGAGCCTTATCCAAGCAGTTGAAGGCCTGCCTGAATAGAACAGAAAGGCTGACCATTCTTCACTTAACAGAGGATCCTTCCTGCCTGACTGACTTCAAACTGAGATGTCTGTCCTTCTTTCCTGCCTTCAGTCTTGTACTGAAACACCAGCTGGTCCTGGGTCTTGAGCCTGTCGCCTTTAGACTGAAACCACTCCATTAGCTCTCCTGGTTCTCAGCCTTTGGGCTCAGACCCAAAATACACTATCAGCTCTCCCTGGGTCTCTAGTTTTCCAACTCACCCTGCAGATCCTGGGACTTGTCAGCCTCCATAATCATTATGTGAGCCAATTCCTTATAATCAATCAATCCAAGACTCCTAAACCCAGTGTTTTTAGAATCAACAGCCTTCATTGCCCTCAATATGGGACTCAGAAAGTGTCACCGGAGGTCCCTATATAACTCATGTCAAATAAAAATAAATAGCCACTGCTCTCTGAATCTACTTTGTTGGGACCTGCTGCTTCCTTCACTTAACCCACTCTATTCCTTCCAACAAAAATGGCCTCCTTCCCATTTGATTTTTATCTGTTAAAAGTTTATGTGTTCTTGAAGTTCAATCTCACACTCGCTGCTGCGGGAAGCCTTCCCTGCTCTGCCTCCCCAGCTGCACATCACCTATAAGTCCACGTGGCATGTTACCATCACTTCTTAGCTTCACGTTCTGCCTTATTGTGCACTTACCTGTGTCCTTCTCTTGCTTCCCTCCCCATCAGAGAGCAGGAGCTAACATCTCCCTCCCTCCCTCTCGGTCCTAGCACAGCTTGTAAATATGGGATGAGTCAAATGGAACTGAACACTTCCCCCTAGGTCATCTGACTCAAACGACCCACACAGAATTGCCGGGTCTTAAATTTGAGCAGGAAACCTCAAACCATCAAATGTCATCTCCTTCGGTCTCCCTACTTTGGACTCAGGACGAGCCTGAAATGGCCCTGTCTGAATTGGTTTTCTTTGGCTGAAGCCGTGACAAGACTTGAGGTGTGAGTGGGAAGACAAAAAAATAAAATTAAAAAAATAATAATAAAGTCAAGTTTTCAAAAACAGCAAGAAATATTGGCTTGGGTTTTTCTGAGGTCTGCAAGGAACACATGTTGGCCCCCATTTTATTTACTCAGCAAGCTCCTTCCTTCTGTAAGACAACCCGGCGTGGAGATGCAGGTCCCGGATGAAGCCGCAGCACAGGCAACCTGCTGATGATAGAAGTATACACACACAGCCCAGCTAGGTGGCCCAGGCTCTCCGTGGTCTCGCTCCAACCTGCAGTCACAGCCTAACTCCTCCCCCTCTTCAGTTCGCCCACCTCAGTGCAAGGCAGCCCAGCCCACCTGGCCATGCGTGTACTATGGCAAAAGAGCCAGAATGGCATTGGAGATACCAGCACGGGGAAGACCCAGGTCATTCCTTTGAGGGGAACAATGTTAGGTGGCTCTCCAGAAGGAGAGATGGTGACCAAACAGGAAAAGGAGAAGGAAGATGAAGGTGAGACTCTGGACCACACTGCAGAAAACAGTGATGTCCGAACCGAACCAGGCTTAAATGCTGTAGGTCTGGTAGATGCCAAATAAGTGCATCAAAACAATAAGCTTACACTTATTTTCTAGTGTGATTACTCACGTTTTTAAAATCGCATCACCTGGTTTCATAGTAACCTTAATCACACCTTTCCATCCCTCCAAGCCATGCTTACTTCTTTTTAAAATGGATGTGGACACAGAGAGTAGCCATCTCAAAAAAGCTTTTATATCCACAGTGAATAAAGAGCGTGTCACAAATGATCGAATGTCGTTTTATTTTCACCAGTTTTTGTGCACGTGGTATAAAGTAGGTTGTAGGGAAACGGAGGGGCGGAGAAGAACTAGGACCTCTTCCAAGTCACATTCACAAATCGCTGGGTGACCCCCACATAGATCACTATTTTTTCTCTCCCTCCCATGTGCCTGATTTAGAAGACAGGGAAGATTGTATCTGCCTTATATCTACCTCGTCCAAAGACAGAAGAGATGATTTAGAGTTCAGGAGAGACAGTGAGTACCTATGGGGAAAATAGAAAGCAGGATTTTTTTGGTCATTCTCTCTTTCTCTATCATATCCCTCCCCCCGCCTTTTTTTTTTTTGGTTTTTGCCAAAGACAGTTTTTCATAATACGTTTTTACTTTCTAAGGCTGGCAAGACTTCCAGCTTGGAAAACAAGAGTACTTAACTGCTAGAATGACCTGGTTTTGATTTCAAATTTGGAGCAGCATGACAAATATGTTGAGGACCAAAGATGCATGTCTACCTTAGAAGTCACTGGGCAGATGACTGGTGGAAAGAACGTTGGAATTGGGGTCAGGACCCTTGAGTTTGAATTCCTGTTCTGTTTTTCATTAGCTATTTGACTTTGAGCAAATTAATTCACTTCTCTGGTTCTTACTTTCCTTGAACATAAAATAACAATAGCACCATTTATCTTAGAAGGTTTCCTGTCCGCATAGATACTCAGTATATGGGCTCTCGGCAGCTCATGCGTTTGGAAGACGATGTTGTGTAGAAGCCTACTTCAGCTCTGTAAATCTTGATGTCCCATGGAGAAACATCTCTACCTTTCCTCTATTTTCCCCTCACTCCCATGGTGATCAAATGTTTTATGATCTTAAATATCACCTACGTGTTTACAGTTCTCAAGTACCTGGGTACACTACACTTCCACCTGAATGACTAATTAGCATCTCAACCTTAACATGTGTCGAACTCCCAATTTCCCCTCCCCAGCCTGTTTCATCTGTGACTATCCCCATCTTTGTGAAGAGCAGCTTCCGCCAGTGGATTCAGCTCAACACCTCGGAGTCTTTCCCGGTCCCGCTTTCTCAAACCCACATTCAAACTATCAGCACATCCTGAAGGCGCTCCCTCCTCTCTATAATATATTCCAGAACTCCACCACTTCCGACCACCTTTGTTATCCTCTCGATCCAAGGGGCACCGTTTGCTCTCACCTGGACTCTTGTTCTGGGCTCCTGACTAGTCTCTCTGCTTCTGCACTTACTCATTTAGAAACTTTTCCCAACACAGCAGCCAGTGCCATTCTATTAAAAATAAATAAATAAATCTGACCCTTTCACGGATCTGTTCAAAACCTCCCCAAGATGCTCCACTCTTCCAGTCCAGCTGAAATCCTGAAGCTAGCCCCCCCGGGCCGGCACGGTCAGGGCCCATGCCTGTCTGACTCCCGACTGCCTTCACTTCCGCCACGGGAAACGCCTTGCCACCCAGGAGCCTTCTGCCCCAGGACTTCTGCTCCAGTGGTGTCCTCTGCTTTCCACGCCAGCCTTCCAAACAGCCCCGTGTCTCGTGTTCTCACCATCTTCAACCTTTGTTCAGATATTGCCTTCTCCGCCAGGTCTCCTCTGACCACTCCACTGAAACTGCACCCTAATCCGCCTTCCTCATCCCCTTCCCCATCTTATCTGTGTCCAGAGCACTGGCCACCGTACACGTCCTATATTTTACTTCCAACTAAAATGTAAATTCTGTGAAAGCAGGTGTTTATTTTATTTAAAAAAAAATTTTTTTTTTAATTCACTGATTTATTTCCCTGTAACCAGGCCTGGCCTCTGGTTGGTACCTAGTACGTATTTATTGAATGAATGAATGAATGAATGAATGAATGAGTGAACAGGGCATTCAAAAGGAGCATCAGTGCACGGAAACAACCACTAGTTATATTATCTCCATTTTACAGACTAATAAACCAGAGCTCCGAAAGATGAAATAATTGGCTTATATTTACACAGGAGGTGTGTTTACCCTCAGATCAAATCAAGTCTCACAATTTTCAAATCCATGCTCTTTCTACTAATGTTACAAAACAGGATACATTTAAAAAAAAGGATCCTAACATTTATGCTTTAAAATTTTTTATTTTTAATTTCTGGCCTTCCCTCCTTGCTCAGTTTCCTCAGGCTCCGGCACCTATGGGGGTGTCTAGGTCGGAGAGGGTTCTGAGCCCAGTCCGCGTCCTATGGAGCCGAGCCTTGGCTCTGTTCCCAGACAGCCTTCACTGTCCCCTCTCCACTGGGCCATGGGAGTGTGGGACAGCCAGACTGGGGGGGGGGGGGGCTGGTGTCTCATGCAAACGTCTCTGTCATGGATAGGTCCCTAGGCTTCACGTCCCGGTCCCTGACACCCCCTGTCTCTGGGCTCCTGAAACAACGTTTTTCCTTTCTTCACCCGGCTTTCGTCTTCCTGCTCTGAGCTTGACGTTGCGTCTGGCCACACAGGCCATGTCGGCTATTTTTACTGACAGCAGCCACCAGCCCATATGGTTCTTATTACCACAAACTGTTACCTTCATTGAAACCAGTTTGCAAATGAGCGGATGGCAGACGGAGGGGAGGTCAGGTCCATGTGGCCACTCACGGGACTCCCAGAATTGGCCTGGACAGGTATGTTGGTCTTGATGAATGTCCTTTAAAACCAAATTAGGTTGGACAAAATGCTGATTAATTACTCACATGTTGTTGTTCTTTTCCTTCTCCTTTTCCTCCATGGTCCATTCAGTAGGTTTTCCATGGGATCACGTTTCAAAGGCAAGCTGTTTCTATAGGGAGACAAATTGGAGCTTTGTTCCCTTCCATTTCGGGAGCTTGCTCCATGATGATATCTTGATGGGACATGATGCATGTTAACCCCGTGAGGAGTGACAATGACACACAGCCTTCCATGCTAAGCGTATGAGTTTGTGATGGGATGTGGTGCAATCCTGAGCAAACCTGGCCTCCAGGACAGTCCTTAGAGACCCTCAGGTCTGCAGTGCAATTGATAACTCACAAACTTTTTTTTTTTTTTTTTTTTTTTTTTTTTTTTTTTTTGCGAGAAAGAGAGAGGGAGAGACAGGCAGGTAGATGAGAAGCATGGATTTATTGTGGTGGCACTTTAGTTGTTTATTGATTGGTTTCTCACATATGCCTTGACCAGAGAGCTCCAGCTGAGCCAGTGACCCCTTGCTCAAGCCAGCAACCTTGGGTTCAAGCCAGCGACCATGGGGCCACGTTTATGATCCCACACTCAAGCCTGCGACCCTGCGCTCAAGCTGGTGAGCCTGTATTCAAGCCAGCGACCTTGGCGTTTCAGACCTGGGTCCTCAGTATCCCAGGTCAATGCTCTGGCCACTGTACCACCTCCTGGTCAGGCATAAAACATTTTCAAACACTTCCGTCTGTTTGAGCCTCACAACTCTGCTGTGAGACAGAGTTTGTCGTTTTCACTCTGCAGGTGAGGACAGGGAGCTTGGAGGGGCTGACTGGCTTTCCCAGGCTGTGCGGCTAGCCTGAGCCGGAGCTGGGGTAACCTCAGTTCCCGGACGTCGGGCCGCAGCTCACGCCCCAGCACCACAGCTCTCTCGACGGCTTGGAACCAGCCGGGCAGGGCTGTTCAAAGACGTAAGCCAGGAGCTCTCCGTGGGGCCTGACGGGGCATGTTGCACCGAAACTGGAAGTTGGCATTGAGGCCCAGGCTCACTGTGGCACTGTGAAGGTGCTGCCACCCCAGCCAGATGACACATTCAGTGGCGTAAACAAAAGGGTTTCTTCCTGCAGTGTAGACTGTCACCTTAGCAAGGCCCCAGGAGCTATTGGACACACTGGGAGTAAGTCTTCCAGGGCAGAGGGCAGGTGAGACCCCTTGCGGCCTGACCACCTGTGAGCTGGGACCCCTGCCAGGCCCTCCAAGCCTTCCCAGGCTCCCCCCGCCCCCTGCTTACCGACCAGGTCTCAGCCCCACACGGGTCTTTCTTCCCCCTCAGACACACACAGCTCTTTCCTGCCTCAGGATCTCAGGGTGCATTGTTCTCTTTCCCTGGTCTTTCTGAGTCAGACTTTTCTACCTCAGTGTCCCCACCTCAGAAAGTCCTCTCTCGGCCACCGGAATGGATTGAACAGTGGCCCCTCTCCCCTTCATGATATGTTCATGTCCCAATATCTGGAAACTGAAAATGAACCATATTTGGAAAAAGGGCCTTGGCAGATGTAATTAAGTTCAGGATCTTGAGATGAGACCATCCTAGATTTAGAGTGGACCTTCAGTCCAACGCCAGGCGTCCTCATAAGAAGAGGAGAGACGTAGAGACACAGGGAGAGGAAGGCACGGTGCAGACAGAGGAGGAGGCTGGGATTGCACAGGCACAAGCCGAGGAATGCTGATGGAACAGAAGCTGGGCAAGGCAAGAAAAGGTTCTCTCCCAGAGCCTCGGAGTGGGCACAGCCCTGCCGCCACCTGCATCTCAGATGCTGGGCCTCTAGAACGGGGAGAGAAGACACTTCTGCTGTTTCTAAGCCGCCAGGTCTGTGGTCATTTGTTAAGCAGCCCTAGGAAACACGACAGCCACCTGATCTCGTTAGTACCCCCCCCCCCCCCGCGTACCTTCTCCACATACACGAGGGCACTTGCTCTCTATTAATCCCAGTGTTGGGTCCTTTCGTGTCGAGAACCACTGTCAAGTGACTCCATCATTTGGGATGACTTGTGTTTTGCCCTTATTCCCACGTCCTGAGGGCAGCCACACCTGCTTTTCTCACCCTCACACAGTTGCCAGCACACTGCCAGCGCCTAGTAGGTGTTCAAAAATACTTGTGGAATAAATAAGTGCTGACTTTTCTGGCTTCATACCATCCATCCTCTTTGCTCCTCTACCCTGCGGAGAAGGCACCCTGGGCTATTCAACAAAGCAGAGGGCCGTGGGGGGTTAGAGACACAGAGTCAAACGTGAGCTCCATCTCTGACAAGCTGCATCGGGCGTCCAAGCTTTGGTGTCCTTTCCTATAAATCAAGGACTATAATGCCCGTCTTGCTGAACTGTGGCCTGGGGTAAGCAGAGGAGTCCATGTAAAGTGCTGTAGGGCCCCCACCCTGGCTGGTAGCTCAGTTGGAAGACATTGTCTGACATGAGAGGGTTGCGGGTTCGATCCATGGTCAGGGCATATATAAGAATCAACCAATGAGTGTATAAATAACTGGAACAGCGAATCAATGTCTCTCTCTCTCTCTCTCTCTCTCTCTCTCTCTCTCTCCCCCCCCCCCACTCCCTCTCTCTCTCTCAAAACTAATTTTAAAAAATTAAATTACAATGCTCCCGTCAAAGTGCTGGAGGGTCTGGCCTTGTGCCTGGCTGGCGGAAGTCCTCGGATGCCCCAGCGCCTGTCACGGACATTCTGGGGTCAGTAACCTCAAATTAATCCCAGGGTTCGCCCTAAGCTCTCCTTGGTGCAGAAGGAGCCAGGAGGCTCCCAGAATCGATGTCAGGGTAACTGGCAGAAGCTAGAGCATAGTAAGATTAGTGATAGCAATTAAAGGACTTTAGAACACACGACTGTCACTCCCCTCACTCAGCAGTTCCTGGCATGTGGACCATCTGCCAGGGGGTTCAGATAGGCACTTGATGTCTGTCTGAGACTGTCCTCTTGGGAAAGGCCAGGGGAAATTCAGAGAGGTCATCGAGAAGCCCTCTGTAGAGGGATGCCTCCTCACAAATTCGTGAAGAGCAAAGAGCCTGTGTTGACTCATCCCGGGTCCAGACCTTGGACCCGGAACCTTGGGCACTGCGTCATGAACTCATTAGATACATAGGACACAGCCAGTATGCGTCTGAAACTAGTCAGGGTACATTTTTTTTCACATTTCTTTACACAGAACCTTCTCTCCCCAGTTAAGCGGAGGCATCCATTTCCCTTGAAAATAGTTAAATTTTTCTCAGCAATAATGTAAAAAAGAATAGCAGTGTGTTCATCCTCTGACATTTTCCCCCTGGTAGCGGTGAGTCCAGAGTCTTAGAAGCTAGATTGTGTCGAAAAGAGAATGAGAAAGATTTCAAAAGCCCCAGTCGGGAGCTACTTCCACTGTGCTGCCCTGAGCAAGTCGGAATACATGCTGGGGAAGGCTTCTGGAGACCCGAGGAGGAGGCAGGTGGGGCAGGCTCCTGGAGACCCGAGGAGGAGGCAGGTGGGGCAGGCTCCTGGAGACCCGAGGAGGAGGCAGGTGGGGTAGGCTCCTGGAGGAGGCAGGTGGGGTAATCTCCTGGAGACCCGAGGAGGAGGCAGGTGGGGCGGGCTCCTGGAGACCCGAGGAGGAGGCAGGTGGGGCGGGCTCCTGGAGACCCGAGGAGGAGGCAGGTGGGGTAGGCTCCTGGAGACCCGAGGAGGAGGCAGGTGGGGCGGGCTCCTGGAGACCCGAGGAGGAGGCAGGTGGGGCAGGCTCCTGGAGACCCGAGGAGGCAGGTGGGGTAGGCTCCTGGAGGAGGCAGGTGGGGTAATCTCCTGGAGACCCGAGGAGGAGGCAGGTGGGGCGGGCTCCTGGAGACCCGAGGAGGAGGCAGGTGGGGCGGGCTCCTGGAGACCTGAGGAGGAGGCAGGTGGGGTAATCTCCTGGAGACCCGAGGAGGAGGCAGGTGGGGCAGGCTCCTGGAGACCCGAGGAGGAGGCAGGTGGGGTAATCTCCTGGAGACCCGAGGAGGAGGCAGGTGGGGTAGGCTCCTGGAGGAGGAGGCAGGTGGGGCGGGCTCCTGGAGACCCGAGGAGGAGGCAGGTGGGGTAGTCTCCTGGAGACCCGAGGAGGAGGCAGGTGGGGCAGGCTCCTGGAGACCCGAGGAGGAGGCAGGTGGGGCGGGCTCCTGGAGACCCGAGGAGGAGGCAGGTGGGGTAATCTCCTGGAGACCCGAGGAGGAGGCAGGTGGGGCGGGCTCCTGGAGACCCGAGGAGGAGGCAGATGGGGTAATCTCCTGGAGACCCGAGGAGGAGGCAGGTGGGGCAGGCTCCTGGAGACCCGAGGAGGAGGCAGGTGGGGTAGGCTCCTGGAGACCTGAGGAGGAGGCAGGTGGGGCAGGCTCCTGGAGACCCGAGGAGGAGGCAGGTGGGGCAGGCTCCTGGAGACCCGAGGAGGAGGCAGGTGGGGAAGGCTCCTGGAGACCCGAGGAGGAGGCAGGTGGGGCAGGCTCCTGGAGACCCGAGGAGGAGGCAGGTGGGGTAGGCTTCTGGAGACCTGAGGAGGAGGCAGGTGGGGCGGGCTCCTGGAGACCCGAGGAGGAGGCAGGTGGGGTAATCTCCTGGAGACCCGAGGAGGAGGCAGGTGGGGTAATCTCCTGGAGACCCGAGGAGGAGGCAGGTGGGGCAGGCTCCTGGAGACCCGAGGAGGAGGCAGGTGGGGCAGGCTCCTGGAGACCCGAGGAGGAGGCAGGTGGGGTAATCTCCTGGAGACCCGAGGAGGAGGCAGGTGGGGCAGGCTCCTGGAGACCCGAGGAGGAGGCAGGTGGGGCGGGCTCCTGGAGACCCGAGGAGGAGGCAGGTGGGGCAGGCTCCTGGAGACCCGAGGAGGAGGCAGGAGGAAGGCTCGAATTCTGAGATGTCCGCATTGAGGGAAGTGGCTGTTCAAGTATGAGAGAATCCAAACCTCGCTCTGCTTCTCCGCATGCAGCAACAGCAGCACCGAGTGACATCAGCAGTCACTAGGAGCACTCACACTCACGGGCATGTCGCATGTGCTAGGGGGTGTTCTAAGTCTATTACATATTACATGGTTTCATCAAACTCTCACAGCAGGCCCCTGAGGCAGCTACTAGTACCAGCCCTGCTTCTAAGATCCGGGAAGGAAAGTCCTGAGAATTTGAAACCCATCGTCCAGAGCAGCCAGCCAGAAAGTGACGGAACGGAGTTTCAAGTGCCCAGGGAACAGTCCAGAGTCCACGCTCTGAACCCCCAGACCGCGCTGCTTCTTGGTGATGACAGCAGCCTCTCCTCTTTTGGGGCTCACTGTATGATAGCCAGGTTAGGTTTCAAGTGCATTACAAATACTTTGCTTTGACCCTCAGTGAGTCTACAGTGGGAGCCACGATCACTGCCACCTTATACATGGAGAAACAAAGGCAGGAGGAAGTTTTAAAACCTTCACAAAGTCATACAGCTAGCAAGTGCCACTGTGAGAGTTGTACCCAGAGAGTCTAGACCCGACTCCCTACAGCTGCAGCTGAGCCTCAAGGGTCGGTCGTGTCAGGGGGAGTGGACATGGAGAGGACCCGGGGCCCCGGTGGCTGACAGAGGAGCACTTGCGTCCAGCAGCTCTAGAAGCTGGCAGCCTGGAAAGGACTTGTCCGCTGGTTTGAAGGTACCGCTTATCTGTACCTGCACTTCCCTTCTCTTCTCCGTCCTTCTCAAGGCTCACCTGGACTGATCCTGGGTCACACGCATCCCCCACCCGCTTCTAGGCTCCATCCTCATCACGGTCCAACTGGACTAACAGGAAGACTCCCAAATGACTTGTCTGCCTCCTCTTCCCCCTACAGCCAGACCCTTCTGTGTCACAGGTCTGACCCTCTTACCTCTCGGCTCATGTCCCTTCCATGGTTCCCATTGTCTAAAGCAGTACTATCCAGTGGAAACTTCTGGGATGAAAATAGTCTATATCTGCACTGCCCAATACAGTAGCCACTAGAAATACGTGGCTATTGAGTGCTTGAAATATGACTTGTGTCACTGAGGAACTGGATTTTTAATTTTATTCAATTACCATGTGGCTGGTAACTGCCCCACTGGACAATGCAGGTCTATAGCCTGAAGTCTCTAGTCCTTAGCCTGACAATGAGACTCTTCCTGATGTGGGCACAGCCTTCTCATTCAGTCTAGAGGATTCGGATCACCCAGCCTCCATCTGCAGCTGCTTGCAGCGTCTTGATCCCGGTGAGTGACCTTGTGCCTCCCTGCTTTTGTACAGCCCCGGGACTGGAGCCAGACAAGAGGTACGTGACGAGGACGGGCTCACCCTCGGTGCGGCCCAGTGCAGAGTCCGGCGAGCCCTCCAGTGCTTTGCCTTCTCCGTCAGTCCCTACTCAGCCTGAAAGCCCCTTCTCCAACGTCTCCTCCCCCAGAAAGCCTTTCTCAGCACCCCTAGCCAGAGCCGTGTGCCTTTCCCTCCGTGTCACCCACAGTGGACACACAGGTTGTCATCCCCCTTCTCACACGGAGCCTCCTGTCTGTTTCCCCGTCTGCCTCTCCTCTGGCTGGTCAGTTTGGTAAGAGCAGGGGGCATGAGTCATTTGCCTTTGCATCAGTGCTGTCCTAGCCGGAGATGGGGCTCATTCGGTGACAGCATATTAAACTATTGCAGTTTTGTGACACTGGAGGTCTTCCATTTATCTGGTCTGACCCACAATGACAACCCCCTCCCCCCAAATATCTCAGACAGAGTAAAATTGGGGGTTAATCCAGGACCTACGATGTCAGCAAACAGAAGGGAGAGGAGAAGGTATCACTCTCTTGACTTTAAGTCTAAATTTTCTTCTAAGTCCAGCTAGACTTCTCTGCGGCAAGATCCCCCCCCACCACCACTCTCGACCCCTCCGATGCACATCCCAGCACCTTGTCTCCCTGCCCTGCCCCAGCATGGCCCGGCTCTGCTGGCCTCTGCCAGGCTTTGGACTCTGTCCCACCCCCTCCTACCTCCAGTAGAATTGGATGCTGTTGGTCTTGGCAACAACCTTGAGGCTACACTTGTTCCTCTACCAGCGCTAATTAGTTACTGGATAAACAGCAAGGGAGCCTCGGGATAGGCCCACATGCAGAGCCTACAGACTGGGTGGAAAATGTCAAGATGTATTGGAACTTCTGCTCTGAATCACGTCTGGAGAATGAAACATTAGAGAGAGCCAAATCCTGAAACACATGAGAAAAATAGGAGAATGGAGCACAGTTCTCCTTGGAGTTTCTGCGTCTCTGCAGCATGGTTGGGAGGAGAGGAAAAGCCATGTGTCTGGGCAGAGCCCGGCGGCTGCTGTGCTGGACTTCCCTGTCTGTGCTCTGCTGTTGTGCTCCGTGGGGGCTGCACGGACCCATGTTGTTGACCGGCGTTTTGTGTCTGTGAATGGCTCAGAAGGGGCAAAAGTGTCAAAGATTCCTCTACAATGCGAACACCTAATATGGAACAGGAAGTCGCAGCCATACGGGTTGCCTGGGGTCAGGGCTCATCTCAAAAACTCTCACCCATAATCGGAGGAACTGCAGCCCAGGGAGAGGAGGAGACTTTGCTGAGTGCACGAACGAGCGCATCAGCAGCAACAAAGTCTGGACCTCAAACTGAGTTCCCCGACTCCCAGGCAGTGCTCTTTCTGCGTAACTCAGCACCAGGGGAAACATGGGTTCTGGAAGCAGGAGTGGACTTTCTCTCTTAACAGTCTCCCCTACCACATTTACATGTCCTCATCAGAGCAGACTAGAACTGGAGACCTCGCTATCAGCCCTGGGGCCATCACTGCTCCTTGGCAGGGGGACTGGAACAACCTCAGAAGCTCGGGGACAATGACTTTGGGCGAAGTCCACTTCCACTGGTTTGCTCCTGACTGCAGGCACATGGTTGAACGTACTGGGTGTCAGCCTCCCATCTGTCAAGTGGGGCTGGCGAAACTGACTTTGCTGGCAGTTGGTGGGGATTTAGTGAGATGATGGAGATGAGGTACCAAATTCAAGAGCTCCATTTGCCCTAGATTCAGAGGTGCCAGCTGGATGCCCAGGTGGTGGTAGGCACCCATCATGGCCAACTGGCAAGGGCAGGTTGGTGCAAACACTTAAACCCCAGGACTCGGCTTCATCCCGCGTGAACCTGCTAGAGCCCCACTCCGGGCGGGGCCAAGCTCCTGCTGGCTTGGCGGCACCCCCTCCTCATCCCCCCAAGACATCTGGAGCAGCTGACTCAAGTACCAATGAGATAATGTTTTTATTTGCTCCGTTTGTTTTTTGTTTATAAACCTGAGCTCCTGGGAGAAGCCAGATGCAAAGGCTGCCCACAGGACCACAAGGCCAGGGCCCAGCTGGGGAAAACACCAAGCCGCCACCCCTCACGGGCCTGCCCCGGTGGCGCTGCCCTGCAACACTACAGCGCTTCTCTGTGTCCATCCCTGGGTGAGAGGCTGCGGACACAGAGGCCAAGCTAGCGAGAACCCCCCTCCTGAGACCCTCAGGGGCTCCCCCGAAAGGTGGAGGCTGTCCTATAATGCAGTATGTTCAAGCTCTGATGGAACAAAAGCTCAGAGGCTTTTTAAGGATTAAATTAGTTGTAGCAAATCCTCCAGAAAAGTTCACAATTAGTCTTATATAAAGGGAAACACAGGAACTTGGGGAGCAGCAAGAAGGTTCAGAGTCTGGTCCTGAGGATGGAACGGGCTGAACTCTGTCTGAGGAGGCCACAGAGCTGTGCGAGACTCACCCCGCCCCTGCCCGTACAGCTCTGAGTCTGGCGAGGAAGGACCTGTGGCTAAGCACACGATTGTGCAAATCCTGCAGGAACAGTCTCTAGCATCATAGGCTCCTGACCTTCTCAGAGCCTTAGTTTCCCCATGGGGACCCGTATCCTCAGTTCGATAGTTATCTTTTTTAAAAGGCTTCTGAGAGATGAAATGAACCAGTCTATGTGAAGCAGTTAGCAGAGCTCACAGTTCACTGGAAGCGATTTAGTAGGAAGACAAGGCTGACGACTGAGAAGGTATCGTCATGAGCCACTCAAGTGGGTGGATGTGTGTGGCGGATGGGGAGCTGTTGGAAAGCAGCACAGTGAAGGTGACATTGGGTTGGGACATGGAAGACAAGTAAATCTCCAGCAGGCAGACAGATCAATGGGGAAAGAGAAAAAGGTGTGAGATGACGGCATGGCATTCCTGAAAAACAATGGCAGCTAGATGTGAAGGCCAAGTCCCTTCTATGGCATCTAGATACGTTTAGAGAGGTAGAGGAGCAACTTCATGAACTACAAGGGCCTTGGATGCCAATGCAAGTTGTACAGACTGTATCCTGTACCCAGGTTTTTGATTCTCTGGCTCTACTTCCTGCCTTCCTTCCTGAATCAATCTGAATTCTGCTGGGGCCCCCTGAGGAGACAATTTTGAAAAGTGCTTCAAAATGGTCTGTTTGCAGATGGGAGGTGGGAGTCACCAATCCACCAGCTCCCCTCCTCCACTGGTGAAGGACTGCTCCGTGGAATGTTAACTCCCTCGAATTTTCAGATTTGCCCAAGCGTCAGTGCTGAGCTGTTTCCTTCCCATGGGTGCCCTGCCACGTGATGTGAGAAAAACCCCAGGGCAGAGAGTGAGCCAGGTGTCGGTGCAGCTGGGGGACAGTGCTGCAGACCAAGCGGTGGCTTGGAGTGAAAGATGGGTTGGAAGGATGTGAGGCGGACACACACACTATGAATATCAGACCTCTCTTCTAGTGTGGGTGTGTGGAGAGGTGAGCAGGGACAGGAAGCCCACTCAGGCGTCTGCTGTGATAGGCCAGGTGGGTGTGTGGAGAGGTGAGCAGGGACAGGAAGTCCACTCAGGCGTCTGCTGTGATAGGCCAGGTGGGTGTGTGGAGAGGTGAGCAGGGACAGGAAGCCCACTCAGGCGTCTGCTGTGATAGGCCAGGTGGGTGTGTGGAGAGGTGAGCAGGGACAGGAAGCCCACTCAGGCGTCTGCTGTGATAGGCCAGGTGGGTGTGTGGAGAGGTGAGCAGGGACAGGAAGCCCACTCAGGCGTCTGCTGTGATAGGCCAGGTGGGTGTGTGGAGAGGTGAGCAGGGACAGGAAGCCCACCCAGGCGTCTGCTGTGATAGGCCAGGTGGGTGTGTGGAGAGGTGAGCAGGGACAGGAAGCCCACTCAGGCGTCTGCTGTGATAGGCCAGGTGGGTGTGTGGAGAGGTGAGCAGGGACAGGAAGCCCACTCAGGCGTCTGCTGTGATAGGCCAGGTGGGTGTGTGGAGAGGTGAGCAGGGACAGGAAGCCCACTCAGGCGTCTGCTGTGATAGGCCAGGTGGGTGTGTGGAGAGGTGAGCAGGGACAGGAAGTCCACTCAGGCGTCTGCTGTGATAGGCCAGGTGAAAAACGCCGAGTTTCCTTGGAGGGAGCGGACGGGGAGGCACCGCCTTGGAGAGCAGGTAGGGAAGGAAATCCACGGGCTTGGGGGACGAGGGAGGCGGGGCAACGGGGAGGGTTGCTTCGTGTCCAGCTGGGGCAGCTAGACAGAGAGTGATGCTGATCACTCAAACAGGGAGTTTAAAAGGTGAGGGTTTATTGTATCTTTTTTTTTTTTTTCTAAATGCAACAGGGGTTTTCCCTTTTCCAGATGGAGAGGAAATGAGTCCTGAGCTTTCCTGTAGACCTCTACTAAGCACCACTGTCTGCAAGAAAGAGAAAAGAATTCTAATACTGTGCCAGGGGGACTGGGGCAATGGCAGATAAACAGGACTTGCTATTTTTCTGTTTTCCCTCCACTTACTCTTGTATCTTCAGAGCCATGACCTTCTTCCCTGGCTTATAGATGTATAGACATCTGATGCTGGAAAGACACTCCCTCTATTTTTTTTCAAATGAAAAAGTGTCCCCAGTGAAGAGAGACCCTGTATTCACACGGTGAACAGGGCTCAGGGTCCCGCCTGTGATCCAGGCCGGCGACTTGCTCCTCTGCCTCTCCCCACGTCTCCCTAAACCTCAGCTTCGTCCGCCGCCTGCTTTCTCATCTTAGAGGGTGCCCTGGGCTGCTCCGTCGGCGTCCCCTACCCAAACGCACAGAAAGCCTTGCCCTGTGCTGCATTTACCATATCTGATGCCATTTTCCACTTAGGACTTTTCTTAAGCCCCCATTCCCATCCTTCATCCAGGATGAAACTGGTCCACCGAGCAATAAAGCAAACCTGCCCAAGGTCTCGAGACCAGAGGTGAGACCCGGGCCTGAGACCAGATTTCCAGGGGTTTTCCTTCACTTCTAACATGAGATTGAAACCGTGTCCCTCCGTGAAGCACACCAGCATACAGCAGGTGCCTGTGCGATGTTGTTAACTTCTCGTGTGATCTCTCCCACTGGCTGTGCCTTCCGGAGAGGCTCTTTAATGACTTTGTCCCTTTATAAAAGGACCGGGACTGATAGCCCCTCTGCAGCTCAGATAATGTCTTTAATTGCTCTAAACTTATATACACCTCATGGTCCCCAGGGTAGAGTCCAGACCCCTTCCCCTGGCCCCGAGGTGTCCCGTGTGGGACCCTGCCTCTCCGACCTGCGTTCTGTGTGAAACTACCCCGTCTGCCCTGGGCACTCACAGTTCCTTGTACTCTCAGCCACAGCAGCTCTACGGGGAGCAGGCTCTATGCCCTGGCAGTCCCTGCCCATGTGGGGAACTATACCCGCCACTAGATTGCGCTTCTTGAGAGTCAGACAAGCCTTAACCACACCATGTGCCTCTGTCAATTAGCACAGGGTAGGCACTCAGTAAATATATATATGTATTTAAATTAGTGAAGCTATAAGTTAATATACAAATCAGTGAAACAACGGAGACCATGATGCCTGCCCTTGATTACCTGCAGAATTACTGTGGTAAAGACACGAAACGTGTGTGAGCAGGACAAACTACGAGGTGCCGCAGAAGTACGGGCCCCTCGTTCCCGTGGGTTTATAACAGGAACCCTGAAGAGTTAGCGTGTATGGCCATACGGCCTGCGCCGGTCCTGCATGCTTGCTGTTTGGGTGGTAGGAGTGGAGAAGAACCTTGCAAACAATAACCTCATTTGTCATTACAAAAGGAGCCATGTTGTCATTTCCGATAGAAGTTGGCATACATAGAAAAAGCATTGAGATCATAATTCATATTCTAGCCACAGGACGGTCTGCCCTTCCCACTGAGAGGGTCACCTGTCAACTCCAAAGGCCTCAAATGATCTTAACTCCCCCTCTGAGTTCACTCACCCTCTCTGGGACTCCATTTTCATTAGACAGCGCACGGCTGAGAGGCGCCTGCCCCGGCGTCGGCCCCTGGTAAACGCTAAGGAACCGGCCGTGACGCGAATAACGGTATCAGTGAGGCTGGCGATCGATCGCTCCCAAGTCCTAGCGCAGCACCTGGCGTGTAGGTCCGGCGAGGTCACATTTGCTGAAGAACAAACAAAGGCAGGTCCTCCAGGAGAACGTCATCAGGCAAGAGGGGTCAACATGTGGAGTGAGTTACTTGGGGAAGCAATCGAAGCCAAGACTTTGAGTTCATGAAAAATCAGGTTTGTTTCTTTATAAGAGATGGATGAAAAATAGGGTGAAAAAACCAGGAAACTGGGATCCTGATGAACCAGAAAGAAGGGCAGTAATTGAAAAAAGCCAGATGGTTTCTTCCTTCTGCTAGCATTAGGTCTACTCCACCACAAATAGGTAACTACTTTATATGAATTATATTGGGATCATTGAACGGGGCTGGGCTGCAAGGCAATGTGAGATCTTATTGGCATGTTGGGATCCTTTGGGATCCCTTAGTGGGTAACTGACAAGGAGAGGAGATGAGGCCAGTCCTTGGTGAGGTACAGTGAACACGAATGGCGGAGGTTTTGTTTTTTTTTTTGTATTTTTCTGAAGCTGGAAACGGGGAGAGACAGTCAGACAGACTCCCGCATGCGCCCGACCAGGATCCACCCGGCACGCCCACCAGGGGGCGACGCTCTGCCCACCAGGGGGCGATGCTCTGCCCCTCCAGGGCGTCGCTCTGCCGCGACCAGAGCCACTCTAGCGCCTGGGGCAGAGGCCAAGGAGCCATCCCCAGCGCCCGGGCCATCTTTGCTCCAATGGAGCCTTGGCTGTGGGAGGGGAAGAGAGAGACAGAGAGGAAGGAGGGTGGGTGGAGAAGCAAATGGGCGCTTCTCCTATGTGCCCTGGCCGGGAATCGAACCCAGGTTCCCCACACGCCAGGCTGACGCTCTACCGCTGAGCCAACCGGCCAGGGCCGAATGGCGGAGGTTTTGGGTGTCCACAGGGCCGTCATGCCTGGGTAGAGCGTGTCGTGCTCTGTGCACTGGGACCCTCCCACCCGTGACAACTGATTAGACCAAAGTTTCCCTCTCTGGCTGGAATCTAAACATCAGGTAATGAGCAGCAGCCATGAGAGTCTGGCTTGAGCATCTGCCCTACACAAATACTCTGGATTATATGCTGATCAAAGGATACTGTCAGGATCCCTCTAGGAAAGTTATGAATATGATACACAGAGAAAATTCAATGAAAAAGAATAGGAATAGCAGAGAAACCTGCGAGTAGAGGGAGGATCAACTGGAGAGAGAGAAACAGATGAGAAGTGCAGGAATCAGGATCCCAGAGCAGGGAGCAACGTGAGGGCTTCTAAGGAGGGGAGAAATTCCAGGCTGCTTGTTGGTCATGCCGGGAGGCATCACGGTGCTGTTCTCCCCGAGGCTTGGCAGAACGGCTGCCAGTTTCTGGAACTTCCCTACTTCCCTGAGTCTCTGTCCAAAAAATCTCTGCATCTGAGGTAACACAATTGCTTGTGATTTTGTGTGGTTGTCTTTTTTCCCCCGGCCTGAATGGGACACCTGTCCCGTTTCAGCTTGGGGCTGCATCTGCACTGGGAGCCACAGGGAAGGTCTGCGGAGGTGAGCCCTGGGCCAGGTGTCTCCGTTCTTCCAGTCTGCATGGTTGACCCTGAGCCCGCCTGGTTTAGAAAACATCCTCATTCACTGCCAGAGGCCTGGAGGGGGCGTGGAGGACAGGCCTCAGAAAGAAGGTGATTTGAAAGAGGTAGGTCCTCAGGACCCCAGCCAAGAGATCTAAGGTGTCACACCGGGCATTTGTTCAAGCAGGAGATGAGACTCATGTCAGGAGCTAGGGGGATGCCTGGGGTATCAGTGGGCGCTTCTTGTCCTACATGAGGGTGTACTCTGAGCAGCCCCGGGGCACAAAGCTACCCATGGCTCCCGCCAGGCTTGCCCACCAGACACTGTTGGTAGTGATGGGTGACAGGTTACTGCTCTCTGAGGGGGAAGGCAGGACCCCTCTCAGAGTGGCGTGTTGTACGAGGCTCCTCACTGCTGAGTTGACTCCGGCAGGGAAGGGCCAGCCTTGTAAGCTGAAGGCTGCAGGGGTTGTGGGACAGTTGGCCTGGGAAAGCAGGAGCTGACAGTAACCCTTGTGTTTTTCCATTTTGTACAGACACTGGTTAGATAGATTCTCGGCTCTTCCCTGAAGCTATGATGTTGGTAGAGACCATGGCCAAGTTTTTATATTCCCAGCACCCAGCATGGTGCCAGGCACATGGGGAAGTGTTCAGTAAATCACTGCAGAATTTATGAGGACACACTTAGAGCTGGGGAAACATTGTCCTAAGAAGTGCACAAACCTAAGATTCCAAATCTTATACTCTTCAACTGGAACCCTTCTCAAGTTATCGTGGGCAGTTTGTTATTAATAAACTTCATGCTTGAGGCGGAGGTAGCTGTGACATGGAAGAAACACTTGTTTGGAGACAGTTCAAGTCCTGCCTCTAGCAGTTTCCAGCTGGGGGCCCAATAGAGGGGTACCTAGCATCTCTGTGCCTGTGTTCCCATCTGTCAAATGAGGAGAGAATGCCTCGGCACGGGGTAACTGAGCATTTGGTGAGATGACACCTGAGGAAACAGCAGCCCACAGCACAGCTCGAGAAATGTTTGTTGAATGGCAAATGCCATTCTGGTGACTAAAGTTCACCATGGCTCAGTTCTGCTTTCTGCCTTGACTCATCCCCCATTGTCTGCCAAAATCCACTCTGTGCTCAGCCTGGTTCTCTCTCAAAATAAGAAGAACATTCACAAAGTTGGTTGGCATCTGGTAGGATGCTGCTCATGGCCATCTACTGCCCACCCTTCCGAGACGAACAGTGATATATATATATAGACTTGAACATGGGAGTCCCGAGCACTGAGGCTGTGAACCTGCCATGGAAGCTACTTCTTGGGGAGAGTGTGGGCACCTTTAA
Source organism: Saccopteryx leptura (assembly GCF_036850995.1). Taxonomy (NCBI): domain Eukaryota; kingdom Metazoa; phylum Chordata; class Mammalia; order Chiroptera; family Emballonuridae; genus Saccopteryx; species Saccopteryx leptura. The sequence continues at coordinate 26,253,815 of NC_089504.1, read as the reverse complement.
GGGGTGGGATTCAGCAGTGTTGGCTGACTGGCACCCGCTGGCAGCAAAGGGTTCTTATTTCATCAATGCCTCAAGCTTATGCAAGCATCATTGGGGTTAGAGAAGCCACAGGTTTAGATTTGGTAAATACCTGTACACGATTAAATAGGGCAGAATGTCAGGAGAGAGGCAGAGACAAAGGATATGGATTTACAAGGAAGATATATGGGAAGAGGCCATGATAACTCCTTTACATCTTCCCCAAGAAAAAATGTGTGCAAAGCCAACAGATTTCAAGGGCACCAAGCACGGGGACTCACCTGGAGGCCTGTCAGAGGTCTGCGGGCGGGATGTGTCACCAGGGCACGGGGCACGTCACTGCAGCCATCGACTGGGCCGTCTGAGCCAGGCTCTCTCCGCATATTCTCTCTCATCCACATGGCAGTCCTACAGAGTAGAGATTTTTATCACAATTTTTATTTTTTTTGACTACGTTATGCATTAATATGTTTTAAAAATCTCAAAGACTGGCCCTGGCCGGTTGGCTCAGCGGTAGAGCGTCGGCCTGGCGTGCGGGGGACCCGGGTTTGATTCCCGGCCAGGGCACATAGGAGAAGCGCCCATTTGCTTCTCCACCCCCCTCCTTCCTCTCTGTCTCTCTCTTCCCCTCCCGCAGCCGAGGCTCCATTGGAGCAGATGGCCCGGGCGCTGGGGATGGCTCCTTGGCCTCTGCCCCAGGCGCTAGAGTGGCTCTGGTTGCGGCAGAGTGACGCCCCAGAGGGGCAGAGCATCGCCCCCTGGTGGGCAGAGCGTCGCCCCTGGTGGGCATTCCGGGTGGATCCCGGTCGGGCGCATGCGGGAGTCTGTCTGACTGTCTCTCCCCGTTTCCAGGTTGAATTAAAAAAAAAAAAAAGACTTGATGCTCTCATCTCCCTTCCTTCTAATCTGTCTGTCCCTAACTGTCCCTCTCTCTTGCTCTCTCTTTAAATAAAAAAATATATATATATATAAATCTCAAAGACTCCTAAAGGTTTTATAATAATAAAGCATAACAATCCTTTCTCTGTGTCCCTATTTACCAGTTCTGACCCTATATTCAGACATTTCAACTACTTGAACTGTTATTTATATTTCTAAGTTAAATTTGTATGCTGGATTGGCCTGTAGCAGTGCAGTGAATAAGACGTCATTCTGGAACCTTGAGGTTCAAAACCCTGGGCTCCCGGTCAAGGCACATACAGGACAACCAATCAATGAACAACTAAAGTGAAGCAATTATGAGTTGATATTTCTCGCTCCCCCGCCCTCCTCTATGAAATCAATAAATAAAATCTTTTAAATAAAAAAAAAATTACATACTACATTTTGATATATCAGCTTGAGACCTCTATTGAGCTAACATCATTTGTTGACTTTATCCTGAAACAGTACTTGAGTAACCGATTCTCACACACCACCATCCAGTGGATGTGAAGTGGTGTTTCCTTGTGATTTTGAATTGCTTACAATGATTCCGAGCATCCTTTCATGTAGATATTGGCTATTTGTATAGCTTCTTTTGAGGAATGTTTATTCAAATCATTTGCCCATTTTCAATCTGGGTTGTCATTTCTGACATATAAGAGTTCTTTATATATTCTGGAATCATGTCTTATCAATATTTATAGTTGAGTATTAAATATTTTCTTTTGATTTGTGGGTTGTCTTTTCACTTTCTTAAAGGTGTTCTTTGAAGCACAAACGTTGTAAATTTTTACCAAGCCAATTTATCTTAGTCTTCTGTTGTTTGTATTTTTGGTGTCATATATAAGAAGACTTTGCCTAACCCACAGTCATTAAAATTCATTCCTATATCCTTTTAAAAGTTATATTGTTATCACTCTTACATTTACATTTAATACAAATTTTGAGAATTTTTTGTATGTGGTGTTATAAATTTAATAGTGGTGTTATAAATTTAATAACACCACATTTACCTGGTTGACATCATTTGCTTTTTTAGTAAATTTAACCTTTTCCTACTAATATTTCAATTATGTACTGTAGGTATATGAAGAACTTATTAATTTTTATATATTTATTTGTAACCAGTAACCTTTTTAAACAAATAAGATTTTAGTTTTTCTTTTTCTTTTGGGGTTAAGAAACAATAATAATTGAATTTTAAATCTCCTTTTTAATAGATTTATCTATTGATATTTTATTTCACTGACTTAAATTTCCAGAATAACATAAATCAATGGTAGTCAACCTGGTCCCTACCACCCACTAGTGGGCGTTCTAGCTTTCATGGTGGTGGTAGCAGAGCAACCAAAGTATAAATAAAAATATAGATTTAACTACAGTAAGTTGTTTTATAAAGAGTTATTCTGCCAAACTTAGTGAAAATCCGACATAAGGTACTTGGTAAGTAATTATTATTATTATATACTTTAATTGCTGTAACTCTGCTTTATTAATTTTATAAAGTAAAGTTACTTCCCTACTTCATAAATCACCATTACTGTGGAACTGGTGGGCAGTTAGAAAATTTTACTACTAACAGAGATACAAAAGTGGGCGGTAGGTATAAAAAGGTTGACTATCCCTGACATAATAACAGATGATAGTGGACAACTATGTTTTATTCTTGAATTTAATGATAATGCACCTGGTGTTTAATTTTTAAGTTCTAAATTGACTTTTCATATTCTTTATCACATGAGAACTATCCTTCAATTCCTTCTGTGCTATTTCTAGTTTAATCAGGACAGTATGGTAAATTTCATCAAGATGATCATGGTTGATTTGTTTGTTTTTCTATTTTACCATCTCATGTACTGATGTAATACATTTATTAACAGTTTCAGTGTTGAACCATCCTTGCATCTTTGGAATGAACCCGCTTGGTCAGAGTTCATTATTCTTTTTAGATGCTGCTGGTTTGAATCTCCTCACATTTTATTTATATCCTTGCACGATATTGTCATGATTCATATTTGCAAAATTCTCTTTCTCGAGTGAAACTACATTAAGAAAGTACAAGTAAAGGCCCAGGTGAGATTTCAAAATTTCTTTTCTATTCATTTTGGAGAACCTGGTTATCTACCATCTGACAAAGTGCTTGTTCTTTATTACAGTTTCTCACTCTAATATCCCGTCCTTATTTTACCAAAGCATAAAAAGGAAGTACTGATGAATCATGGGGCAGTACCAGTAACAAAATTGTAATAGCATAGTAGTTAAACAACCATTTATTAAGTGCTTACAATATTATTGTCAATATTATTATTATTGGCCAAAAAAAATTGGATATTAATTTATGTTTTCCCTATTATAGCAGGTTCAAAAAATGTGTCTAGAGCATATGTCCTCTCCCCTTGACAGAGTTATTAAAGGCTTTTGTAGCAGCCTGCAAAGACAGGGAGTCCAAAGACACCCTCCGACCTACTCCCATCCTCATGCCTTCGTTTGAGGGATTAGTGAGGCAAGTTGGTATCTGGTGTGGAGATGCTGGTCCTACAAGGTAATTAAAGGTTATCATCCTGAAGCCTAGTGGGGGAGAGTATGCTGTGGCAGGTCCCACTAGCGACAGATACTTATGCAGCATCCTGAGATGCTGACAGGATTTCTGATGGAGTGGTCCATGGGTGCCACAGAATTGACCATTGATAGTCAGTTGAGGGACCTTTGCAAAATAGTCCAATGCTAGTGTTTAGTATGGGGGGCAAAGAGTTCCCTGTTTGTGAATGGAAACATTTTCATTTTAACATCTCAGTGAATAGCTATGGACTTAAGAATAGAGTTTGTTCTTCCATTCTAACATCATGGAAGACTCCTGGGTCTTAATAGATAGTTTAGAAAGGAGACGAGAGTTTCCCCCAACTCCACCTTATCAAAGTAGTGGTTTGTTTCTTGCATTTCAGTGTTGGGGAACAAATTTCTATCTTTTATCTATACAGTTCTTATCCTTCAAACCTTCAGTTTTCTTTTTAAATCATCATTCTCATTTTTAGATAAACAAACTAATAACCAAGAGATTAAATAACTTGTCCAAGGTCATGATATCACCCTGAGTTGACCTGAGTTCAGAAACCATGTCTCAACAATTATATTGTGCTGCCTTTCTTAAAAAAGAACATAAAACAACAAACTATTTCTTACTGAGGGACTACTTTATGCCAGGAAAAAAGGCTAAATGCCACATATATATATATATAAATATATATATATATATATATATATATATATACACATACACACACACACACACATATATATATGCATCTATGCTTATACATGCACAGGTAGATATATAAATATGTGCACTTATTAATATGTTTCTATAATCTCCAGGTCTCATAAGAAACTTTCAAGGAGGGCATTCTTATTATAGTACTTATCTTAAGATAAAGCAGAAGATGGAAAATCATCCCAGTTGTTGATAAACCTAGTGTCTAGGCCCAGTTTTGCCGTTAACTCTTAGTTTCTTTGTTCATGACAGGAGAGTAGCAAAACCCGCTGTTCCCTGTTATTATGGGCATTGAGTGAGGTATTGGAAATAGCAGGATCTTGTTAACTGTAAAAAGATGTGTACACGTGGACCTTGCCTTCTATTGAGATTGCAGTCTGTACTGCTCATCTCGACTGAAAGCCTCTCTCGGCAGTTACCAGGATACTAAGACATACATTACAATGCGGAGGGGACTAAGACACCAAGAGTTGGACACTGGCCTTGGAAACTGATTGTTTACATTTGTTTGTAGTCTCCTTGAAGCAGAGGTTAGGTCATAGTTCTCAGGGCCTGGCAAAGTCCGCTGGAAACTGCTAACGGCCAGTCATCCCATCTGATTGCTTCTTTCCAGTCCTTCCCTGCATTCAGGGAAGACAAACAAGACACTCTCATCACCGCTTGGAGGAATCTCCTTTTGGCAGTTGTCCACAGCTGCAGAAATGCTGAAAGTTCCTGCCTGCAGTTCATCCACGGGGCCCAGAGAATCATCTCCCTGGAGAAATCAAGCCATTCCAAAGAAGGTCCAGTGAGACTTGCTGTGCAGGTGTCTGCACTCAGAATGACATCAAGGCACGTGTCTGTGCTCTGAGGTTGCTGTTTGGTGTTGGCTGGAATCAGAGTTGCTTAGGACACATGGCTAATCCAGGCTAGTAATGGAAAGGTCAGAAGAATTTGTCCGTCACTATAATGAGCCTCGCTGGGGTCCCAGCTCTGTAGAACCCCCATGAAAACAGCCAGACTATCTCGAAGGCAATGGGAGTTTCAGGGGGGAAAGCAGTAGGAAACTGAATGTAGAGCTGGATTTTTCTCTCCATCAATGTTGGTAAGTGTGTCTGGGAAAGGAGACTGTGAGGGTAGAGACCCATCTTTTATTCTGAGCTCATTCTGAACTCCATAGCGCTTGGCGATGCCTGGCGTGTACTGCATACTCTGTAAATATCGGTTGACAACTGAGTGAATATTTTGGCAGTGAGTGGGGTGGTCCCACCTGCTATAGGTCTTTGTACAACTTAACAAGTTCTTCTTATGGAGGAATAAATTCTGCACCAATCCAGTTCCTTCTCGTGAAGGAACTCCAGATAGGAAGGGAGAAACAGCCCAGGCATAGAGTCAAGAGTTCTGGGTCTGAAGCATGGTTCTTCTCACTAGTTGTGTGGCCATGCAGAAGTCATGTAAGGACTTTGAACTGCGATTTCCTTATCTGAGTATTTACAATAATAATTCCTACCTGATGAGGCTTTGCCAAATAAATAACTAAATAAATAATTCAGTGAAAAAATGCACCTCATCTGCCAGTTTCTGGGAGGTGGCAGTTACAAAGAAGGGCACAGGTTCTGGCACCAGAATGTGTTTGGGTCCTGGTTCTGCCACATGCCATACAAGCTTCCTTTACTTCTCTAATTCTTTTCTTCATCTCTAAAAAACAGAATAGAGGGGATAATGTTCCATTGGATTGGGGGGCCAGTAATGAATGTACATAGCATGTTGCCTAGAATGTGATAAGCACTTATTATTATTATTATTATTATTATTATTATTAGAAAGAGGAAGCAATTTCTCATTTGCATATCAGCCTTTGATAAGATAAAGATGCTTATTGTTTCTTACAGATTTTTCTTGTTTTCTTTTTAATGAACTTTTAAGAACATAGCCGCCCCATGTCCTTGAGTTTCACTACAGGATTTTTATGTGACATATTATTATTATTATTATTATTATTATTTTGCATTTTCACCTTCTTGCTTCTTTTGGAATAGAACCACTTATACATGACAGGACTTTATAAACTGGATAACATCCTCTGCCCTTCCCCAGAACTTCAGGATATCATCCAAGTTCATGATGCACTTAAGAAAAAAGCGTAACCCAAGGGACACCTTCCCCACTGAGGCAGAATGCGGCTCTCGCTCCAGTGTGATCTCAGAGAATTCTTGGGTAATGCAGGGTTTCTGTGCCTCAAACTTCCCATCTCTCAGAAGGGGATTCCTGACTCATACTACTGGAGTGAGGTTCAAACTACATGGTAGATAAAGAACAGATTTTAACCGAAATAAGATGGAGGAATCAAGTACTACGATGAGATCTTCAGAGCAAATCCTTCATGCTCCCTTCTGGATGGTCAGACACCCTACAAGAACACTCCTCTCCCCTGTTCAATGAATCGAATGGTCCACGGCTCTCCAAACTGCTCTAATTTCTGCTCACATGAGAACACAGCATTTCCATGACCTTCCCTACACAGCGGTATTCCCCTTCTTTTTCTAATGCAAAGAGCTGCTCACAGAGCTTCTGAAGGTAGGAATTCTCAATCGCGTGCTCCTGTTGCTTTGCAGTATTAATGACAAATAAACAGCATTCCCATAGGAAAGACTGTTCTTGCAAGAACCAGCTCAACACTGCCACCTTCCTTCTCTACCTTTTTCTCACTTTCCTCTTGCTCCCTGTGAAGCTCTGGAGAGTGTTTGCATGAATCCCCAGGTTTGGGGGTAAAGAAAGGAGCAGGGTCTGCGGGGCCCAGAAGTAGAGCAGGTTCCTGTCTGGACCACACAGGAACCAGAGCATCAGTCAAGCCAGCCTCCCCGTGGGCAAGCATGGGTCCTAACACCTCCTGGTCTGTGTTGCGCCCTGTCATTTTACCAGATGCTTTTCTATGTCTAACTTTATCTTGCAACATGGTGAGATAGGAATAATTTCTCAGTTTTACAGATTAGAGGCTCGAGGCTCAGAGAGGTTAAGTAACCTATCTGAAATCACACAGCCAGTAAGTGGCCAAGCTGGAATTCAAACATGAATCTTCCTGACACTCAACCTCAGGTTCTTTTCCCCCCATAACAATCTACTTCCACATGGTGAGTCAAGATAAGTTTGCAGAATGAATCCCAGAAATACTTTGACTTGGTCGTAAAAAAAAAATTTCCAAATGAAAACAGAATATTAATGAATAATTTCCCAAGGAGATTTGAATGCTGGGAATGCTGGAATGCTCATAAGAACCCCAATGAAAATGAGCAATTGCATCAGCAGGGCTGTTTTCCACCTGAATCTTCTTGTCTCGAAGACCCAGAGGTTATTTCTGATTACATCAGCAGCTGTGTGGATCCAGTTTAGAGATCTCGAAACCACATATGTGACTCACATGTCGTTGTTACAACAGTAGGAAACACATTAACTCGGCTTTAAAGAGCGTTCAATGAAAAGTCAGGCTTCCACAAACCAGTTTCTCGGTTTGTGAAGCACACGGTCTAAGCCTTTCTCCTGATGACAGTGTCGTTGTGTGAGGCTGTACATTATGCGACTTGACAGCTTAACAAGACCATTCGCTGTTGCAGACTCTGTGTCCCAGCACATTCCACTGACTTCTAGCAGGTGACTAATGCGTATTTCACCACCAGGACATCCTGAGTTGCAAGCCATAGGGATTGTCATTTGATTGAACAATATATTTAAAAATGTTTTTTTAAAAAACTGTGTTACAAAATCATTCCATGGAAATCATAAAAAGAATTCTTTCAGTCTCACTCGGGACTGACATTAATGCTGGTCTATTACAGACATTTCTGAGGAAAGGAAGATATCACTTCTCTTTTACCAAGTATATGCTGTTGGTTCTTTTAAAAGATTTTATGTGCATAAAAATCAAAGTTTTTCCATAGTTGGACCGCCAGTGGGGTGGGACCTCAGAAATATTTAACATTTTGTAGTGTTCACATGGAAGTTGAAGACCTAAAGCATATTCTAAGGAATAGAAAGTGTAATAGGGCAGAAATGACCAGACTTAGACACAGCTGACCATAAGTTCAGTGTCCAGTTCTGCTCCTTTCCTGGTTGCATGTCCTAGAAAAGTCACTGAGCTTCTCTATACCTCAGCTTCCTTGTATACATAATGGGTAAATTAACTTTATTTCAAAGGGTGGGGTGAGGGGGTCCGTGAGGATTAAAACAAGTTGATGGATAGAAGATACCAGATACATAGTAAGTGCTCAGAAATGTGGTTTTATTCATTTCTCTGTTTCCCTGTGAACAGTGGACAATTAAATAATGAAACAAGCTCTCAAGACAAGACACCGAGGCTGGTAGAGAGCAGAGGGGAAGGAATTCAGCAGGGCTGGAGGTAAAGAGAGGAAGGAGGGAGGACCAGAGAGCCCACCACTGTGTGGGTGTCCGAGGAACAGGCTACATTCTGTTGACAGACATGAAAGTCTAACTCATGTGGACTGGTTTTGACTTAAGAGCTTTGCTCTTTGGGGCTTTTTCTCTTTTGCTTTTTTAGGTGATTCAAGGAGAAGGGGAAATAAATATGTGCTTTTATTTACTGGAGGAAAGGGAGATAAGGGGAAAGATACATGGAGGGGGAGAGAGAGAGAGAGAGAGAGAGAGAGAGAGAGAGAGAGGACAGAAGCTAATGTTGGGCTACAGTACTCTGGTAAACACTGAAATGGCAAAGCCCTGAAATTTCCTCATCAAGTTATAAGTTCACCTGGGATCTGGTTGTCATTATTAAAAAATTACATAAAAATACACCCTCAAAGATAAAGACCTGAGTTTATAGTTCTCTAGATTTGGGATTGTTTACTTCAAGGAAAGTCAAAGCAGCTTTATTGGAGGTTGTCTTTGTGCCGAGGAGTTTTACATGGGTGATTTTGCATCTCCATGTGCCCTGCCTTCCAAAAGATGCCGGCATCTGCGAAACTGGGAGGCAGGTTCCAGGTTTGCTCATAAAAGTCTTTATCGTCTTTTGGGAGGTGATTCAACCAGTCTCAACGGGCATCTGGATAAAATGCTCCAGTGAAGGAGGGGACATGACTAAGCTCATGTGCCACAGAGGCTCAGCAATCAAGACTGGACAGCAACCTCTATAAAGTGTCTTCAAAAGATGTCTTTGAACAGTGTCCATCACAATGTGAGTGCTCACCAAAGGGCCAGTGTGGACCTAGACTGCATCCTATCTACTCAGTGGGGTATGTGATGAGACAGAGATTCCCAGGCCCACCCTACCTGAGTATCCCATTAAAACTTGACCATCTCCTACTGTAGGGATACCACATTACATTAAGAGGTACATAAGTCTAAAGCCAAACAAACCCACTGAGGGAACATGGGTAAATGATTGGACATGTTGATATTCTGCCCAGAGCCCCTCAGGTTCCTTGTACATTTCTTTGCACCCCTTCTCTAGCTTCTGATGCCTTTGTTTCTAAAGATGGCATCCCTGGACTACTAGAGCTATTTTGGCCAAGAGTTTACACAGCTGGCAATACCCGGGAGTTTACAACTCACAGGCGGCCCTTTGCCAATGAACACTCAGTTCCTTTGACTCAAGTCCGGATGAATTCAGGTGTAATTTCTATCCAGAGCTTCCCATGGGATCAGTAGAAGGCTGGATTTTGCCTGAAATTGCATACTTGCTTGTCTTATTCCTGTACCTTGTTTCCCTTACTCCTTTTCTAAGAATCTCCTGAAAAATTTTCTCTAATATATCACTTGCATTTTAGTTGTGTGTCTGCTTCTAGAGAAAGTGATTTGAGTCAATGAGTTAGTTCAAATGCTTAATATTGAAATGGTGTGTACATGTGTGTGCATGCATGTGTGTGTGTGCATGTGTGTGCGTGTATGTGTTTGTGTGTGTGTGCAATTTTAACTACTGTCTTTCCTCAGAGTTTAAAGCAGGGGTCCCCAAACTATGGCCCGCTGGCCGCATGCGTCCCCTTGAGGCCATTTATCCAGCCCCGCCGCACTTCTGGAAGTGGCATCTCTTTCATTGGTGGTCAGTGAGAGGAGCATAGTTCTCATTGAAATACTGGTCAGTTTATTGATTTAAATTTATTTGTTCTTTATTTTAAATATTGTATTTGTTCCCGTTTTGTTTTTTTTACTTTAAAATAAGATATGTGCAGTGTGCATAGGGATTTGTTCATAGTTTTTTTTTATAGTCCGGCCCTCCAATGGTCTGAGGGACAGTGAACTGGCCCCCTGTGTAAAAAGTTCGGGGACCCCTGGTTTAAAAGGAGTGCGTTTTATAGCAATATAATTTATTCTTTCCATTTCATGTTGGGAGTGAGGCAGGAATCCCTAGGATGGGACTGAGGACTGCAGAAGTTGAGAACAATTTCTACTAGAAGGTAGGAAGAAGATGGTGTTTTTACTGACAGTGGCTGAGGGGGTGCGGGAGCAGGATGAAGTAGCTGAAGGTCTGGGGGATGCAAAGTGTCCTGAGACCTCCACAGCAGTTGCTTTTGGGGATTTTGGCAGCAGAAAAAAGTCACAAGTGGCATCTTTGTGACTGTGTGGAACATGCAAATTTTCCTTGGCAATTCTAATGAAATAATGGGGATCATGATATTCTGATAATTTGTTCAAGAGGCAGCTATCCAATCAGTAGACATTCAGACCAGATCACCACACTTTTTAATAATCCACATAGTCAAAGATATTTTATGCAGGCTTATAGGCTCGGTTATCTCTGTGGGTCGGGGTCAACCATCAATGGGGACATACGGAGATGCAAGGGGCTCCTATCAGGGCCATTGTCACTGGGATTCCAGTGTCAGCTGGGTGAGAGAGGGAATCAACTAAGTGATACTTTCAACTCCCAGAGATCAGTGATCCCATAACTAACTAGAGTATGAGCTTGGCAGGGACATTGTGATATTTGCTGCTTTTTCCCCACAAGAGAGCTTTTGTTTTCACTTGACATGTCCCTCATAACTCCCCATCCTGAGTCCCTACTAAAGAGTGACAGGGATTAAAGCTGGACCACGCAAAGGCTCAGAATTCTACCACTGCCAGGGAGGCAGGAAAGTGATGCCCTCTTCCATAACCAGCTGGAGTTTTGTCAGTATGTGATCCATCCAGCTTTCACCGAACAGAATTGGATATTGTTGGAAGTTTGGGACACATCCCAGGCAGGCTCGGGCCTGCCACCTCTTCCGTCACACTAAATGATGCGCCTCACAGCGCCCCACCACCTCACCTGGCTCTACCTGAAGGGGTCAACCTTCTGTCATTCCTACCAGGTACACAGATTTCATCTTGGTGCTGCTGGTTCCATGGGAGCCTAAGTTTGAGCTCTAGGGAGGACATAGAAGAGATAACAAACATATGCTATGAGGGTAAAAAAAAAAAGTGTTAAAAAGTTAACAATGGCCTGACCAGGCAGTGGCGCAGTGGATAGAGCGTCGGACTGGGATGTGGAAGACCCAGGTTCGAGACCCCAAGGTCGCCAGCTTGAGCGCAGGCTCATCTGGTTTGAGCAAAAGCTCACCAGCTTGGACCCAAGGTCGCTGGCTCGAACAAGGGATTACTCGGTTTGCTGAAGGCCTGCAGTCAAGGCACATATGAGAAAGCAATCAATGAACAACTAAGGTGTCGCAACGAAAAACTGATGATTTATGCTTCTCATCTCTCTCCGTTTCTATCTGTCCCTATCTATCCCTCTCTTACTCTCTCTCTGTCTCTGTAAAAAAAAAAAAAAATAACATTGGAGTTAGATGAAACCAGTCACCTCAACTTATTTAGCTTCCTAACTTTTGAATGAGTCTTTGAAAGAATAAGGCCTATATGGGCTCAGATCTCACTCCTGAGAATTAACTTTTAAATAGATAACAAGTTTTCTCTTCAATACAAATGCTTATTTCATGCTCTGAGCTGGGGTACCCAGGGTCTGCTCGTGGCATAGTGGCTAGAGACCACCCTTTTTCCTTGGAAATTGTCAAAAGAGTGAGAAAACCCCAGGAGAGGTGGAAGGTAAGGAAGGAACCTCTCACTGCTTCGAGAATGAACAAGGACAAGGGCTTCGGACCTGCTTGGGACAAGGACTGCCAACACCAAGGAAAGGGTGACTACCGATGGAAGCTACCAAATTGGACGATGGAAGCTACCAAATTGGACGGAAGAAAACAAGCAAATCGCGTCCTGGAAAATGCCCTCCTGCCACTTCTCACACGTCATGGTGGTTATGGCAAGGAGAGGGAGCAGGTCCGTGGCCCTGACCTTCCCCTGCAGACAACGCCGCCTGGGGAAGAGCGGGTTACACTGAGGGTGGACTCGCTCCTCTCCTCTCCATTCACCCAGATCCCACTGGGATATTCTAATCTCCTTGGAACACACGGCATTATCTGTACTGTTAGCACAGCTCACGTTTCAAATGGCAGGCTGCGGAGCAAGCTGATTGTTTCACAGGCGCAGCCAAGAGAGGAGCTCCGATTCCTTTCCCTTGGCCATGTGCCGGCGGTAAGGGAGAAGACCCCGTGGTGTACAGAGACCGGCCAAGTGCTTAAAGACTTCAGAGACTTCAAAGGCATGGGAGGAGCCAGAAACAATAAAAAGGAAAATGATAAACATTCAGCTTAAAGTCGGGAAGTAAAAATCCCTGAGAAGTCCCTCTGAGCAGTTAGGGGCTGATTCCCAGAGGCCCGTGGCAACATTCCAGGGCTACACAGTGTTCCAAGAAGCAATTATTAGCTTTGTTTTAGGTGTGATTAGCACAGTTAATGACTCGTAGAGTGGAAAGACAATGGAAGTGGGAAAGAGGAGCCCGCGATGGGGGTTTCTGCTCCAGCCCCATACTCTCCACAGAATGGCAGCCTGTCCCTCCTGGAAGGGACCTAGAACACCTCCATCCATTTGAAAATTTCAGTTTCCAAACAAGATTTTCTTTAAAGAGGCAAAAAATAGCTTGGTGGGATTTGTATTATTAAAGTGCTTATCACTTCCTGTGCACAAAGCTATGCCGTGGGGTTCTATGTGGTTAGCGTCGCGTCTACAGAAAGACCAGCGGAGAGGCAAGTGATCAGCTGGAATGTTTAGGTCCAAAATATTGGAAGAGCTCAGCCTGACTGATGTGGGCAACTTAAATAGCTTAAACGGGGGGAAAAAAGTAGATAGCCAGATTTAATTTAATTCAACAACTGTGACTGAGCATTTACTACGTGCCTGGTACTTCTTTAGGGAGGTGGGATATACCAGTGAACAGAAAGAAGAGCCTTTCTCGCTTGGAGCTTACAGTCTAGAGGAGGAGGCAGGCGGTTGATAAAAGTCGCAGTCAGGCCCTGGCCGGTTGGCTCAGTGGTAGAGCATCGGCCTGGCGTGCGGAAGTCCAGGGTTCGATTCCCAGCCAGGGCACACAGGGGAGGCGCCCATCTGCTTCTCCACCCTTCCTCCCTCTCCTTCCTCTCTGTCTCTCTCTTCCCCTCCCGCAGCCAAGGCTCCATTGGAGCAGAGGTGGCCCGGGCGCTGAGAATGGCTCTGTAGCCTCTGCCTCAGGCGCTAGAATAGCTCTGGTCGCAACAGAGCGACGCCCCGGATGGGCAGAGCATCGTCCCCTGGTGGGCATGCCGGGTGGATCCTGGTCGGGCGCATGCGGGAGTCTGTCTGACTGCCTCCCCGTTTCCAGCTTTGAAAAAATACAAAAAAAAAAAGTCGCAGTCACAAACAGTGTGCTTGAAGTTGATGAGTTCCACGGAAGGGAAGAGGGCATCAAGAACGTTGGGAGGGAGGCTGCAGAATTGAATAGGAGCTTTAAGTTTTGGTGACTTGGAGATGGTGAGATTGTAGAAAAGACATAAAGGAGGTAATAGCCTACAGGTCTCTGGGGAAGAAGAATTTCAGAAAGAAAGAATTGATCCTGAAAGAGACAAACCAGCAGTGTGCCCCTGTAGGTCAGAAGAACAGCCAGGGAGCCAGGGAGACTACAGTAAAATGAGTAAGGTAGAGAGATGAGTTGGAAACACAGGAAGATAAGAGATTGGGAAGTCCTGTGAAATCCTTCAGGCCATTGTAAAGATATTGTCAGGCTATAATACTGCAAATACCTAGGGGACTTGAATAGCTCAGACAGAAAATAGGTAGGTGTGTGTGTGTGTGTGTGTGTGTGTGTGTGTGTATATATATATAATATTATAATATATATAAATATTATATATTTATATAATGTATAAAATTATATCTATATAAATATATCTATATATTCACATAGTCCTTGAATTCAAGAAGTTCACAGTCTAGTGAGAAAGATAGGTAATTATACACATATGACAATAATAATATATGTGAAAAGTAGATAATACATTAGACAACAAGGTAAGATGCAGAATAGAAAGAAAGATCCTTGATCATTTGTGGATGAACCAGGGAAAATTTCTTAGAAGAGAAGGTATCCAAGCTCACCGGTTCAAGTCAAGGAGAAGTTTATTGGGCATTTTACCTTACAGATGTGCCCATCGGGGGACACTGAGACTCTGAGGGGTGAGTAACTAGTCTCAAGTTGGCCAACACTTAGCTTCTAGTCCAGGCAACTTCCTACTAGAGCAGTTGCCCTGCTGTGTGTGGACCCAGTGGGAGTTCTATTTGGGGGTCATGCTCCTCCGACTCCCCACTAAGGCTATGGAACATGAAGCCTTTGCAGAGCTTGTTCTCGGGGGCTGATGTTAATGGCTGCACTCTGTAGGAGCATCTCTCGATTGGGCACCCTCCTTAATAAAATCTAGACTGTGGACATTGTAAAGATGCCCTTGTACAAGTGAATTTCCCATGCTGGCAAATCCTACAGCAGAACACGGAAGACCAGTAATAAAATGAAATATATGTGGGTAATTTAATTAAGAAGTCACTGGAAACAAGATCTCCAAGGTCAACAACCAGAGCAACAAAATGTGCTCTTCTTGGTAGAGTAGAAAGTTTGCAGGAAGTTGGTCTTAGGCAGACCTGGGTTCATATCGAGATCCATTCCCTTGCCAGAGAAGTGACCGGGGTTCTGTTTTCCTTCTCTGTTGCATGGATTAGAATACTCCCTCTCTTAGTTTTCCATGATCTCTCTGAGGATCATGATATAAAAGAGTACAGCAAGCTGTCGAGTGCTGTATCTATGTTGTATGTTTTCTTTAGGGGTGATATTTCTTAATATTCTATTGGCTTATTTGGTAGATATGACATGCTTTTGCAATCTTTTGATCTATAGCATTTTGTATTAGAAATTAAAACCTTAGGGAGATATTTGTCTAAAGCTTCATGTTATAGATGAGAAAACGTTTAAGAATGTGCAGCAAATTAGAGGCCAAAACCAGGCCTGGGTCCCCTGACTCATCTTTCAGTGCTCTTTCAAATAGGTTACAATGCGTAAATTAGCAGCAGAGCATGTGAATGAAGATCCTTCCTGCTTTTGGCTGAGTTAGAAAGTCAGGAAGTATCATTTCCTCTTAGGGCTCTTCCACTGGAAGCACCTTGCATTTCCTTTCATAACAAGCACTTTCACTGGTTTTAAAACCATCTCCCCCCAAAGACTCTATCAAGCACCAATTGGGTTACTAGACTGATGACTGATATAGGTGCTTATACGGAAACTGCTGTCTTCAATCCTCTCTGTAACCCAGTAAATTACTAGCTATCCCATTGGCAAATAGAGAAACCAAGGCTCTGAGAGCTGAGCGGTTCTCCTAAGGTCCCGGGATTAGGAGGAGCTGGGCCAGAGCGGGAGCCGGAGCCCTCCACTGAAGGCCCCGTGCTTCCATGTCTTCCCACTTCACCACGACTTTCTATGCTATTCTCTCTTGCAGCCTCTGGCAGAGGTGGAAGTCTGGATGAGAAAGAATTTAAAGAAAGCAGCAGAAAAAAGTAGAATCTATCTTCCTGAATAGGCCTGATAAGTAGAATGAACATTGCAAATTAGACCTTGGGGACAACCAGATTTTTATTTTTTACAAGATTGTAAAGAAACAGAGCTAACAATATTTTCCACACACAGCGTGACTTTTCACCTAAAGCAGTTTCATAAATGTGATGCAGATGAATCATAGGTAGGGTTTATGAGTGAGTCGAATGTGCAGCAATGTGGGAGAGCCTGCTAGAGATACTGTCTATATAATGACAGAAGCACCAGGTTCAGAACTGCTTGAATCAGAGACACCTGGCAGATGGGAGAGGTTCATTCTTATTGTAAATACATCTGAGTGTAAAGAAAAGAGTGAAAACCATGCAAACTTGGCTCTCTCGAGGCAACCACTCCTGACAATGCAGTGTATTGTTTCCCTTTTGTCCCTAAACATTGCTTTTTAAAAAAAAAAAAAAACATTGGCAAGAATCAGAGAGAACCATATATAAATTTGTATATTTTGTTTTTTCACTTGGTGTTATTTGTATTATTTTACCATGATATGAAACATCCTGAAAAAC
Source organism: Saccopteryx leptura (assembly GCF_036850995.1). Lineage (NCBI taxonomy): Eukaryota > Metazoa > Chordata > Mammalia > Chiroptera > Emballonuridae > Saccopteryx > Saccopteryx leptura. The sequence goes on along the minus strand of NC_089504.1, from coordinate 26,237,179 downwards.
TAATTTTTAGTGGAATAATTCATATGTCATTGCTGAAATGAAAGGGGAAAAATACATTAAAGAAAAACTCAGGTGGAAAATGAGGACAAAAACCTAATGTGGAAAAGGAGAAGGTGAAATGAGTTCCGGGTGTTCCGCCTGAAAGGTAAGGGCTTTACAAGAGATGACAGGGTGGACTGTCTCATTGTAGTAAGACTGCGGACCGGCTTCCCTAATTCTGGTGAACATTCTTGTGATCACATTTCGGTTGACTCTGTTCACCTGGCCGGGTGCCACAGTGAAAGGCTGCAGACCCTTTTCTGTGAAGGGCCAGATAGTGAGCAGTTCACATTTTGAGGATCACATGTTCCCTGTTGCAGCCACTCAACTCTGCCATTGCAGCAGTAGAGCAGCCATAGATAATATTCAACCAGTGAGCATGGCTGTGTTCCAATAAAACTTTATTTATAAAAACATGTGGTAGATGGGATTTGGCCCTTCATATGAGATTTTTTTTGTTTGTTTTTTTAATCAATCTTTGTCTGGGCCGGGCTCTGTGCTAGGCTCTGTGCTAGAAAAGGACAAAAAAGGACAGAAAAGGACAAAACTTTTCATCTTTGTCCTCAAGACACTGGAAGAAATAAGAAAAGGGGTCATTACAGAGCAATGTAGAGCAATAAACAAGGCATGGCCAGACTCCTTTGAGATCAAAGAGAAGGAAGCAAGTGGGCTTCTCCAAGGCAACAAGGGAGGTCTCACAACTGGGGGAATGTCTAGCCTGGGTTCCAAAACTGGGGTTCACCAACGTGTGCCTATGCTGTTGGTTGTGTATTGGCCATTCTCCTATAGGGCCTGGGGGTACCTCCACAGAAAAGCCCTAGTCATAGGTCTGTCCCAGGACAGGAAAGTTTCCCCAGAAACTGGTATGCACTTTTCAGGGCAAACTTGACTTTGCTGTTGTCCTAGTCAATTTGTCACCATCGCCTGATCAACCTACGAAAACAGCACAGGCCGGTGCCTCTTTGAAATCCTTCTATGTTGTGTTTATTTGGTGTGTATACATGTTATACAAGGTACTAAAGATTAAATCACAGGGAGTTGTTTCAAGATACAAATACCACCCACAGCTGTGGAGCAACTCTGTGGCCTCCATTCGGTCCCATAACAAGTGCCTACTATGGGCATAAAGTGATTTTCCTGGGCTCCCATCCAAGGTAATTATCAGCCCTCAGTTTCCAGCACCATGACCATCATCCACCATCTACCAGCAGCTGCAGGACAATTGTCCAAGAGACAAAGGGTCCTGGGAAGTTTGGCTCTGAGGACACCAAGGGAATGAGGAAGTAGAAGGAAAGGGTCGTTGTGTTGGAGGGAGGGGCTGTTAATTGTTTCTCTTTTAGCAGAAATCTAGCTGAGGTGAGTGAGTGTTAATGACTCCCATTTCTATTCTTGGTGGAGAGTAACCAAGCTCTCCAGAGATTCTTGAAATAACAGGGCTATCTAAATACCCAGTGTTTCTCACATACTCCTGCTCTGATCCCCACCCCTCCACCCCCGCCTAAACCAGCTGCTAAGAAAAACTTACAACCATCCCGGTAGATGTCTGTGAGAGCGGTGACGAGGGAAAGTCAGGCAGCTGTGTCAGAGTGCTCGGAATCCTTCTACTCAGGGGTCCAGAAGATTGAGAAATTTTCATCACATTAAAATGTGATGAAAATAATAAAAGAAATCTAATTGCATGCTCAAATCTTCTACTTTTAAAGTTCTGAACAGAGAGAATAATTGTTTTAAAAAAGAAGTAGATGCTACATATGCAATGTGAAGTTAGGAAAAAAGATGTTGAGAGGAAGAGGAGGAGACAACAGCGTGGAGAAAAGGCAAAGGAGAGAAAGACAGGGAATGGGATCCTTCATAAAAAAGAAACAAAAAGCAAAATTTCCTACAGATGGTGAGGGGAAGAGGACAAAGGTTGAGGGGAAAGAATCAACTCATAGTAAAGACAGAAGAAGACAGCGGAGGACAAGAAAAGGGGGAGAAGAGTCACAGGCATAGAAAACTTCAGAAGAAAAGACCACCTGGAATCTTCGTGGGCAGAATGAAGGCCCACTACTCTCTGCTTTTCCCGTTCTCATTCTAAAACCCGAGAGGCTCGGATCTTAACGGGACTTCCTCAGCAGCCCAACCAGGGGGTTTACTGTGGTTGCCATAGCATTACTCGGAAAAACATCACTTCAGATATTGACATGGCGGCAGCCCTCCCACGTTGACTGGTGACGAATCTGTCTCCGGTGTTATTGGTTATTGGTTTAAAACATTCTTCATGTGCCTCATATAAAAAAGGAACAAGACCCCGAAGCCTGAGATTTTGCTTGTACCAAAGAGCAGGCATTTTAAAGCATTTTAAAGATAAGAGTGTCCCTTTGTGTTCACAAAAACTTCTTGAAATGATGAGGATAATTGCATGTGAGTCAGCACATATATTTGGAATAACGACAGCGAGCCAAGCACTGCATTTGTCTCTACACACACACACAACTTCATCTAATCTTCAAAATAATCCTGTGAAGCAGATATTATCTTCAGTTTCTTGGTGAGGAGAGTGAAGCGCGGTGAGCCTATACGAGATCTGTCCAAGGACCAATAGCTACTAAGTAGTGGGGTTGGGTTTTGGCAGCAACGCCGAAGTCCAAGTGCTGCCCACCATCTCAGCTCTTCTAACTTCTCAAACCTAAAACAAATTCACCGGGAGAGAGAACTGGGCTCAACAGCCCACTGAACAAGGGGACATTTGGAAATGTCGGGAGTGATACTACTGTCTAGGTGATGCTACTGGCATCTAGTGGATGGAGACCAGGGATGCTACTGAACACCGGTGCTCAGTTCAGCCCTCACATTCTCTGGCCCCAAATGTCAACACTGCCAAGGGCTGAAATGTCTGAACAAGACACAGGTTCTGGCCAGAGCTGCTCTCCTGGAAAAACTGCTACAAGGACACTCAGATATAGTCAGACTGCACACATTTTAATATTTGAAGTACCTTGAAGGCCTCTCTGAGGACAAAAAAGTACTAAAGTTGCCTTTGCTACTTTGTTGCATAAATATAAGACTGTGTATCCTGCACTATCCAACCAGTTACTTTGAATACTGTGTATTAGGAAGACAATAGAAAATGCTGACCAAAATTATGCTAAAACTTTTCTTTGCCACTTCTTTCGGCCTGTTCATCTTCTGCCTAAAACTCTGACTGTTCTCCGTGTCTCTGTTCTGACTTGCCTGGAGTCTATTCCCCACCCATCATCTTTCTAAAACACAGGAAAGATTCATGCCACTGCTAAATGATTCCAGGGCTGCTTATTGGCCCTAGAATCAAGGTGGCTTAGCCTAACCGGTGTGGCACAGTGGATAATGCATCAGCCCAGAACACTGAGGACCCAGGTTCAAAATCCTGAGGTCGCCAGCTTGAACTCAGGCTCAATGGCTTGAGCGCGGGCGTGACAGCTTGAGTACAGGGTCTCTGGCTTGAGTGTGGGATCACCAACATGATCTTAAGGTCGCTGGCTTGAGCAAAGAGTCACTGGCTTTGCTTGAGCACCCTGGTCAAGGCACGTATGAGAAGCAATCAATGAACAACTAAAGTGAAGCAACTACGAATTGATGCTTCTCATCTCTCCTCCTTCTCTCTCTCCCTTCTTCTTTCTTTCTTTCTCTCTCCCTTAAAAAAATGGTTTATACTGCCTCGCTGGGACTCGGAGCTCCTGTGATCTTACCCCTATCTGACTCTGCCAACTTTATTTTTAACATCTCCCTTTGCAAATAGTTCTTACATTCCTACCAAGCTCCAACACTTGTTCCGGTGGGTTTGTGATGGTCAGGGTCATAGCTCATGTGTTTCTGCCTCTGTCATTTGATAAAGCAGTTCCTTTTTCGGGATGTACTTGGATTTGTCAGGCAGGACCGACTCTTACCTCAAGGTACAGTTTCAATACCACCTCTTCATCAGCTTGTTCAAGGATTTCCTAAGTTACAAATGAATTCTTTTATGTATGAAATCTCAGCCCTTGCTCAGTACCCCCAAATTTGAATAGGTGTGCATGTATAAGGATTATATGTGAAATATAGAATATGTGATAATATAGAGTATTACATATGATATATGCTATATTATATAGTTTTCGATATTGATGCAAGCACATCCATACAAGTCAATGGAAGAGCACAGAGGACCTAAGAATGAACTGAAGTCTATGATTTAGTATGAATTTAGTATATAATAAAAGGGGCATTTTAAATCAGCAACCACAGAGTCATTAAATATGTAGAGTACTTTATACCATTTCAAAATACATTGCGATGGATTAAAAACCCAACTCTATTTAAAAATCACTATAATAATATTGAAGAAAATATGTTCTTAGGATAGGTAAGCTTTAAATAACAGACATAAAACAAAAGTGAAAAGAAAACCAAATAGTTAATATCACTTAATTTAATTTTTTTGATTGAAAAAAATGAACCAGGTATGAATGGTATGAACCAGGTGGAGACATACTGGGAGAAAATATTCATGTTAATATTAAAATGTTAATAAAAGGTTAACATAAATAATATGTAAGGAGCTTTAACAGTTCAATAAATAAAAAATGGCCCAATGAAAATAATAGATAAATGACGTAAGTTTACAAACTAGAAAATATAAGAGGCCATTGAACACAAGAAAAGACAAGGAACTTCACTAGCAATCAGTAACACATAAAGCCATTTACCACATCCTACTCTTAGCCCATATGATTTACAAAACATGAAAAGGATTAAAAATAAGTTATGGTGAGGGTATGGAGAAGTATCAACTCTTTTATATTATGGATATAAATATAACTGATAACATTTATTTTCAAAATAATTTGTTTCACTGAAATTTAAAATGTGCACATTTGGGGTGTAGCAATACCACGCCAGGAGTGAAACTTTCTGAAATATGCACACATGTGCAAAATAGTGGACACTTAAATGTGCATCAGAAGAGAAATGGTTAAAACAAGGATGGCGTGTACTACGGAATACTACACAGCCATCAAAAGGGATAAGATAGAGATATAAATATTGACATGGACAGGTGTCTCATTCATATTCTAAACTGAAAAAACAAGATATGGTTATAGACAAGGAGACAGAGAGGAACTATACCCTTTCTGGAAGAGGGTATCCTAGTGTTTAATTTGGGGGAAGGATGTGAGATTAGAGAGAGAAAGATTCTTTACTTTTCATTTTGACTCTTTACCTTCATTTTTATTGCTCTATGGTCTGATTTTTAAAAAATAGATTCAAGTATAACTTTGGCAATTTTATAAATGATAAAATCGATGTTTGAAAGGATAACTGTAACAGCTACCATCTGTTGAGCACCTAGATACAAAGCAGCACGAAAATTGTCTTAAGTGCGTCATCCCACACAACCTGTGAGCAGCCTGCTAAAGGTATGCATTATGTCATATTATGGATCAAGAAACTGGGTTGCAGAGAATTCAAGCATTTACTCTCTGGAAATAGGAAGGGTAAACCACAGAGCCAGATTAGAACAAGATCTGACTAATGGCCAAGCCAACACGCTTGACTGCAAGAGAGGATGACAGAATTTGGTCAGGGGGGTGCCCAGCAGCAGGGGCAGGGAGAGGTGGGCTGGAATACATGAACCAGTCCAGGGTGGGCAGAGCTAGCTAGCGACGACGTAGCTACACACCTTAGAAAGCACCAAAAGGCCAAGAGTGGAGAGGAACGTGTGAGTAGTAACGTGAATTCTGCCTGGTGAGAGGCAATGTACTTGTAGGGGCCAAGTGGTGTGGAGGTATGAATTCAGGTCATTTTAAGAGACACAGGGTCAAGGCTCAAAAAATTGCCCTATAGAGGAAGGAGTTAATTTGTTCTGGAAAATCTTGCAGGATGTGTGGAGAGGGGCAGAGCCTCTGGGGAGCAAATGTATAGATATTTTAAGCTCCAGGGAATCTGGAAGAAAAAACAAAAAGACTGGACTGACTGCGTAAGAAAGGCAATCCCTGTCCCCTGTCACTGGAAATCTTGTCTTGGTCAGCAACTCTATATGAAATTTGACCTTGCTGGTGACCCCCTGTGTTCAGAGTCTATTTGCTCCTGCCCAGCACACCTCTATCTTCTTTTTATCTTATTTTGGGGACTATTTTTCCTCCATTGGATGTGGACTGGATAAATGATTAGGAGTCTGTCTGTTTGTTTGTATTGTTTTTAACCCAAAAAATAGTGACTGGAAGGGGCTGTCTAGTTGTCTAGCCTGTTCCCTGGAGTCTCTCAAGAGCCTCCCCCAATTGCAGGTCTGAGCTAACGCGTTAGTGACAGGCTCTCATTCCGGTAAATTCTCTTTGACCTAGGTCAACTGGAGTTAGTTTCTACGGCATCTTACCAAAGAACCTGAAGTGATGTAAGAGAATTTACAAGTTACTAGTGCCCAGAATTGGTCATTCATTTTTTTCAGTCATTCATTTGCTCAAAGCTTTAGATACGGTGGGCTCTGTTCTTGACACCGGGTATACTAGTCCTCCCAAGGATGCTAGGCTTATGAGAAAAACAAGCCCAAGAAGCTGATGGAGTCACCAATAAGATCCATAACCCATCCTGGGGGGTGAGGGTGTCAGGAAATACCTCCCGGAAGAGTTGACACGTGAACTGAGTCAAGGAGTAACCCTGGGCCATCCCTGCTTCTTTCTGCACCCTGCCCCTGTTCCCACGTCAGCAGGCACATTTCCAGGTGCTGCTTGGTGCCGCCGTGTCCCTAAAAGCACTAGTAGGAATGAGGGAGTTAAAGATTTTCACAGGAAGTTTTGGGAAGCTACACGTTTAGAAAGTGCCACTGGGAGAATGGTATGAGTTTCCAAAAAGTAACCAAAACAATGAGCCCCTGGAGTCCAGCCCGGTTCTGAGTTAGCGAGGCAGGAGTCACTGGGTAATTGCATACTTTTTTATGACAAAGATAATTGAATCATAAAAATATAAAACACACTGGTAAAAATTAGAGATGGCCCGAATGTGGTCACATGGAGCAGGTTGGTCTCGATGAAGTAGGAACAGGAGTACACCTTGACCTGCAGATTGCCTGTCGTGTGCATCTAATAATGCTTTGTGTGTCTGCGTCTCATTGATGATGACCTCTCAGTGTCTGAAATTCCATGACACAGGGGAACGGGGGTGGTGGGCGGTATATGTGCATACTTGTGTCCATAAGCACAGTCATTAAAGGAAAGTAGGGTTCTGGGAAGACCTTTGGGCTGATGGTGTTCAACTGTAATTTATTAGAGCAAACATTGATTAAGCTCCCTCTTCATGTCACGCCCTATGGCTAGAACCAGGGGAGCAGAAATGAAAAGACCATTCCGCCCTTGAGAAACTCTGTCTGGTGGGGAAGACAGATTCAAAAAGAGCTAACAGTGTGATTGAAATGAGCGCAGGACTGTGAGCACACGGCCAGTCATTTCACAGTCGGTATCACGAGGGCTTCGCAGAAGTGACCTCGAGAAGGGTCTTGAAGGATGTGGAGAAGAACCAGTACCCGGGGCCAAGACCCTTGAGAGTGAATGAGCTCAGACTACTTGTGCAGCACCCTATGGAATACAAAGAGGTAGGCAGAGGGCTTAGTCCTCACAGGCAACGGCCCTGGCCCGAGTCTTTACAGTGGGTTGGCATCATTGTGGCCAGCGCAGCCTGTGAAATGGAATGACTCTAATGCTTCACTACTTGTCATTCCTTATCCTGAATAGGACCACATCCTCACCTGTCAGTCTCTATAAATTCGGTGAGAAGCATAGGTTTTCAGGCTCAGTTACGTGGTTTTATATTAAGCACCACTCAGGTGACCACTGAGCTTCTCTCCCTGTTCAGGAAAAATAGCTATTAGACCACGGGGTTGGCAGCGCTGTGAAACCTCATTCGTTCGACGGCCACTGCTTTGGAATCTCTTATGATGAACAGTGAGGGAAGATTTTACTTCACCTTATGTATGAGAAAAAGTGATTAACAAGCAAATGAATGGCAACAAACACAGTGACTTGAGTTGATATTTTGCCTGCTTGTGGAAGAAAACTTTTCGAAGGGCCACAGAAAGGAACTATTCCTAAACGATTAAAAATATGTACATTTGCTCATATTTACTCAATTTTTATCATCCACTCAGGCTGGTGTGTGAAGGGTTCTGTACGCCACGTGCTCTGACACCGGCACCGAGACTCCCGTCCCCATTGAAGAAGCCCCCCAGCCCCGCATCATGCCTCCTCACGGATGGCACACTACCTGGTATTGTAGACACTCGGGTGCGTTTGGACTTTCCTACCCTCCTACGATTTCCATGAGCAGAGCACTGATATCTGGTTCATCTTTGCTTCCTCTGTCCACCCAAAGTACCTAGGATATTAAGTTATTATATATAATTAATCTAAATACTACTATGAATTTTTTTTTTTTTTTTTTGTATTTTTCTGAAGCTGGAAACAGGGAGAGACAGTCAGACAGACTCCCACATGCGCCCGACCGGGATCCACCCGGCACACCCACCAGGGGGCGATGCTCTGCCCCTCCAGGGCGTGGCTCTGTTGCAACCAGAGCCACTCTAGCACCTGGGGCAGAGGCCAAGGAGCCATCCCCAGCACCCAGGCCATCTTTGCTCCAATGGAGCCTTGGCTGCGGGAGGGGAAGAGAGAGACAGAGAGGAGGGAGAGGGGAGGGGTGGAGAAGCAGATGGGCGCTTCTCCTGTGTGCCCTGGCCGGGAATCGAACCCAGGACTTCTGCACGCCAGGCCGACGCTCTACCACTGAGCCAACCGGCCAGGGCTGAAATAAATATTTTTATACACAAGGAGTCTGAAATAGACTCATTGTTTTGATGGTTATTGAAAGCGCATACTCTTCCAGTTGCTTATATTTACTGCCCCGTCATTCAATTGCTCCAAGTTAATGACTTTCAGCCACATGAGGTTCCAGTTTGAAAGCATCTCCCAGGTTAAATAGCTCATCATTATAATACTGCTCTCCGGCCAAACAGAAATGATGTGTGCTATAACTTAGATCCGAATACTGGGCCTCGGTTCACCACTTTGCCAGTAAGTAGATGCAGGAGTGACTGGACAAGGCACTTACTCTCTCTGAGTTTCGTCTTCTCAAATGCTAAAGGGCGACTTGTTTGCCTTCACTGTAAGGTTGTGATAAAGACGAAGATGACAGACAGGAATATGGCAAGTACGACACAAAAAGGTTGTTAGTTATTGCCATGAAATATTGAACCAGATTTTATGCCTCATGCTTTGGGTGGTACTTCCATCGGCAGAGAAGCACTAAATTATATGATTGAAATTTCACTTATTTAACAAGCACCACTGAGGCTCTGGGAATACAAATATGAATGAAACTCAGTCTCAGCTCTGAAAGCTCTGTAGGGTCAGCAATTTATAAGCCAATTACTGCAATGCATTGAAATAAAGCTGAAAGTGCGTCACATTTTCAAAGCGCAGAGAACACAAACAAATGTTTTGCTCTGCCTGAAGAATCAGAACATGCCCAGGAGAAATAAGAGTCAGGATGAGTCTTGAAAGATCGCAAAAACTGAATAGGTCTAGTAGGCAGAATAATACTCCACCCCTCCCACCACCCCTCCCCTCCATACCCACGTCCTAAGCCCTGGAATTTGTAAATATGTTACATTACATGAAAAAAAGAGAGATTTTACAATGTGATTGGGACTAAGGACCTCAAGTAGGAAAACTGGCTGGGGTTATCCAGGTGCCTGAAAAAGTCACACAAGTCCTTAAAAATGGAGAAACTTCCCTAGCTGCGGTCTGAGGGAGACGTGACGGTGAAAGAGGGTCAGAGGGATGTGGCGTGAGGACTCGAACCCGCTGGGGCTGCTTTTGAAGACATAGGATGGGGCTAAGCAACACAGCCCCGCCAATAACCTCGGCTTTCTTTCTTTCTTTCTTTCTTTCTTTCTTTCTTTCTTTCTTTCTTTCTTTCTTTCTTTCTTTCTTTCTTTCTTTCTTTCTTTCTTTCTTTCTTTCTTTCTTCCTTTCTTTCTTCCTTTCTTTCTTTCTTTCTTTACTGAGAGGAGGGGAGACAGAGAGACAAACTCCCATGTGTGCCCCAATAGGGATCCACCTGGCAAGCCCCTTATGGGTGATGTTCTGTCCATCTGGGGCCCCCCTTGCTCATAACCCAGAAACTGAGCTATTTTTAGCACCTGAGATGGAGGCTCCATGAAGCCATCCTCAGGGCCCGGGGCCAACTCGCTTGAACCAATCGAGCCATGGCTGCAAGGATGGGAAGAGAGAGACAGAAAGAAGGGGGAGGGTTGGAGAAGCAGATGGGCACTTCTCCTGTGTGCCCTGACTGGGAATCAGACCCAGGACATCCACACGCCAGATAGATGTTCTACCACTGAGCCAACCAACACCAGGGCCAACCTTGACTTTAGTCATGAGACCTCTGTTGGACTTCTGACCCCAGAACAATAAGATAAAAAAAATGTGGTGCTTTGTTACAATACTAATAGGAAACTAACGAAATAAAAAGGTTCACCAAAATGGAAGCACGAACAAACGCCAAGACACTTAAGAGAGAATGATGATTTCTAGCACCTGCGAGTGGTTCCGTGTGGCTGGGATTAGACTGAATGGAGGGAAGAAGACAGGGGAAGGGCTGGAGGGAATCAGACCCTTGGTGATAACAGCTGCAACAACAATAGCAGCAAGAACATAATCATGTCGGCATTTATTGGATGCTTAACGTGTACCAGATACACATCTCCGTGTTTTACATGTATTAACTCTGAAACTCTAAACCATCCTATGAGATAGTAACTATCATTATCTCTCTGAAACAAAGTCACAGAGCAGGCTCAGTAACTTGCTCGAGCTTAACACAGCACAGTGGAGCCAAGCGAGAATTAGAACCCTGCAGTCCAGCTGATCTCAACACCCCTCCTGATCTCAATACCCCGATGGGTCATCACGGGGCCCTGGGGATGTTTAAACAGGAGAGAGACCATCAGATCAGCGTGGAGAATGAAGTGGAGAGAAAAAGAACTTCCTTCCTATTGTGCACTCTCCCTTTGCGTGTGCTGGTCGGTTACCAAGAGATAGTCAGCAGTGCATGAGCAGATAAGAAACCAGAAATGGCTAAGGGAGGAAAAGGGAGTGGAGGAGAATGAAACAGAGAGGGCCAGAGAGATATTTCTCAAGGATGGAGAACTCCGCTGTAAATATTTCCAGTGAAGTTTGCTGGTTTTATTTCACAACTCCCAGTGCCTCTATCCTTCCTGCCTTTGACAAGAATCAGGAACCACTTCCTTGGTCCCCACTTCCTGTCACCACTGGTGATTCGGTGTGTGTGTGTGTGTGTGTGTGCGCGTGCACACACACGCACGCTAGGGCACATGCATGTACGCACTTAATTCTTAAAGATCACAATGTTTTCAGATACATATTGCAACACTGTTAGGTCATTTAAGAAAAAGCAGTGTTAAGGTCCTGGCCAGCTGGCTCAGTGGATAGAGCATTGACCTGGTGTATGGATGTCCTGGGTTTGACCCCCAAGCAGGGCACACAGGTGAAACAACCATCTACTTCTCTCCCCTTCCCTCTCAACTTTTCTCTCTTCCCTTATCACAGCCAGTGGCTCAATTGGTTTGAGCATTGGCCCTGGGAGCTGAGGATAGTTTGGTTGATTTGAGCATCAGCCCCATACAGGGGTTGCCAGATGGATCCCAGTTGGCCACATGTGGGAGTCTGTCTCACTATCTTCCCTCCTCGCACTTAAAAAAAAAAGCAGCATTAGTTTGTCTTCCAGGGGACCCTACTGGAGATCCCACTTGGATGCCCTGTCACAACCCAAGTATAGACGGATTTCTACAGGTCAAGTGTCTTCTCCTATTTGCTATTGATCCTTGTCTTCTATTTGCTACTGGCCCTTGTCTTCTTAGGAGTATCATCAATGAATAAGTGAGTGAATGGATGAATGAGTGAACTCCACCTTAAAAGCAGACTTTACGTTAGCTCCAGATGAGCAAGAAGCCTTTCTGAAACAAAATTAAACAGGCTGCACCTTAGCATCACCTGGAGATGTTGAGGTATACCAGTGCACGGGTCCCATCCCAGATCCATGAAAACAGAACCATTAGGGCTTTGGGGTGTGGTTATTTTTTAAATGCCCTTCCCCCCCCCCCCACACACACACACATAATTCCAGTGTTCTCTATGATTGGGAGCCATGTCTCAAAGCTTGTGAGAGCCCTTTTACCTTCACGGAGAAGAGAAACTGTGCCTTTGGGGTCAGAAACACAGGCTGGAGTCCTACCTCTCTCCCTCAGTAATTTGAGGAAGTTGTTCAGTCTTTCTGAACTTCAGACCTTCATCCTTAAACTGTGATTTAATACTTTTTTCTTACAGTTTTGGAAAAACTAAATGACATCTAATATGGAAAGCAACTGGCACAACCCAACACATAGTAGGTGCTCAGTAAACTGGGATTCTCCTCACCAGAAAATCTTAGCACCTCATCCAGCTAGAAGCCCTCTGCACAGATGCTGTTTCTACTGGGCCTCCCAAGTGCTGCTCCCAGAGCTGGCCCACACCTTTCCTGGGCAGCTGTCCAAACTTGGACACATTGTCCCCAAGCTGATAGGAGTGTTCTCCCTCTTGCTCTGGACAGGATCAATGGGGTGGTCCCTGTACTAGAGTGTCATTCTACCGTTTGTTTAGTGGTGCCCTGGCCCAGCCCACCTCTGCACTGGGCATTCCCATGGCCTGCTGACCCTTCTGCCTGGAGTTCTAGCCTGCACCAAGCTATGATAGCTGGCTATAGCCAGAACCCATTACTCAACAGTCTTTCCAAGAGCTTACCAGGGACCATTATTTGAATGCCTGTGCTATAGGGATGAGTTCTAAGGAACAATTGCCCAATAGTTCTCACTACTCCAATCTCCTGTGAACATCAAGTCTCTGGTATTCTTCCACATGACCTATATGTAAAAACTGCTTGAGATGCTATAATTCTGCTCCCAATGCCAACATGTGGGATTTTCCCCACACCAAGAAATTCTCTGGCACTGAGTGGATGTCCTACAATTCAGCTCTATTCTGACACTCCATCTGCAGTTAGCATCGGATCCTGCAAGTTAAGGGCTCGATCCTGCCGTGCTGTCCTCCTCCCACTCAGACGAGATCGGGCGTGTTCAGGGTGATATGGCCGTAGATCCTCCCCCAACTTCAGATGCTACTTGCTAGACCAGGGTATCACCTGGGCTGCTCACCAAACCACCGATAGAGCAAAGGTTTCAATGATTCCCCACCTAGGTTTCAATTAATTTGCTAGAGCAGCTCACAGAACTCAGAAAAATGCTCACTCACTAGCTTACCAGTTCCCTATAGGCTGGCTACAACTCAGGAATAGGCAGATGGAAGGGGGACCTTGGGGAAGGAACGGGGCAGGCTGCCGGCTGCCAGGCCCGCTCTGAGCCTGACACTCTCCCAGCGGCCCCAGGGACTCACCCACAAGGAAGCTCCCTGAACCCCATCCTCCTGCGTTTTTATAGAAGCTTCATTACATAGGCACGATTGATGGGCTCATTGGCCACTGGTGATTGAACTTACTCTCCCACCCTTCTCCACTCCCTGGAGGTCAGGGGGTGGGACTGAAAGTGACAACAGTCCAATCATATGGTTGGTTCCTCTGGTGATCAACCCTTATCCTTAGGTGACCTGAAGTATTTTAAAAATTACCTCATTAGCCTAATATGAGACCCTTTTTAGTGTTCTCATCACTTAGGGAATACCAAGGGACTTAGGAACCCTGTGCCAGAAATGAGAATAGAGACCAAATATGTATTTCTTACTATAATCACAATATTACTTCGGAGTTTGTCCTTCTCGGCATGGCTGTCATCTGGACCACACTCCTGTCCCATCGGAGCAGGAAAAGCCAAGACCCTCCCCCTCCCACTGCTCAGGAAGGCTCCCGGGCTGGTCTGCCCACTCTGTGTACAACACGGGGACAGGGTACAGATGCTTTGGGAGTGCTAAGTTCCTGTGACTCCCCCCTCCCACAATGCCACTGGGACAGCGGGAAAGAGATCCCATTTCGCCAAAGAAAACGGAGGCTCAGAGTCGGACTCCAGTTTCCTTTCACCAAATCAAGCACAAAATCACACAAACGTCCTTCCTGTGTTTCCGAGGATGGGTCCCGGGTCTCGCTGACACAGAGGCATGCCAACGGCCTGTCACTCCCCAGTGACTCAGGGGAAGAGTGCCACCACCGGGACTGATGAAGCTGGAGGGCCCGGGAGGCAGGACCGTCCACCCCACTCTCCCCAAGCCCGTGGTCATGGTCCGAGCTGTTCTAGATAGATTAGTGGACAAAATTTCCAGAAAATTGATGAACACTGTCACTCTCTTAGCACAATAGAATTTCTCCTCTGCAGCTGCTCTGCCCTGGCTGGGCTTTGGGGGCTAACATCGACTTCCATTTAGATATTCCTAGTGACTTTCTGGGAAATAGCTCCACTTCCCAGGAAAATGGATCAAGGATCTTCCCCTAAGCCCCGAAACCAGAGACTTCTTTTCAATGAGACAAATGAGCAGGAATTCCTTGGGGCCTGAAGGCTTTGGGCTGGATCTCTGGGTCTTGCATCTTGCATAAACACACACATAGAGAGAGACAGAGAGAGAGAGAGAGAGAGAGAGCCCACTTGGATCTGAAAGACTTGGCTTTCCTGTGTCCTGACACCACAGCCCACCTAGAAAGCCAGGTCCCAGGAGTGTGGAAGTCACACCCCTGGGAGAGTGCACCCAGCCGCCTCTGAGGTGATCCTCAAGGAGAGATTTGTCAGGTGGTGACTAATAAAAAAGACAGATAACTGACTGACTGTGTGACTCCATAGTCACCAATAAGCACAGAAGAAGCCAGGCAGCAGGAAGAAGAGCTGGAGGACGCGTGGGCTGCTGATTGCAGACGCCACCCCCACGTGCGTGTTGCCCACGACACAGTTCTCTCTGAAGCAGGGCATGGCACCCCCATTTCTCAAATGCTGAGAGGTCAAAACAAAGCAAAACAAAACATGCCTCATATTTTTAGCTCCAAAAGGAGCATTGCAAGGACTCCAGTGCCCACCCCTCGGCAAATGAGTATGCTGGCACAGTAAGAGTCTTTTATTGTTTCTAGAAATTGTGGAAGAAGTGCTCTATTTATGGCCATTTCTAAATGTGTTCCCACTCCACGGCTAGTTCACAGTTAGACCCCCAGAGACCTATAAGCTGCCAAATGCCAATTAGACACCTACCGGGAACATTCTCCTTACTTTTAGGAAGAAGCAATAACCAAGACAAAAGTTCAAGTCCACACTTTAATATTTTGCTACCAGTTGGTAAAGTGTCCATAATACAACTCATTCTTGTTATCTCTGCCCAGACTCGAAGTGGTTTCCCTGCCTCTCTGCCTGCTGGAAGAGGAAGGGAGGAGGGAGGTGTGAGTCCTCACTGCTTCCAAGCAGCTGTGTGGGTCAAACAAGGTGACAGATGAGAATGTGTCCCCAAATCCACAGCACTCTACAAATGCTGTCTATTAGCAATAGGCTCATAGACAGTTTATAGGTGAAACTGCGGTGTGTTCCCTAATCTCTCTGGCCTGGATGAACTATTCTAGAATATTCTGTGTATTTCTTTACCAGGGCACTGTTCTCATCGTATTATCCTTGTTCCCTTTCTTGGGGGAACATAAGTAACAGATCCTTTGAACCACAGTGCCTGAAGTTAGGGAAACAGGAAGAGTTTAATGAAACATGCAAACGTAAAGAAACGCTCCTCTTTCCTGGTCCAGGGGGTCAAGTGGTCAGCCAACTTTCCACCTGGGAATTTTGTTGTCATCAAACAGTCCTTCACTGGAGAAGGCCCTCCCTCATCAACGTCACTGGGAAAGGGAACTAACATATGCACAGCAAGGAGGAGGACTGCCCTTTGAACTTACTCATCTCTACTTTCGTCAACCAGTGGACTCCGAAATTCAGCAGGTGAGCAGGTCTAGGTAAAGGCTGCTGTGATGAAGGACAACCTTGGCATTGACTCAGGACAGTGGTATGCCGGAAAAAGTTCCTTGGAGGGGGGGAGCAGGGAGAGAATGAGAACGAATATGAGAACTGCTAAACTCCCAGGAGTTCTGCTAGCCACTGAAGTGCTGTTGATATCTTGACATTGGCTCCGGTTAGCAGTATTCATTCTGTGGAAATTGGTCAACACAAGAACTGAGGCTTTTTCCCCCCTCCAAGGAGCTGGTGGTTAAATATTTGCCAACACGCCCCTGACTTAAGGTTGC
The DNA here is from genome assembly GCF_036850995.1 of Saccopteryx leptura. Classification (NCBI taxonomy): domain Eukaryota; kingdom Metazoa; phylum Chordata; class Mammalia; order Chiroptera; family Emballonuridae; genus Saccopteryx; species Saccopteryx leptura. The sequence continues at coordinate 26,220,832 of NC_089504.1, read as the reverse complement.
ATTCAAGTGAGGAACCCACAATTGTGCTGGTGCTTTCCCAGTAATATTCTTTCCCCCAGCTCCCAAGGCGCTTTGGAGTCCTACCTCTGTCTGCTCTTTGTGGGCACTTCTGGAGAAATCCTAGAGAGACGTCCGCAGACATAAAAGCAATGGATCGTTTATCTGTACAGACACTTTATAATGTTGGGAGGGATTTCACACACATTTCTTCATTTTGATCTGCCCCCCGCCCCCCGACCCTGAGAAAGGCAGGGTTCATATTCTTATTTTCCATTTGCCGATGGGAAACTATAGTTTGGAATGGCTCCACGGGAATGATGGGGCAAGGTAAGGAACAGGAGCTGGGGATTTTCCCCACCACTTTGCTACCTCCGAAAGTCACTAAACAAAGCAGCCACTATTCCCAGGACAGACTGTGGCCGGCCCCGGGACAGCCAAACTGCAGCGAGAGCAGAAGCGGCTTTTATGTGGTTTGGGGCTGCATTCTGTGATTCTTTATGTAGAAGCAAATTGTCCTTTTAATTATTGTGTGGGCTGGACGAAAATAGACACACATTCCTTGAGCCACTGGCAGCGGCCGGAGTGGCCCAGGTGTTCAGAATGAAGAACCGCCGAGTTTCAAACTCGATGCTTATAATTGGGAGTGGTATCTGTGTATCTGCGCAGAACACTTCGTTTTTCTTTTTTAAACTAAGCCTTTGGGGTATTGTAAATGGAAAGAAGGCACGATGCAACCACCAGGGCATTGCATCATGTTCCATTGTGAGAAAGAGCTGGGGACAAGGTCGTGAGGAGCTGTGAGCCCTAGGTGTTCGCTGAGCTGCCGAAGGACCTGGTGCTGCCCACCCTCATCTGACTCAGCTGAGGGAATCCTGCGACTGTTGCCAGAGGGTAAGCTCATTCGGTTTCAAGTCCGGGAATGTTACCTTTTGAAAATATCCTCCTATTTTCTCATCTGAGTTTGATACAGGGACGCATGTTGGCCCATACAGGAAGGGGTTTCCAGACAATCAAAGCAGAGAAAAAGCTAGACCCCTATCACGCAGGCCCTTTGGTCTTCCTGCCCTGGGGCCAGGGTGATCCTTCCCCACGTGCTGTCCAGTCTCAGGGGATCATGAACACCCAGCCCTTTCGCGCCCCCCCCACCCCAAGTGTTCTTCCACACTCAGGCCTGTGGCCATCTCCCCTGTATCTCCCCTAGAGACCAGGGCCCTCTGATGCCCCCCAAACTGTTAAGACAGCTTGAACAGAAGGAGTGGCGTACCCTAAATATAAATGGCCTGCACAGCCAGCCTTCCTTTCCCCCTCAGAAAGGACACGGACCCCCCGGAGTGGCGTTACCATCGGCCCAGCGGCCCTGTCCTCCTCTTCCCATGACCCACTCAGACTGCTCAGTGGGATCACTGCGGCTCCCACTGCGGCTCCTGCTGTCTTTGCGGGACTGAGCGTCAGTCTGGGCGGACTTTTAATCAGAGCTTCTCCCCTCTCCCGGCCAAGGGGAGACCCCCAATGGAGTCCAAATCACTGAGGAGCTCTGGGCACAGAGAGGAATATGCCACCAGCCCTCACTCGGCGCAGGGCTGCGATAGGAGGAGCCCCACCACAGACAGCTCCCTGCAGACGCGGGCCTCTGAGCTGCCCTGACTCTTAGTTTATCCCCGGCCTCACTGTTCCTGTGAACTCCCTGATGCTCTTCCAGTAAATTCTTTTCTTGGTTTGGTTTTCTCGAGTCAGATGGTAGGTCTGTTTCTGGCAATCAAGACAACTCTGATTGGTAAATGAAAATATCACCTTTGAGGCTGGAGGCCCCTGTCACAGCCACTGGCATCTCCGGGCGGGTCTGAATGCAGACTAGCAGGGGCACACCCACCACTGAGCACCGGGCCCGGAGGCGGAGGAGGCGAGTTGACAAGGAACCTGGAAACGATGTAAAACTTAGGTTATAAGTGACCGGGACCTTTACTGACACTGAGTGATCCCACACCGGGAAGCGGTCGGGGCTTCCCTACTATGTTTCCGTGTTCACTCATCCGTAATGTGACGGAGCTGGGCCAGAGGACCAGATCCTGGAAATCTATCCCTGTGCTGGAGTTTTCATCCATTCAGCAACCACAGCCTTCTCTGGGGGAAGGCACCGGCCCAGAGAGACGAGGGGGATGCTCCCCCTGCCCTTGGGACACACAGTTAGATTTGTGTCGGAGGAAATGGCCCAGGGGGCAGGTACAGAGACAACTGAGGGGAGACATCCTGGCATGGAGTAACTGGGGTGCAGGCATGGCTGTGGAGGCAGGAGCGACTCCAGTGCCCGACTGAGTAACGGAGAGGGGGAAGCCCGCGTGACCCAGTTTCCTGGACTGAGGTGATGGTGCATCCCCGAGATATTTAAGGGCCACCATGTTTCCCCCTGTGATGTGGTGGGTGGTTGGGAGGGAACGGGACTACTAAGGCTAGAAGTCAGTCCCTTTTAATTTTGTTTCTCAGGATAGTTGCACCACTTCTCCTGGCCCCCCAAGGAGAATGCCCCCCCTCCCCGTTGCCGAGAACTGGGAGACCACACAGCAGACCTCCCCGACACCTGTAATCACCGTCCTTGTACTGCTCAGGACCACGAGGAGTGCAGCCAGCGGGAAGCTGCTTAGCAACTGCATGTAGGAGAGAGGATTCCCAGCTAGGACCCTGGGGTTTTTCCCTCCTTGCTTTGTTCTGTTTTGTTTTCAGAAGTTCATGATTCAGTCATCCTTCCGTCACACAAACACACACACTAACCCGTTCCACGGCCCTGGCATCTGAGCTGCAGTCCATTTCTGCGGGCTGCAGGCAAAGGTCTTAACCGCGGTTCCCCCAGCGCTGTTCCGGGGGGCAGAGAGGAGGCTCTGGGGCGGGCACTAGGCACCCTGGGTCTATCTGGGGCTGCCACTGCTGGGATTTTCTTTATTCTCTCATCTTTTCCTCAACTTGTCGGGCCCCTTGTTGTAACTCTCCCCTATCTCTGTGTCCTGGCTAACTCCCCCTGGGTCCGCGTTCACTCACTGGGCAGGACGAGTCTCCTCCCCTCCCCCTCTGTCTCTTTGAGTCTCCATCTCCTGTCTCTGCATTGATCTTTCTCTCTCTCTCTGTCTCCCCGAGTTGCTGCCTTTCTGTGGTCTCTGTGTTCCTCTCTGTCTCACTCGTCTCTGTCTCTCTTTGGTCTGCATCTCATCCTGTTTCTCACTGTCTCTGCTTCTCTGTCATTCTGATTCTCTCTGGGTGTCACCATCTCTGGAAGTTTCTCTCTCTGTGTGTCTCTCACTGGCTCTCTGCATCTCTCGGTTCTTCATTACCCTTTTTTTCCTCTGTTCTTTCTCTGACTTTCTCTCTCCTTGTGCCTCTGCTCTCTTTCTCTCTCTCTTTCTCCTTTGCCCATCCCCCGCCCGCTCTCCTCTGACTTTTTCTGAGGCTTAGCCACTTGGCCCTGTTCCCAAATGAAACGGGCTCAGTTTCCAGGACAGAGACTGTTGCCCATGGAGGGTTGATTTTTCTCCCTCATCATCAACTTTCCTTCCATTTCAGAATCCCTGAGTCGGGGCAAAATCGCTTCCTAGAAAAGGGACCACGTGCCACGGCAGAAGCCACCCAGCCACGCGGCGCCCCGGAGAGCCCCGGAGAGGCGAGAGGGACACCGCGGCTCTCAGCGCGCTGGGATTTCTCTGGCGGACAGCCAGCTAGTCAGAGCCAATTAATATGAAATCAATAGGCCAAATCGACGTTTTCAGAAGTTAGCTCAAAAAAAGAATCCCTGAAGATTAAGCAGCCTGTGGCCTTTGCTATGAAATTGTTACCACACCACTTTCTTTTCTTTTGAAAGTCCAGATGGGCAGATAAATCCAAAGTGGATCAACCACATCTGTCATTCCTCCCTCCGCACAAATTACACCCCCTCCCACTACTTCCCTCTTTCTTCCCCGACCTGCAGCCCAAGCTGAATTGATGTTTTATGCCGCACTGTGTGTTTCGAGTTCCCCATGGAATTAAGAGGAACCGCATCGTGACCCGGGTGAGGCAGAGAGCTGGCAGGTTCGGAAATCTGCCTTCTCCAGTGGCGAGAAACGCGGAGGCCGCGGGGGCCGCTTTACCCAGGCTCAAAACGGGCCGACGGGAGAACCGGTTCAGAACCGGTACCTTCTCCGCGGTTCTGAACCCATGTTCAAACGGCACAGTTTATGTGGCTGTTTTCCATTTTTAAAAGCCCCCATTCCTACCTTTGGTACGTAACATAGCATCATGCCCAGTGTATTCCCCGAGTCCTCTCCTGAGAGCGGGGAGAGCAAGAGAGAGAGAGAGTGGGGGGCAGTCCTCAGGGGTGGGGGGCGGCGTCTCTTACCCAGAGTGGCCGCCGCTGTCGCTATGGGAATCAGCGCAGCCTGTGGGGGTTTTGAGCCAAGTCGTAAGTTAAGACAGGTACTCCTGGATGTCTGCCTCCACGGGTCCTTGAAACAAGGGGGACTTAAAACAGATGTCAAAAATCAAAAGTGTCTCGGGAGCACAGGGGGACGCTTAGGAGACGAAGGTCCCTGCCGGCTTTGTCCTTCAGGGGTGAGTCCCTAGAACAGTCAGAAGGCTAAGGATGGACAGACTGAATCCCGAGCAAATTCAGGAGACTTTTCCAGCCCAACTCCTCCTATAATGCTGAAACGTGCCTTCCTTTGGCAAAGCGGTGTTTCCCCAAGTTTCTTTGTAAACAAAGCGGTGCCGTGAATGCCCATTCTTTCAGACTGGGGTCAGCAGTTAAAAGTCGACTTTCCTGTTAAGATTATTCAGAAAAGCATAGGAAATGTTCAATTTTGTATGAGCGAGGACTCTGGACCCGAAACTGAAGTTTCACACGAAAAACAAGAATTATAGAATTCGAGAACTGGAAGATGTTTGGAGAGGGACTGATCTAGCCTCTTGATCTGAGAGACGAGGAAACAGTCTCTGGGAGACTGAATGTCACAGACAAGGTCACACAACCAGAGGAGGCGAAAGGTGAACCCACACTCCTCAACCCTGGCACTGCAAGTTTCTCCCGAGGTTGTGACACTTTAGTACCATGTTCAGGGGACCAGGAAATGAAAATGGTGTTGTCTAAACAGAAGAGTGTTCCTGGGTTTTGAGGCTATAAAATATGGTTGTTTGGAAGGTTGAGAAAGGCTAGGCTTATAGAAAAGTGACTTGGGCTTTGCATGGTCATGTCAGTAGGACAAGCAGAAGCCATGCTCTATTCTGAGGTGTTGACACTGGTGACCTTAGTGGTTTGACCCACAGGTCTGCTTTGCCCCTGAACAGAGTGTGCTTGAATAATGTCCCCCCTCCCCATTCTCTGGCTGTGGCACCAGTTCTCCTGGCCCTGCAGACCTGAGCCCATTGGTTCCTTCCTTGGCTGACCTCACATGAAAGCCTGCTGCCTGATCCTTGTCCCAGGGTGAGCTTGAACCAGACAGTCTCTGTCGTTATTCCCACCACACATTTAAGGCCACCTGATGGAGATGCCTGCCGGCATTGCAAGTCACCTGCTTCTGCTATGTGGCAAAACCTCTAAGTGCTGAGAGTCAGACCATTGACTGTTCCAACCACAGTGTCACACCACCCCTCCTGCCACCTGCCAGCACCTGCAGGCACACACATGCACCTGTGTGCACATTTTACAGATCAGTGAATTGAATCTCACAAACGAGAGTGACTTGCTGGAAAGCACACTGCCCTTTGTGGCAGTTTCGGGGTAGGGACATCACTACGCCAAGCCACCTTTCCATTTCCAGTTCCAGTGAAGAGAATCCCTTTGGGTTATTGTTTCCAACCCACATTTTCTAGGAGCACGCTCTTAGTTCCGTTTAAATGTTTGGTGATGCCAGCAAGGTCAGGTGCAGATCATTTCTTATACCTGCAAAGCAACTGGAATGTAAAAATTGTATTCTTGAAAAACGGTAAATGTTAAAAAGCCAATACTTATTAAATGTTTCCCTAGTATTAGGTCTTATTTTGAGCACTGTAATGAATACTAACTCATTTCATCTTTACAAGAGCCCCATGAGGTAGGTGCTAGCATTTCCCAGCTTCGCGGGTGAGGAAATTAAGGGATGCAGGGAGCAGGTCGCCTGCCCGAGACCACACTGCTAGCAAACAACAGGGCTGGGATTCGACCCAGGGGGTCTGGCTCCAGAGTCACACATTTAAGTACTTCTGCTGGGCAGTCAAAAGCATGGTGGCAGCCGAAGAAATAGCACAAATAAAATACAATTCGATTTGTGGAAGAATAACCATGACCCTTTTCGTGTGGCTTTGAACCTGCTCTTCTAGTGTCGAGTGTCCGGCTGACGCTAGAGGCCCTCTCTGGCTGCTCAGACCCCATCCAGGACACGGGAGACTTGGAGAGAAAAGTCACTTCAGTGTAAATGGCAGAATCAGGATGTGAGCCCAGTCCAAGTTAAGGACGATTATTTCATCCCCATTTTACATAACGGTACATTGAGGTCCATTTGCATGGGACCAGGGCTGTATAAAGTCCTCAGTTAGACCCTATCTCTAGACCGAGTGATTTGAGGCTGCTGGACTCCTTAGACTCCTTGGGTGGGGGTGGGGTCTCTCCTGCATTCATGTTGAGGAGAGGGGATTTGCCTGTGACCCAGACAAACAGTATAGGAGAAGAGGAAGAGAGTTAGAGAGAGGAGTGAGGTTCAGCGTGAGCAGGGCTGGGGCTGTCTGAGAACTCAGGGACCAGGCTTCTGGGTGTAGGGTAGATATGGACAGCTTTGGGGTAACGTCAAAGGGGTATCAGCTCAGTCCTGTAGGATGTAGGGTCTGCTGTCAGGCAACAAAGTTCCAGTCCTAGACCAGCTACTCTGCAGTCTTGCTTGCTTCATTTATCAAATAGGGTGGATCCTATTTAGCTACTGATCACGCTAAATTGTTTAGTGATTAAGTACGTTGGCATCATGTTTTCTTATTGATGACACACAGTGGGACATCTAAATTTTTCTCCTTCCCCATCCTCCCTGTCAAATTCTACCCTCATTGATCTAGAGACGGCATCCTTGCAAGAATGAAATAACAAGTAATTTTTAATGGTTTGCTAGCATCCTGTGAGCTGCAGCTGAAATTATTTCCCCAGAATGCCCCTCCATAGTTGGCCAGCCCTTGACTCCATTGGCCACACCGTCCTCCTCTCAAGTCAGCTGCTGTACCTTTCTGGGGCTGGCACCCCTGAGGCCTAAGCGAGGAGAGGGCATACGCAGTCTCCCTGCCCTCTCATCCACGCCCCCTCAGACAGGCGTGCGCGGATATTATATAACCACGCCGCCAAACAGCCCTGTGACCTGAAACCCATTCTCTGGGACTTGTCGGCGGGCACTCTATACAGACTGTGCTGAAATGCCTGCGTTCCAGATGCTTATCTCCTAATTACGAGCCTCTGATGTGTCACTTACAGTAATAGACTTGTCCATGCTAATATTTTCTCTGCCCCCGGAGGATGTGCCCGGGGCGGATTTGCTGCAAGGAGAGACAGAATGTCTCTGGCGTGCTTTAATTAGGCAACTGCGCCCCTATCGTGGCCGGCATCAGGTGCCAGACCTACTGCGGTGCAGTTCAGATGCGCGACCATTCACTGATGTCTGTTCTGAGATGAATGAGTAGTCCTCGCTTTTCAGGGGCTCTCAGACTCCTCCAGGGAGGAGAGGTGACAGGTGCGGACCACTAATTAACGTGTAAGCTGATCTGGGCCCTAGACCAGCTCTAGGGAGCAGATTCTGAGCTAAGGAACTCCACCAGAGGAGTGGGTGGGGATGGGACCATATGGCTGGGCTTTTCCCATTGGGCATGGAGCAGGACTGCACTCCGGGCAGAGGATTCGGACTGAGCAAAGGCATGGCGGTGTGGAAGATCAGGGGTGCTTGGCATGTGACAGATGCCTCGGCTATTTGGACATCGTGGGAAAGGTAAGGCCAGAGATGCAGGCTGGAAACAGATCACACGGTGCCTTAAAAGTCAGGCCAAGGGCTTGCTTCTGCAAACACCAAAGGAGGTAGGGCTGTGTGTAATTGGGAAGAGACATGATCAGGGCAGTATTGTAGATTAGTCATTTGCTGTAGCCCAGGGACTGATGAGAGGAAGTCAAGCGAAGAGAGAAGGGAGCGAAGTAGTATTCTGAATGGGCAGAAGTGAGAGTAGGCGATTGTCCATGGGAGGGTGAGGCAGTAGGGTGGGGAGGGTAATTCTGATGGGTCTGGCTGGAAGGACGTAGACATGGATGGCCCACTGACTGCGATGAGGGCCCCAGGGGAGGCGTAAGTCTGGGGAAGCAGTGAAAACGAGGCAGTGGAGGGGACGAGGGCAGATTTGGGAGCCACCTGGTCATAAGCGCACAAGCCCCCTCTGGGTAGGCTGGGACCTTTTAGGTGCCCAAGAATCTCGGTTGGCACGGTTTAAAAATCTTGGGGACTGCATTGTCGGGGCTGCAGCCAGGGTTCTAACCCACAGCTCCAGGCTTGCCCTCAACTGGCCTCTCCACATCTTCCTAGAAGTCAAGAGCGAGGGTTTATCCCCAGGCTCAGATCTCAGCCTCAGCCTCTGCTCCTCCCCTCAACGGCAGTCAGCAACTGCCCAAGGCCCCCCACCCCTCAGGCCCCCTCTCTGCCTCTGTCCCTTCGGCACTCTCCCTGCTCTGCCCCACCCCTCCCCTCCTGTGCCAGGTCCCTGCCTGGGCCTGTTCCTGCTCCGGACCGTATCCCCTGGGCCTCCGGCTCCGCCTGGGCCCACTCTGCCTGGGCCCATGGTGGTGGTTTGGTGGATGGTGCGGGGTGAGGGCAGGAAGAGGGTAGCATCTCCTGCTCCTCCCCACTCCCTTTCTCTCCCGGTCTTTCTCACCCCTCCCACCATGCTCCTCTTTTTGGATCTGTCTGAGGAAGACCTTGTGGTCAGCTGGGGCGACAAGCTGAGTCTTGTGGAGAGAGAGTGAGGATGCCCGGTGGGCCCGAGTGATTCACAGGTACTGAAAATCTGGTCCTCCTGTAAGAGGCAACTCCACAATGAACCAACTGTCCCATAGACTCAGCATCCAGCAGGCCTCCCCTACCTGCAAGCACTCAATTACTTTTCTCTCTCTCTCCCATCTTCTTCCTTCCCTCTTTCATTAAGTGTGAATAGAGCCCTTCCTCTGGGCCAGCTCCAGCCTAGTCCCTGGGGACGGGGAGGTGGGCGGGGCATGGACCGTGTCCCCGAGAGAGCACTGAATCCAGTGGCAGGAAAGACACTCGCAGTTCCCATCCCAGGTCCACAACCGAGGAGAGCCCAGCGGAAGGGACGAGTGGTTTCAGAAGGACATTCAGGGTAGAAGCACAGCACTTCACAGGCTGTGTCCCGTTCCTTTCCTGATCCTTTTCCACCTTCCTTCCTTTCTTCATCTCTCTCTTTCATATTTTTTTACCCCAACAAAATACTACTGAAGTGCTTTGATCATACCATGCCAGGTCCTGTGCTTAAACACTTGACATCTTACTTTTATCTAATGCCGCCTATGACATAAAGACAACCCCCACTCTATTAGTCCCACCCTAGAGATAAGGAGACCGTGGCTCAGAGATCTTAGTAGACGGCTAGTGGGTGGTGGGCCTTGGGATGGGATGACAGACGCTGTTCTCTCCCTGCCGTGTGTGCCACCTCCTGTTGGACACTGGAAGATCTACGGATGTTTCTTCTCGTCTGTGTAGGTGAACACCTTCTTGCCTTTAGATTAAATAATAATGCCGATGGAATAGGAAAAGCACAGACAAGGAAGCCGGGAGACCGGGCCCATTGTCTTTGCACAGAGGGCCCGAGAGAGAGGATGAGGGAGGTCCTCCTCCTCTGCACGCTCTGCCCTACGCAGTGGGGGCCCCAGAGCAGCACAGCCGGGCCCTGCCATGCAGGCCAGGGCTTTGGTGTGGCTCTGACACGGTTGCCCAGGGCCGGCGTTTGGGTTCATGCTCTGCTGCCGCCATCTTCAAATCCTTTATAATTTTCACAGGAGGCTTCCCATTTCCCTTTGCACCAGGCCCCACGTTATGTAGCCAGTCCTTCTCCCTTCCCAGGAAACCAGCCTTCTTGCCCATTCCCTGTCACTCCCTGAATGCTGCCCTTCAAGCCCTTCCCACCAGCTCCCCTGCGGCCCAACGGCTCCTTTGATCTGAGACACGGGCTGGTTCCTGGGTCCGCACAGGATCGCGGAATGATGGTGTCCAGCACCAGCCGTGATTATCCAAATCATTTCCTCCTGTGACCAGGACCTGGCTTAATACTTCCCAGGTACCAGGTGTTCCCCAAATATCTGCATGTGGAAGGGTTTGGGTGGCTCCATTCTTTTCTCTTTCGATAAAACAATTAGGTCATTTAGACTATGAAAAGCTTTGAAATCATGAAAGTACTGTATTTGAAGTTTGGGGAAGGAAGGACTTTGATGGTGAAAAGAAAGACAGCGATTTCCATTTTAAACAAGGAAACAGCAGGAGAGATTTCTGCAGGAAACTCCATTGTCCAGGATACCAGTTAAGGACTCTGTCTAGTCACTCTTTTGATAATTTGGGACCGGGCCTAATCAGGAGAAGTTACAGAAAGATATCTTTGGGGCTCAGAGTGATGAAAAGCTTCTAAGATTCAGAAATTTCTGGTTGGTGACTTGACACTCATAAGGGGGTGAAGTGCTGATTTCTGGAGGTGTCCAATGCATGGCATGTTCATGCCTATTCCCTGGAAGGGAGGGGTGGAGAAGCTCCCAAATCGAGTGGCCACTTGGACCCAATGGGGCTTAAGGTTCTTTTTTTTTTTTTTTTTTTTTTTACAGAGACAGAGAGGGTCAGAGAGAGGGATAGATAGGGACAGACAGACAGGGACGGAGAGAGATGAGAAGCATCAATCATCAGTTTTTCATTGTGGCACTTTAGTTGTTCATTGATTGCTTCTTCATATGTGCCTTGACCGTGGAGCTACAGCAGACAGAGTAACCCCTTGCTCAAGCCAGCAACCTTGGGTCCAAGGTGAGCTGGCTTGAGCAAGCTTAAACCAGATGAGCTCACACTCAAGCTGGCGACCTTGGGGTCCTCAAACCTGGGTCCTCGGCATCCCAGTCCGATGCTCTATCCACTGCGCCACCGCCTGGTCCAGCGGCGGCTTAAGGTTCTTAACGACACTGACTATATGTGCTTAGCTGATTATAATGACTGTAGGATACTGAGCTTTACTACCTCAGTGATTCTATCATTCTTTCTGTTTATAGCTAAAAGCTGAGATAACTATTTATTTGTACAGCAGACAAAAGCAGAGCCCACATTCTGGTATCTACTATCTAATACAGAAGCAGAATACTGATGATTTCAAATCCTGTCAAGGTTCTCTGAAGCTGGGGACCTTCTCTGAAAGGAATGAAAGAAAAAGTGAATGAGGAAGTGGGAAATAAGGCAGGAACAAGCTAGCTAAATCCTTATAGATTAAGAAGATCGGGAAGAGTGGACCTGCCGGGTAGTGTTTCCCCCAGGACTTGGGGTTCTGCAATGCTAGCCGACCCTCCCCACCCAGCTGCTGCGAAGCGGGCCAGCCTCTGGCTGTCCATCTTTCCACAGAGTGGAGCTGCCAGCGTCACAGCACACACCTGGCCGAGCGCCGGGGGAGAGGATGTTCGTGAAACGCCAATAGACACTTCTGTGACGCTCTGACATCACAGTGTCCCCAGCATTTGCACAGGCATTAGCCATATCCTGGAAATGAGCCACGCACAGGTACACGGAGATGCAGCTGGACAGCCCGGGTTTATTCCGTGGGAAGCGTGGAAGCACAGCCCAAGCATGGGGTGGCTGGGCGCTCATCCTGGCTCTGCCTGTGGCCACATCCCCTATCCTCGTGGGGCCTTACTTTTAAGATTTTTAGGAGGAAGTAAAGGGGGATAAATATGTATCCCACAGAGATGGGATATAAAACTGAAACTCATGGACATAGATAAAAGAAAAATGGTTACTTGGGGGAGAGGATGTTTAATCTTGTTTTTGCCATTGCAGTCCCTACATAGGTCAATAGCCTTCAAGATACTGGGTGGGATTGGACTTTGGGTGATGGGAATGCAGCATAATCAAATGTCAAAATAACCTGGAGATGTTTTCTCTGAACATATGTACCCTGATTTATCAATGTCACCCCATTAAAATTAATTTAAAAAAAAGATACTGGGTGGTCAGCATCCTCCCCCGCCCTCACCGTCATAGGTAATCAATCACCAGTGTCTGCAAGGAGAGTCCCATCATGCTGCTTAAAATCCCTAAATGCTTCTCTCTTATACACAGTCCAAACTGACCATTCTGGGCTCTTCAAGGGAGAGCCTCTCCCTACCTTCTCCTCCTGACCTACTCTCTCCCTGTAGCTTCCTCCCCTGTAGCTTCCTCCCCTGGCCTCCTCCCCTGGCCTCCTCCCCTGGCCTCCTCCCCTGGCCTCCAGGGCAGCCACCCCTTCAGCCGCAGGGAACCTCTTGTATGACCTGAACAGAGCAAGTCCTCCCCAGACTTCCTGTTCTACAGCAGACATTTCCAGGAGAAATGGCCCATTGTTCCCTTCTCTCCTGTTAGGATGCTTAAATGCTCTTCCTCTCTAACTCTGGATCCCATCCCCGGTTGCCTTCTCAAGACCCTCGTCTTGTCTCTGGCATCTTCTTTTGCCTGTTGATGTTTTCCGTTCCATAAGCCTACAAATGCTCATTCTCCTCTACTGTAACAAAACCTCCCAATGCACGCATGCTTCCTTCCAACTTCTGCCTTCAAAGCCAATACTCAGGGCCTCTGATTTTCTACCTCCTGCTGACTCTTCAAACTTTTGTAATCTGACTTCTAACCTCTTCATTCCACTGAAATGACTCCTTCCCCTGGTTCCCCCAAATCATTGTTTTCCTAAACCTAAAAAAAACTAATCACTCCCAAGGCATTTATAATTTGACCTCCTAATGATATTGGCTGATTACTGTTCATTAATCCTTGCTTCTTAAAAGAGTCTCTTCTTTAACCCTGAAGTTTATTGGTTTTTCTTCTGTTTCACTAGCTACTTCTCAGTTTCCATGGCAGGCTTCTGTACCTTCTCTTTAAGTGCCTTTTACCCCAGGATAACTCTGCCAGTCAGGATGGGCTAGGTTATGCTGCATTAAAAATAACCCTTAAGATCTCAGTGACACATGTGTTTGCTTCTTTGTTTTGGCTACGTGTGTAATGCAAGGCAACATAGGGCAGATCCAAGAACCGTTCCTCAGCATGATCAAGACTGAGTGTTAATCGAGGGAATTCCACCATTTTCCTGGCTAGATTTCAGAATTGCTCTGGTGACCTTTTTGGAATAGGCGTGTCTACAGCAGTTATCTTATGTCTGTCCTACTATTGTGTGTGGGGCAGGTAATTTTCCCCTTTAGTTCACAGGAATTCAGATCAAGAGGATCTATACACAAGGAGCTATCCTTAAGTAAATGTACCCAAGAAGACTTCTCTCTGCACCTACACCTGACTTAGATCATGAGTTTCTGGACTTCACTCTGATACTAGAATAGATTGAGACTTTGGGGAGCCTTGGGAAAGGGTGTGCTTTGCATGTGGAAGAGATGTGAACCATTGGGGGCTGAGGTTAGACTGTCAGAGTCAGTTCCCAAGGATAGGCTGGCTGGGGTGACCAATAGGATATTTCAGAAATGATGGAGTGTGGCTTTTAGGCTAGGTCATAAAAGGTATAGCATCCTCTCTCTCCCTCTCCCTCTCCCTCTCCCTCTCTCTCTCTCTCTCTCTCTCTCTCTCTCATCACTCACTCTGGAGGAAGTCAGATGCTATGTCATGAAGGCATCAAGTAGCCCTATGGAGAAGTCTGCAGGGCAAGAAACTGAGACCTCTTACCAACATCCATGTGAGTGATGGGGGCAGATCCTCCGGCCCCAACCAAGCCTTCAGATGACTGCAGCCCTTGTCAGCTTTCTGACTGCAACCTCAGGAGAGACCCTGAGCCAGACCTGCAGACGAGCTGCATCCCTGACCCCCTAAAGCTGTGTGAGGCATGAATGCTCACTAATAAGCCTGCATTATCTACTTTGCCCAGTCCATAACAACTCTCATCTAAGCTACAGCAAATACTCCCCTACTCTGCCTCTTTGCTTCCAGATTTCTTCCTTTTCAAAAACCCACTTTTCATACAACAACTTGAATAAAATGTTAAAACATGAATCTTTTGAATATTCTTTAAGGATTTCCCATTGCCCTCAAGATACATCCCAAATTCCTCAATATGGCCTATAAGGCCTTCAGGATCTGACCGACATCATCTGACCTTTCCAGACTTAACACTCAAGGCTCTTTCATTCCAACTCAAAAGTCAGGCAACCAAATTTCTTTTATTTTCTGAAACAATCCTTTCTTTTCCTTGACCTTTAGTTAGACTTCCCCCTTCCAGCTTCTCTCTGCCTCGAACACTTCTCTGTTCTCTTTTTTCTGCCAACATTTATTCATTAACTTTCTTATGGAAGGTGACCCTTACTGTGTTCCAAGACAAGATATACCATCGACTTATCACAATATTAATCATTCTGTCATATTATTAACTTATTATTAACACTAATGTTAATAAGAGCTACTTGTACCATATTTTCTTCTCCTTTTCCACGTGATAGGAAGGGAGCTAGAGAGACAGACTCCCACATGCGCCCTGATTGAGATCCACCCAGTAACTTCCATCTTGGGCTGATGCTCTGACCACCTGGGGCCATGCTCTCAACTGAGCTATTTTTTAGCACCTATGGTGAAGGCTCCATGGAGCCATCTTCAGTGACCAGGGAAGATGCACTCAAATCAACTGAGCCACGGCTGTGGGAGGGGAAAAGAGAGACCAATAAAAAGAGAGAGAGAGAGAAGGAGGAGGAGCAGGAGTGGAGAAGCAGATGGTCGCTTCTCCTGTGTGCTCTGACCAGGAATCAAACCTGGAACATCCACACACCCGGCTGATGCTTGACCACTGAGCCAGCTGGCCAGGGCCTATACCAGATGTTGTCTGGGTCTCTCCTCTGAGTCATGTGCAGATTTTTCCCTATTCAGGAATTTCCTGTGCCTTTGCTCAAAGATGTTCTTTCATCACAGAGCATGTCTGACCCATACGCGGGGCAGAGCAAAAGCTCTGCAGGGTTAACCTCAGTCAATGAGCTTGGCAGGTAAATAAGCCACTGTAATAGCTGTATTGGGACAACCTCAAGGACTCCCCAGTGGGATTAAGCCCCAGGTGCCCACAGAAGTAACTCTACTCATTAACACACTCTGTTATCTTCTCCTCTTCCCACTGTCACTCCCCTGAGTTACTCTCTCACAGCATCCTGCATCCTTTCTCCAACAAACTATAGGACTTGCACACGTAATCTTGTCTCAGACTCTGATTTTGTAGCAACCGACACTAAGTCGCAATCATTCAGTGTGCACCGACCATGAGCTGGATGCTGGGTCCAGCCCATTATGTGTATTATATATTCTAATTCTCTGAGCAACCCAATGAGATGGGTGCTAATCCATAAAACTGGGTTAATAATACTTTTCCATAGGATAGTTGTGAGGATTGATGGGGACAATTCATACAAAGGGTTTAGGACTTGGTGTGTATGATAGATAATGCATGTTAAGAGCTTAGCCCTGGAAGAGAAGATGAATCTGAAGAGTTTAGTACAGTCCTTTGCATAGCAAGCAATTGGCCATTTGCCGAAGATCACACAGATGCTAAGTGGTAGATTTTTACTAAATTCTGCCTTATTCCAGAGCTCTCAATCACTATTCTCTACTTTCTTATCAGTTGTAATTATTGAACTATTTTATCTTGCATTTTGTTTTATTCATTTTTTTTTTAGAGAGGAGAGGGAGAGACAGAGAGAGGAGAGAAAGAGAGAGAGAAGGGGGGGAGGAGCCGGAAGCATCAACTCCCATATGTGCCTTGACCAGGCAAGCCCAGAGTTTTGAACCGGCGACCTTAGCATTTCCAGGTCGACGCTTTATCCACTGCACCACCACAGGTCTGAACTATTTTAAACAACAGTCAGGGAGCACAGTGGGAACAGGAACCCTGCTGTTTATATTCAGTTTTCTATCCCCACAAGGTTGCATTCAGTGGGTAGCAAGACATTTGCATGAGAAAAAAATTAATTCTTCCCTTACTCCAAACCAAGGCTGTTTCACATTCGGTTTGGGGTACTCATGACTCAAAATAATTTTTTGAGGCATCAGTTGGAGTATTCATAAAAATTATATGTGAAAAGAATGTATGTCCTTTAAAAGTCTACATTTTATGGTTATTTTTTTCCCTGTTCAGGATAGTAGTGCATTTCCATTGTGGAAATGCAGCATATTTAGTGGTAAGATCGTGTTGTTTTAAAGTCAAACAGGTCTGGTTCAAATTCAGTATTTTTAACTATGTGATCTTGGAAGAAAATACTTAGCCTCTCTTATAGTTTTCTCATCTGTAAAAGAGAAATAATCATACCTCCTATACTAGCTATTGGCGTGTAACAAATTAACTCAAAATGTAGTAGCTAGGGACAGCAAACATTTATTATCTCACACAGTTTCTGAGGGCCAAGAGTCTAGAAGTAGCTAATCTGGGTGGTTCTAGCTCCAGTTCTCTCAAGTGGCTGCAATCAAGTCATCTACGAAGGCTGTAGTTATCGGAAGGTTCGACTGGGGCTGGAAGATGCACTCCGTGTTTTCTCACTTACTTGTTGGAAGGGATCTTGGTTCCTCCCCTTGAGCCTCTCACAGAGTAGCAATTGGTTTCTGCCACCGTACAAGATCTGAGAGAGACAATGAGATAGTATCCAAGACAGAAGCCAAAGGGTCTTTTGTGATCTAATTTGGAAGTGAAATACCACTGCTTCTGACATATTCTACTGGTCACAGAACCAATGATGGGCCAATGTGAAAGGAGGCTACGCAAGGTGTGAACAGCAGAGGACAGGATCCCTGGGGGCCATACTGGAGATTGAACACAACACCTCCTGTGTGCAACTGCTGTAGAGGTTTTCACATGCCTAGTACATAATTGTCTTTCAAAACACATCAGTTCTGTTTTATGCATACATGGGAAGGTACATAAGTTCTGAGGAGCACATTCAGCAATCCAGAGTTCAGTAGCCGCTTTAGCACAGTCATCGTCAAACAAATCTAGTTACTGAAGCTCACATCCAGCTGAGGACTAAGCCAGTGGTACTGGTGACAGCCAACATCTGTCTGCGAAGCTACTCATATCTCCAACATTTACTGCCATGCCCGATCCAGCTTTAATTCTATGTCTTAATGGGTTTCTCTTATCCCAGTTAATTACTACTGTCACTTTTCTAAGTAAGAACGATGAACATTAGGAAGATCACATGATTTGTCTGAGGGCACACAGAGACTCAGTGATAGAATCAGAAGTCAAACCCAGGATGTCTGACTCCAAAGTCTATTCTCTTTTAATGATTGTATGCATTAGTAGTCAGTAACTTATTTTATTTCAATAAAAAAAGAAAGGAGAGCCTAACTTATAGTGGCACAGTGGATAAAGTGTGGACTTGGAATGCTGAGGTCGCCAGTTCAAAACCCCTGGCTTGCCTGGTCAAGGCTCATACAAGCAGGCCACTACTACGAGGTGATGCTTCCCACTCCTCCTTGCTTTTTCTCTCTCCTCTTTCTAAAATCTATAAAGAAAATCTTAAAAAAAAAACAATAGGTTGGAAACAACCTAAAATTAATCAATGTAAAACTATTTAAATATATTATAATTTTTTTAAAAAAGGAGAGGAGAAGGTGTTGTTAGTTTTGCTCTCCGCAGTAACTCCTATATAAGCACCCAGCTGTGTCCTCAGGGTTCTCTTGCATGTGATCAGTGTAAATGGCTTGCATGGCCCAGAGCACATCCAGGTTAGCACACTGGTCGCTGCACTGCTGGAATAATTACCTGGGCGGGGGGGGGGGGGCTTCCATTGTGCAGCATCACAGGTGGTTGGTGGCTGCTGCATTTTGCGTGATCCCTCTCCTCAATTCCCCCCTCACAGCACCACACACCCACCCACGCACACACATACACATACACCCAGGGAAAAGGGGTGGATGGTTAAGATCTTTCAGCTCACAGATTCCCAGTAAATAGGCAAATGCTTTCTATCCCGGGCCTGATGAGACATGGGGTAGTGTGTGCACAGTGTGGGCTTCCGGCCAGCAGAGAACCCACACAGAGCCTACCAGACCTCAGAGCCCCGAGAGCAGGTAAGGACAAGATGCAGTCCTCATAGGTGCAGGCCACCTATAGACAGTGGCCCTTATTCCGGGGACTTGGACTTGCTCCATCACAGGTCCTGGTGACAGCTTTGGTGCTGCCACAGAAGCAGCCACACTGTGCAACCCGCCATGTGAAGAATCAGAGAAGCGAAGGCATGCAGATGAGGGAGCAGAGCCAGGCCGAGGGGGTGGGAGAGCTGTCTCTGCTGGGCAGGACGTCTCAGGACAACCCCTCCCAGCTGCACTGCGGCTCACCTGCAAACCCACCTGTGCTGGCACAAGAGGGGCTGTTCCTATTCCCATGTGACAGATGAGGAGACTGAGACTCAGGGAGGCAAATGACTTGACCAAAGTCTAACAACAAACCATAACCACAGAGTAATGATTTCTAAGCTGTTAATTTTCTAATCCTTTATGCATAAGAAACTGGTCTCTTGGTTGGGCCTCATTCCTCAGTCTCTGTATGCCCCTTGCCAAGGATTCCTACGCAAAGCCCTTCCTCGGCCCCTGGGTTGATTCGCTAAGCCTTTCCCTCCTCTAGGAAGTTAGGGCTTTTCTGAGAGTTACAACTAGAAGAGGTGTGTAAATTCTGTAAGAAACTCGGCAGAGCCAGTGATGACATGGAGGAGCAGTCTTGGGGATGAGGGAGGATGAAGCAGGCCCCTGCTCACCCGCTGTCCTGGGGCATCGTCCTCCCCTCCTCCTCTACCTGCAGGGCCTATGTATTGCAATTTAAACAGGCGGTCTCCATGCAGGGCTCCTTTTCTCAAAGAAGAATCCCTGATACAAGGGGGTGTTTGGAGCAAACAAAAGAAGCAACCTCCCTTCTTAAACTCATCAGGAGGGACACCTACGAGGATCTAGGTTTCCAACCATCTCCTCAAAACACCCTATCAGACTAAATAGTGATTATGTAGGGGAACATGAACACGCAGACAGAAATAACCAGATGGGTATAACTAATGTGAAAGAAAGATAATATTCATTATACATAAGATAGAAATATAAAAAGGATAAGAATTTAACATATGCATAAACCTATACTCAAAGAACAAAGAATATTGCTAATGTAAAATGCATATATGTTACAAAATTACAAGTAATAACCCTATGGATTAAAATACAAGAGTTAAAGAAAGTAAGATATGAAACAAATCTATGGTGGGAAATTATCAGAATGAGATGGAAAATAGAAATGGAATTGCCAATATCTGAATAATAGTGGTTCAAGAAACAGAGTAGAGAAAAAAATGAAGGGAGAAAATTACTTTCTGGAAATCAGCTGATCATGTCCAAGAAGGCACTCCTTTATTCCAAGGTTTTACTCTGTCTTGAATAGTGGCCGTGATAGTAGACATTCTATTCTGAGGTTTTACTCTGTCTTGAATAGTGGCCGTGATAGTAGCCATCCTTGACCTGTGTCTGGTCTTCAGGAGAATATTTCTAAAGTTTCTCCATTGAGTATAATGTTTGCAATAGTTTTTTTTTTGTATAAACCCTTTATCCCTGGTATGCTAGGAGCTGTGTTTGTCCACTCTTGTTATCATAAGTGGACATTAAACATCATCAGATAACATTTTGAATAAATACTAATTGCAAGTCTTCATTCACGAAGTAATCATAGGAAATTTTTCTTTGGTCTAGTAATATGAACAAATTATATTGATAATCTGATATTGAGATATGCTTCCATTGTCAGAAAACCCTACTTAAATATGAGATATTTTTAATATTTATTCATTGGTTTTAGAGAGAGGAAGGGAGGGAGAGAAAAGAACATTAATCTGTTTTCATATGTGCCCTGACTGGGGATCGAATCCACAACCTCAACATATAGGATGATACTCTAACCCAGTGGTAGTCAACCTGGTCCCTACCACCCACTAATGTGCGTTCCAGCTTTCATGGTAGGCGGTAGCAGAGCAACCAAAGTATAAATAAAAAGATAGATTTAACTATAGTAAGTTGTTTTATAAAGATTTATTCTGCCAAACTTAGTGAAAATCCGAAATAAAGTACTTGGTAAGTAATTATTACTATATGCTTTAACTTCTGTAACTCTGCTTTATAAATTTTATAAAGTAAAGTTACTTCCCTACTTTATAAATCACCATTACTGTGGAACCGGTGGGTGGTTAGAAAATTTTATTACTAACAGAGATACAAAAGTGGGTGGTAGGTATAAAAAGGTTGACTACCCCTGCTCTAACCAAATGAGCTATCCAGCCTGGGCAATATGAAATATTTTTAATTCACTTTTGAATTTATATCATTTCGGTCATTTATTATCTATTTATTTTTAGCTATTCAATCTGTTGTGTTTTGAGGGTCCATGTTAAAATATTTATATTTTTTGCTATAATTGCTAATTTATCTATTTTTCACCAGTTTAATAACTTGCTGCTTTTTATATTTGGAAGCTATACTATACTATGGAGTCATATGTGCTCAGGATGGGTATGTTGTCTTGCTCTGTTGTTCTAGAATATGACATCTGATAAAAAAAAATACTTGGTACTGTTTTTGTTTCCTGTTTTCCAGTTTATATTAAGATTAGTGTTTTATTACAGTTAGTACCTCTAATTCATTAGTATTTACGTCTTGCATGCAAGGAAACATTGTCTAACACATTCTTGTGTTACATTTATCTCTGCCCCCTCTTCTCACACTCATCTCTGCTGTGATTTATTTGTCTAGAACTGGAGTTCTAAAAGATCTTTCTTTTTCTTTAGTCCTTGTTTTCTTTCTTTTTTCAGAAACAACAACTTTATTAGGTAACTTGTTCATCTTCTATTCCATGCCTCTGGAATTTCCCTCCTGGATTTAGTTTCATGTAGGATTTTCTACCTGAGGTATTTTCAGCGTGGGGTTTTGTGTGGCAGAACTGCCGTGGCTGCTGGAGACACGCTGTTCTCCTGCTCTTGTTTCCTACATGACCGTGAGGAAGCAGCCGTGGAATGACTGTCCCCTGCACGGAAAGCCCAGCAGGTCTGTCACTGTTCATGTCCTTGTAGGTCAGAGGTGCAGTGGGCCCTTATTTTAAAAGCACCATCACAATTCCAAAATCCCAACTTTCCCACTTCCAGAAATGAGTCTCCAGGGCCAGTGTGACTCAGGGTCGCACCTTCTCCACACCCCACTCTGAGGTGTTTGAGTCAGAAGCCTGCAATGGGATAAAGGACATGTTGCCTTCCTCGTCTTCACCGTACACTTCTCAAGCCTCCCCGCTCCTCCCCGCCAGCCTCTCCATCACCACTTGTTGGTTTCTCTTTTGTTTATACCAAGACCTCTGGTTGAGGAGAGAGAGGAAGGGGAGGTAAAGGGACAGGTACACTGTTACTTGGACAAATTCCATCCTAAGCTGTCTCTGGGCTCTCTGGACCAGGCAAATACCTAAAATTTCATGGAATTTTTGGAGGGTCCTTCCTAGGCATCTCAGTTTTGCTGTTCCTAGGCAGGGGTGGACATAGCACTCTTCTAGATAGTTCCTTTCAACTCTTTCCTTAGTCCTAGGATCCTAGTCACCCAAGCCTCCTAACCATCATCACCACCAGTTTCCACACTCCCCCACCACTACAAATGACACCACTGATACATGCCCCATCCACCCCCTTCCCCACACACACAAAATATCCTCTCCCACATGGCCCACAGTGGGTCCCTACGAGATACCCACAATCCCTGTCTCCAACATCCAGCAGACCGACACCACAGCAAACACACTCTTCTGACTCATAGTCTCTCACTCGCTAGAGTCCCCAGGCAGGAGAGACACCAATCTCTGCATCAACAAAACACAGCAAACACACTTCAAAGTTCCCCAAGTGGTCCTATTCAAGTTCCACCACTTGTCTTGAGTTGAAAAGAACTCAGCACTGGAACAGTTTTTGCCCCAAAACTTTCTTAACAAAATCTACCCACTCTTATTCAGAAGTGGTTGAGACAAATAACAGGCTGGGCTCAGAGTGTCGACTTCAAGTGCTTGCGTTATATGAACTTGAGTGAGTTATATATTGTTTGTTATGTCTCAGTTTCATTATCTGTAAAATGTGGGTAATAATAGATTTTCTATGAGGATTAAATAAGATCATGCCTAGAGAACAACAGATACACTGAAAGTGGCAGCTGATACTCATATATCTCTCTGTATAAATAGTAGATGCTATCTTTATAACAGAATGACCCAATAGGTTCCTTCTTATGATTTTGAAATCCAACTTCATAAACTTCTCCAAATCTGTGAGCTTAAGTATGCATGAGTATGAATCAGCCTAAAGACAAACCCTAGATAATTCTTATCATTATTTCCATATAATTTCCTGACAAGTTGGAAATGATTATCAAAATTGCCAAACGCGGTGATAACATTTCTACAGGAAGTGAGCAGGGCTGCAACTCCCTCGCTGTCTGGTGTGAATGCGTCTACACCCTGGCCGCTGGCAACACTGATGGCCAGGTCTTGGGTTACCATTTTCTCTTTCGGAGACCGACATGCTTAAGTTCATTAAACTTCAGTTCAAATGCCGTCTCCTTCTTGACCAACCCTCACAGATAGAACCGTTTCCTTCCAGCCCCATATTCCCCATAGTGTTTTATACAGTTTCCCCTTCTTGTCTAGCTCTGGGGTGTCTGGTTTCTGCCTGTCGATGCGGCCTCCGTGGATTGAACTCTTTGCCCTCCCTCTTCAATAGGACTTTGAACCCGGGTGTTGCCCTCCACTCCATCCACCAGCTCCAGGCTGGTGTGGCCATCCACTCTGGTTTTTCTCCCCTCCCCATCCTGACAACTTAATTTTGGCTTGCAGGCCCTCTACTTGTATGTGATACCTCAGGGTCTTCTTGTCCCTAGTGGAAATTTTAAAAAGTTAGAAGGGGTAGAATGAGAAGTTAAGAGAACGTGGGAAAAGTAATTTCTACATCCGGAAGTGAAGACGGTGGGGGAGAAGGGAAAGTAAAGGGTCAGATCTGTGTCTTGAAGGCAGAAGAGTTTTCCGGGTAGAGATATACGGTATAGGCAAGAGTAGGCTTTACAGATGTTTGTATGGAAAATAATACAATAACTACTAAATAAGAATAAACTCTGTGTTTCCCATACTCACAACTGTAAACCTACCTTTCCCCACCCCTGCACAAGTGTAAGTTTATTTAAGGCAGACAGAACAGCAGTGGCAAAGCCCAGAGAGGTGTGGAAATGGTTGCCATGGCAGGGACCATGAAGACCACTGATGTGTGGGAAAGTAGGGATGGTCGGGGAGCATGGTCGGCGGTGACACTGGGAAGAATAAAGGCCACTGAATGCTAGCTTAAAGAGTTTGGGTTTTGGCCTGACCTGTGGTGGTGCAGTGGATAAAGCGTCGACCTGGAACGCTGAGGTCACCAGTTCAAAACCCTGGGCTTGCCTGGTCAAGGCACATATGGGAGTTGATGCTTCCTGCTCCTCCCTCCCCCTTCTCTCTCTCTCTTTCTCTCTCTCCTCTCTAAAAATTAATAAAGAAAAAATTTAAAAAAAGAGTTTGGGCTTTATTATTTACACATTGTGGAAACATCTAGAGTTGTCAAAAAGGGGCAAATAGGAGAACAAGGTGGGAGCTATTTCAGAAAGCTCACTCCGACTGCCGTAGGTTTGGAGGGTCAGCATTCCCATCTGTGACAGCACAGGGGATGTCTCCACCCCTTTAGCGCCCATCTGTTACAGCTGAGGAATCCCTCTAGAAATTAGTCATGAGGAGGATTCTCTGCATGGAGTGTGCATGGGGGGCGGGGCGGGGGAGGGAACGAGGGTACAGGGAAGAGTACAGAAGATGTTTGATCCTATTGAGTACTGTAGAGTAAATACAGCAGGGTTGTGAGCTATAATCAGGAAGAAGACACAGTGTCCAGGAGGGTACTGTTGAGGCAGAAGACATGAGAGGCCCAGGTGGAGAAGATGGGCAGGAAAGTGGGAAGCCAGGGATATACAGGAGATGTTACCCTGGACCGTGTGGCATCAAGGGACTGTGCTTTGTCAGTTTGCTTATTTGTTCTGATGTTGGCACTTACTTATTCCTGCTGCTTTGCTGACAGGAGGTGGCCACTGGGTAATGTGCCCTTCCTTCTGGCCAGAAACCTCTGTTCTTGACTGAAGGCAGAAGAGGGGCCTCTTCTGCCCCTTGTAGGATGAGATGGTCAGTGGTAAGAGCTTGCTCAGCAGCGATAGTGAAGAACCAAACCCCGTCCTCCTAAGTTTTCACTTCTTCCTCTGGCCCAGGACCTTCACGTGACTGGTACAGAGAGGTGGACCCTGGGTATGGAGTTCAAGAACTGCTGGTGTTTCGGCCAGTACTACATTTTGCTTCCACGTTTGTAAATATGCACAAGTAAGACTTGATCTTCTTAATCATTCATTCTCTTCTGAATCATTCATTCATTCCGGAATAAATTTATTTCTGTGGTCTCCAGAGAAAATGGAGTTACCAGAAGGCATCTCTTCAGTATGGAATCCTAATCGTGGCTCTATTCATTTGATTTTTTTTGTTGTTTTTTTCTAAATATTCATTTGATTTTTAATAAATCATCATGGCTAAATGATGGCTCAAAAGTTTCTATTTCCAGGAGAACTGACAGGATTATGAGAAAAGCTCGTAAAGACTGGTATCTCATGGCAGAATCTTAATTACCACAGAATTCATAGGAAGCACCTGATGGCTCTATAGATGATTTGATTAGAAACCACATTTTTAAATCTCTCCCAATGAGTCATTATAGCATCCTTTTGGAGCCAAGTCTGTGCGTAAGGGTTCATGCAGGCAGTGAATCTCAACGTTGAAGATAAACAAAATTCTCTCAGAACCTCTTAGTGCCTAGCCTGAAAACAAAATATTGCCATTTATTTTTTCTTAACCAGAAATTTTCAGGCTAAGAATATTTTGAAGTCGAAATGCTATTCTAGTCAATATTTCCTATCATGTATCAATCGCTGTAGGCAGAGATCATGTAAATCCGATGGCATAATACGTTCGGTTTCAGACCACACAAAGCCAGCCTCTTCATTCATGTATCTACTCAGCAACCAACAGTCACTGAGCTGCCGGCTACATGCTGCATATTGGAGCAGCAACAATGTGAGCAGAAACAAATACAGTATCTTGCCTTCTTGGGCTTCCAATGCGGTGGAGCGGATACATCTAATCAAAAAGCCACCGAAATAAATGAAAGGAGCAGATACTGGTGCAGTGAAACAGGTAATACATGTGACCCTGAACTGTATTGCTCAGAGAAGTCTGGCTTTCTTAGAAAATGATCACTGGACTGAGATATGGAAGAAAGGTAGGGGAAGATTTAGTGAAGGGAGTTCCGGGGAAGGTGTGTGTGTGTGTGTGGGGGGGGGGGACTGCCTTGTGGGAAAAGGAGAAAAAGGCACAAAGGCACTGGGACAGAATGGAAGTAGAAGGCGGTCAGCATGGTTGGAGAGCAATGCGGAGTGTGTGTGAGACACACACACACATCAAACTGATTGTAACAACCACGTGCGCTAGGCAGTCAGATGAAGAATTCAGACACTAAACGTTAAAAAGCCATAAAAAGAGTTAGAGTCATTTAAAAGAGTATCCAGATGTGGGCCGGCTTCTCAGTTGGAAGGAATTGGGCTGGGGGTAAGGCACGGTAGGTGTTCGACTTCTAGTTGATGTTGGAGGCTCAGGGAGGACCGCTCAGAGGAGGTGTTGTGTGAACTGAGAACCGAAAGGCCGCGTGTTGGTGGTGAAAATCAGGCAGAGGGGACTGACACCACACGATGCAGCTCAGGCAGTCGGCGGGGAGGAGCATGAGGGCACCTGTACACGATGAGGTGGCCAAGGAGGAGGAGGCCCGAGGATAAGAGGCCCTGAAGGTCAAGCACAGGGGTTTCATCCCCGGGAGCACCAAGGAAAGAGGTCGTGGTGGACTCTGGGAAGTAGTGGGGCTTCCGGTGAGCTGCAGTGAACCTTCCCAGTGTAGATGCCAGTTCTGTTCACACAAGTCACAGTGCTGGCTACGGAAATTCTCTCTGCATGTCTTCCTAGTCTCCGCTTGAACTGGAAGGTGGCTCCTGTGAGCATAAATGGATAAAGGCTATTTTACCCCGGAAAGAGGGACAGGTGTGTGAATGTGTGTGTACATGTGCACGCGTATGCATGTGTGTGCTTGTGCATGGCGAGCAGGATGGGGGGGGGGGGGAAGCTTGAGAAATGCTTTTGAGCACCTGACCGCCTCTGGATCTGGGCTAAATATGCCCTTTCAAAGCCCTCCAATGGCCAAGAGAATGTAAACTAACCTTCCCAAGAATTCAAACCCTTGATTCTCATGTTTCCAGATGCCTTTTTCACACTCACATGTTCTCACTTGTCACTCCAGTCAAGGTGGGTCCCCTGCCATCTCCCTTCTACAGGTAGTTTTCTCCTCCTGGGTTGTCTTACCCCAGGCATCACCAATCTCTAGCTCCTTGTTGGGTAAACAAATGTTTTTTAAGCTTGCTGTCTGGTATTGGGGCAGCGCCCTGTGTGTACAGTCTATAGAAGGCTAGTGCTTGCCCTCAGGGCAGCAGATTGCAAATTGTGGATTGCCTTCCCACTTGGGAGGGGCCATTGTTTGCTGGAGAAGGGTTTTTTCCCCCCAGGCTTTTTGCTGGTATGGAGAGAGAGAGAGAGAGAGAGAGAGAGAGAGAGAGAGAGAGAGAGAGAGGGCCCTGCTGAGGCTTGTGCGGGCCTGCATGTCTGGTGAGTCCGGAGGGGGTCAGGACTTTGGGAGCCCTCAGTGAGAGGGAAGCGGTCCTCCCTGCCTGCTGGCTCATCTGCCATTACAAGACTTCAATAAACGAAATGGCCCACCATTTTCTGGCTCCACAGTTCCTTTACCATCTGCCCCAGCCCAGTGGGAACCTGCCCGGCCATGGAGGTGGCCACGGGCCTTACACTACTCCAATCCTTCCAGGCATTATCTGAAACCACTTCCAGTGATGTTCAGATCCACCCTGGGAAGGACGTCCTCTCCTTCTGAGTTCACGTGGTACCTGTATTTCATTCTGTCCTGTCCACACAGGACAGTGTCTGAGTCACGGGGCTGACACAGGGTAACGGAGAGCACATATTTTTAAATTGGTGGACAAATATTATAATATTTGAGTTCACCTTTTCTTTGTACTTGGAGTAAGATTTCAGTGGGTATCATACTCCTCCCTGCAGCCCTCATCATGCGTGACAATTACAGGTGACCCATAGGATTTAGGAACATTGTTTTCCTAAGGTTTACATGACTGAATCAATAACTGAGACTCAATTGAAACCAAATTTGGTGACATCATTCAATGGTTTCCATTAGAAAAGGAACTGGTCCGCTGGGGGTGGGTGTTAGAAATGTCTCAATGGCCAGTGAGGGCTCCACTCACATTTAGTGGCAGAGCAAAGAAGGATAAACACCCTGCAAATCAGGAGAGAGTCTGGCACAACAAAAACATGCCCCGGCCCAAATGCCACCTACACCACTTAGGAAGAACTGCTCACTTTAAATAATGATGAGAGACTAGACCGTGTCTTAAAGAAAGTTATAGACCCTTTAGCTCTAGGAGAATTAAAAGAAAACAATAGAATGTTGTTCTAATGGCTTCTCTCAACCCTGCCCAGCCCTGTGATACTAAAATCCTAGGGAATGTAAAACCCAGGCCAGATAGTCCAGCCACAGGAGACCCACCCCTTTGCTCCTGCAGGGGCAGCCTCCTAGATCCCTGCTCCCTAAGAAAGGGCTTAAGGCTGGGCTGCACTCCTTCTGGCCAGGAGAGATGACTGCCCCTTGGCATGTATTTCCTTCTCGAGAAATAACTCAGAGAAAACACATACATTTAAGTTCATCACATAGATGACATCACAAGGAATGCTTACTATCAGAACATCTTAGGATTTTTCTTTTTTTATTCTCTTCTCTTCTTTTCTTTCCTTTCCTTTTCTTTTTTTTATTCTAACAAAGCAAATAGCCGGAGTTAGCCATAGAAAGCAAAGCATGAAATGTGAGGAGGGGATTTGAGGGAGTGGCAGGGATGAGGGAGGCAGAAAGTCTGAAAGGAGAAGTAATAGACTTTCAGCACTTTGGGAAGCTCCCTCTCCCTTCACCCTTTCCCCTGTGAAGGAACCAACTGCTCCTTTATATTATAGATAAATAGTTTTATAAAGATATATGTTGATAAAAATATTATATTCATATAATAATGTTATATAAATAATATATATATAATATAGTCATAGTCTTTTTTTTATGTTCCAACAAAACAATACTTACAAAACAGGCAGAGTGCCAGATTTGGTCTATAGAAGCTCATTTGTTGACCCCTTGTTCAGTCTTAATCACCAATAATTTTATTATGATAAAAATTTTATTTTGCTAGTATTATATATTATTTAATATAACAATAACAATATATTAATATCAATATATTCAATAGTATTGCTCATTATAATGATTGTAATAGCAAATTTATTATAATGAATAATGATTCTCTCTTCCCCTACAATCCTGAAGCTCCCTGAGAATAGTGATAATTTTCTATTTATTAGTGTGTTCCCAGGATCTAGGACCACTTCTTCCCTCACACTTCATATACACTTCTGTTTTGTTTACAAGTGGATGCTTTTTTAAAAAAAAAATTATATCCTGGACCCAATTTATGGTACAAAATCTTGATAGCAGTGACTAGATTGTACTCACTTTGGTGTCCCCAGAACCCTGGCTGAGCTCCACATACTCAGGAAATGCTCAGAAAAATTTGGTTGAATCAAATCAAACTGAATCAGTGAGGATAAAGTGAGCATTGAAAACTCTAGTCTGAATCATATGAATGACGCATGGCGGTACTATTGAAAAAATGTTAAAGAAAAGGGACTGATTGAGGCTGAAGAGATAAAAAGCCTCTGACAATTATATCAGGAGAGAAGTTTAGCTCCCTTGAAAAGGATGAGTTTCTTGATGAAGGAAGCGCTAAAGCAAAGGGTGGAAATCTTGGTAGAAGAGATTTAAAGACTCAACCATCAATTCAGAGCAGGTAGACTTGTTGTCCAGAGACATGTGGTTGGAAACATCCCAGAGACATGTGATGGAAACATATGTTCTATCTGGTTGCTTTACAAATAGAGATTCATTCACAAAGTCTCCAGAATATTCTGCCCTTATTAGTACAGTCTAGCTTAAGACATTAGAGAAGATGCAAAGCATAGAGAAATCAACTCTATTCCACACCTTCAAGTCATTCCTAAGCCATTTCTTCTTCATGCTTTATAAGCCAAGACAAACTTGCATTTGAGTTATTTCAAGTTAGCTCACTACAACTTAAAATTAAGAGTCTTGGCTAATAAAGGCACCTACCATTGATTTCCTCAACATATTTTTTAAAAAGTTTCTGATTTCTTAAATGAACTATAAAGACAATCCAACTGTTCTAAAGAGAAGGGTCTATTTTATATTGCTTCCTTTCCTATTCCCTTTAGACAACTTGTTGGGGGTCTAGCAATTTCTAAGTGTTTGAGAAAAGTTGGTGAATCTCAGTCAGTGGTTCAGAAATTAGGCCTTTTTTGACCAGAGGGTTTCTTGATTGGCCTGGATGTTTGTCCTCATTCAGCGAGGAGCAAGAAAAGTGGCAGAGAGAAAGACTAGTGAGAAATCTTCCCCCTCTACTCCAGTGGGCTTGTCCTGACTCTTTGAAACAGTTATCAAAACTTGACGTGGCTTCTCATTGATTCTCATTCTGAGTGAAGGGAGGAGTCAGTGAGCGTATAAACCAGCTGGTCCTTTCTTCACTTCACAGGAGAAAAGATAACAGAATTGCTTAACTGGTTAGTATCTCTAAGTTGTATTGTCTGTCTCTTCAAAGATATAGATTCTTTGTGGCAGTACCATCTCTTCTCTGTTTGATCAGAACTCTTCCCATCAATAACTGTCTTTGCAATCACAATAATACTAACTCCCTCTTGGCTTAATGATGACAACTGTAATCCTAATCATTAGCTGGGTATATATGTGCTATCCAAAGAGAATATCAATGTACACCTTTCAATAAATTTCTAATGGATCCTTTAGAACAGCGGTTCTCAACCTGTGGGTCGCGACCCCGGTGGGGTCGCCTAAAGCCATCTGAAAATACATAATGCATATCAGGTATTTACATTCCGAATCATAACTGTAGCAAAACTACAGTTATGAAGTAGCCACCAAAATTATTTTTTGGTTTGGGGTCACCACAGCATGAGGAACTGTATTGCGGGGTCACGGCATAGAAAGGTTGAGAACCACTGCTTTAGAACCTTGTGTCTCAATATATTTACAATGAAAGCCTATGAAAAATTACTCAACAATTGCAGCCACAAATAGTTATATTATAGCTCCCCGATTATTCACATCTTATAGGAAAGTGAAATACAGTCAGATTCATATTGTTTAATCCTGGGAGACCAAATCTAGGAGAAAGGTCTCTGGTAAAAGGCTGGATCATCTAAAACATGTCATCAGAGACATCTGAGCCCCCTGCTTTGGCTGCAAGTTCCTTAACACATTTAATCACGTACATCTCCAACACAGAGAGGTGGAAAATGATCCTGATTGTTTAGGTTGACAAATAAGAACTCCTGAAAAACACCAGGTGAGTGCTTCCTCTATTCCAGACATTTTGTCAAGGCTTTTGTAAATATTATTTCATTTTTCCCTGCAAAATCTCTGTCCACTTTAAAGATGAGGACATTGAACCCTGGCCAGGTAACACCGTTGGTTAGAGTGTCGTCCCAATGTGCCAAAGTTGTGGGTTAGATCCCTGGTCAAGGCACATAAAAGAATCAACCAATGAGTGCATAAAGTGGAACAACAGATCTATATTTCTCTCCCTCTCTCTTTCTCTCTTCCCCCTTCCTCTCTCTCTAAATAAATAAAGACAATTTTACAAGGATATACTGAGGCCCAGAGGGTCAAATTGCCCAATGCTACCCATCTACTAATTATGGTGCCAGCCCTCTTCACTGCACAGAGTGAGTGCTTCTCTCTGGTTCCCTTCTCCTGCAGCTGGTGCCTCCCTCCTGCAGAGCAGTCCCTACAGGGACTGTCATTATTAGTTTAAAGCTTTGCCTACTCCACCAATTTCTAAACTATTTTGCTCATTTCTCTATGTACCGAACATTGCTTGGTTTTCAGTAGGGATTCAGTAAATGTTTGTACAGGAATGGGGTAAATGCATAAATGAAAGAATGAATAAATGCACAAAGAAATGATGAAATAAAACACCTAAAATAAATAAATAATAAATGCTTTCTTCCCTGGATTCCTACTTGAACTCTTTTTTTTTTTTTTTTTCCTGAAGCTGGAAACGGGGAGGCAGTCAGACAGACTCCCGCATGCGCCAGACCGGGATCCACCTGGCACGCCCACCAGGGGGCGATGCTCTGCCCATCTGGGGCGTCGCTCTGTCGTGGCCAGAGCCATTCTAGAGCCTGGGGCAGAGGCCAAGGAGCCGTCCCCAGCGCCCAGGCCATCTTTTGCTCCAATGGAGCCTCGGCTGTGGGAGGGGAAGAGAGAGACAGAGAGGAAGGAGAGGGGGAGGGGTGGAGAAGCAGATGGGTGCTTCTCCTGTGTGCCCTGGCCGGGAATCAAACCCGGGACTTCCACACGCCAGGCCGACGCTCTACCACTGAGCCAACCGGCCAGGGCCTGAACTCTTTCCTAAATGTTTTTCAGTTTGCTTTTCCCAAGATATACTAAAGACACATCATGATTTGGATAATGCAGTGAACCTTTACAGAACGGAATTCTGGGCAGGTCCTTTAGGCACAAGCCTGTCTTAGGCCAAACCCTGCTCAGAAATGCTCATTATGTAGGGAGGCAGGCAGGAACATAATCATTCGACTATAACTGATATGTGCCAAATGGAGGTTTGTATGAAGACTTTGTGCAGAATTGGGCATTTGAAGATGTCACAAAGCAGTTAGTGCTCAAGGTGGGCCTCGAAGAATGAGTAGGATTTTAGAAAATTCGTGTTTTACTATCAGAAGATTTCTTTCTTCCTCTAGGAATTGTATTTTCCCCATGTACTCTTTAGCATTTCTCATTGGACAGGGAAAGGATGGAGAGATACCATGACAGGAAGAACCGTTTATGATGTAAGAAGGTGAGCCAGGGTGACACTGCTGGGAAGAGTCCATATCGAGGCCCTGTGTCCTGGGGTATGGGTAAACAGCCCACAGCACTGGGACTGTCCCTAACAGAATCTTTGCATGCTTCATAAATAGTCCACATTCCTTCACACAGTGCACTCAGCAACTCCCCATGCAGAGCACAGCTCTTCCTCCTGTCAACTGTGAATGGAAGTAATTTGTTTATGGTTCACAGAGATCCTATCAGGCAGGGAGGAGACAAGGAACCACATCTTATCATCCAATCTGCCACTGCCTTTCTGCGGTATCCATTACTGTGTTATAACCATGGAACCCAGACACTGGAAGCAAAACAGACGCGTGGGCTGGCCATTTAATCCTCTTGTTCCAAACTTTGGTCGCCTTGGGTGGAGAAGGGGCCAAATGAGGTAGCATCTGATTAAGACCCAGTGGCATGACAAAACAGAGGCAAGCAGGGGCAGGGAGACTGCAGAGAGCTCGTGTGCACTTGGAACTCGCCCATACCCCAGAGCCAGGGGAGAAATTTAAGGGCTGAGATTTTAAGCCAAAGGGTGCTCATAACAGAAATGACACTGATTTCTTCCTCAAATCCCATCAGATCCTAACTGGCAAACTGCACTGATGACCACAGTCTTTGGTCTTTTGAGACCTCATGAGAGGGATAGTCTTGGTTCCCCTCCCCATAGTGATAGTCCATGCTCCAATTCTGGTTCTCAGCATCTCTTGTCTAGAGTGTTGCAATAACACCTTCACTGCTTCCCTTGCCTCTGCTTTTACCTGTCTCAAATCCACTCTATACATTACAGACAAGTCTACCTGTAACTGTCTCCTCGAAATCCATCACTCATTCTACATCATATACAATAGCACTATCCATAGGATTTTCTGAGGTAAGAAAAATGGTCTAAACTGGGCCATCCAATATGGCAGCTACTAGTCACATGAACCTATTGACTATTAAAATATAGTTAGTACAACCGAGGAATAGTATTTTTATTTTTAGTTGTTTTATATGTAAAGAGCTATATGTGTCTAGAGCTACATCTTAGATACTGGACACCTGCAGGATGGTGCCCCATTGTGCATACCTGTCCCACTTCCTACCACGCTTTCTATCTGATTTCCCCACAAATAAACTCAATGATTTTAATGTCTAAGCCTTAGTTTAAGTTGTTTCCTCTAATCAAGCATCCTCTTCCCCATCATCTATACAAAACATTTCTAATCAAATTTTGAGACCTAAGTTAAATGTCATTATCTTCTGGGAAGCCTGTCTCAGCTTCTCTTCCCCACATAATGACTCGCTCCCAAAGCTCACTGCATCTGCCTCTATTATTGCACTTATCACACTGTACTACAATTATCTGTTTACCTGGGCCTTTCGCCCACTAGTCTAGATACTCCAAAGGGCAGGTAGTAGTAACCTTTATTCATCTTTGTAACCCTATCACCCAAGGAAGTCCACATTGGAAAATGCATGGTGAACAGATGCAAACCTGCAGGATGAATTCATCATTTAATCAATCAGTGTTTAGCTCCAAGAGCTCCCTGAACTGACAGAGACAGTAGTAAACTGTTGCAACATCAAAGCTGCTGAGGCCAACCTGTGATGTCAGGGACAGATTTGTACCCCTGCAGCGGTACCTCTAGTATAGAGAGGGTCGACACGGAGTTGTCAAATTCAATTTAAATCTGGAACACTTGGATGTGGGTGGATGGTGCTCAGGGCTGGGCAATTAAGCTGGAAGATACTGGGAACTGTGGAGACCTCGGATAAAAAGCCAGAATCCTGGCCCTGGCTGGTTGGCTCAGCGGTAGAGCATCAGCCTGGCGTGCAGGAGTCCTGGGTTCGATTCCCAGCCAGGGCACACAGGAGAAGTGCCCATCTGCTTCTCCACCCCTCCCCCTCTCCTTCCTCTCTGTCTCTCTCTTCCCCTCCCGCAGCCGAGGCTCCATTAGAGCAAAGATGGCTCGGGCGCTGAGGATGGCTCTGTGGCCTCTGCCTCAGGCGCAAGAATGGCTCTGGATGCAACAGAGCGATGCCCCAGATGGGTAGAGCATCGCCCCCTGGTGAGCATGCCGGGTGGATCCCGGTCGGGTGCATGCGGGAGTCTGTCCAACTGCCTCCCCATTTCCAGCTTCGGAAAAATGAAAAAAAAAAAAAAAAGCCAAAATCCTGAGGCCTCTGGATTCAGAGTTAGAGGTGCCTTTAAGAAGCTAGACACAGAAAGACAAATACTGCATGACCTCACTCATATGTAGACTATAACAAACAAAAAAGAACCCTATTATTCTTTACTCCAGAGTGGGAAAAGTACCTGCTGTCAAGCACAGTACCTACAGTGAGTAGTGTGGTAGTGCGCACTTTCACGTATGTTAGAGCATCGATCTCGTGTTAAATGCTCTTACCGCACACACAGACAGAACACAAGGACATTTCTGGAGGTGATCAATATGTTTAGTACCTTGATTGTGGTGATGGTATGCATATGTCCAAACTCAACAATATATTTACATTCAATGTGTGCATTTTGTTTATCAATAATATCTCAGTAGAGCTGAATATGTATCTATCTCAAATAAAAGTGAAATTATACTTTAAAAATAAGTGGGAGAAAGGGAAGTATTCTATTTCCATCTATAAAGAACCACTATTTATTGAGCTCCTACTATGTGCCATGTTTTATATGTTATCTCATTTGACCTTTCTAAAAATCCTGTGAGGCCATCTACCTTGTACACATGAAATCAGAGCTCAGAAAAGACAACTGATTTTGTAACATCTCCCATATAGAATGAAAACTCAGACCAACCTCTAAAAGACAAATTCCACAGCCGTTTTCTTATATACAGCTGGAGATATCACATAGAAATCTGTCTAATTGATACTGTGAGTCACTTAAGGCCTGAAGAGGTTTCATATCCTCCCAATGTGTCAAGGGAGATTAGAGTCGAAAAAGCCTACAGGATCATCTGTTCTGCCCCTACATTTCACACTTGGGAAAATTGAGACCCAGAGACAGGTAAGCACTAACCTCGTGTCACCCAAGGTCAGCGGCAGAGCAGGGATGGAGTTTCCAATCTCAGGCTGAGCCCTTCCCAGCTTGTCTTCAGGTTCATCAAAAGGATGAGCTCTGGGTTTCTTCCTGCTGAGCATCCCTGTATCGGCCAGGCTTTGAGACAGCAGTAAGTACTTGCCCTGCTGGCCTCAGAGTGCACTGGTCACAACCTTCCAGAAAGCACTGCAGCCATCTGCATCAGAGACCTTAAAGTTGCTCAAAAGAAATGACTGAGGGACTGGTCTCATTTCCTGGAAGTCATTCTTAGGAAATTATCTGCAATGTGCATACACAGTTGCCTGATGACGCTGGCCTCAGAGCAGGCAGAGTCTGCTCAATTGTCTCAATCAACTGACAGCGCCCTTGAGTTTCACAGCTGATCTTTCCCTTTCCAGTGACTGGAAAACTTCTAGCCACAGAGATGTGACTGGTGTGCGTGGGTCAAGATATCCTCTCCCTTACAGCCTCACTTCCTTGGCCAAGGTGTTTAGACAAAGCACATGGGAGATTATTCCAGGTTACTGAATAGGTGAGATCTGAGTGTTGTGTAGACTTTCCATACGAGTAAAAGAAAGCTTACCTGCCCTGACCTGGTGGAGACAAGAATAGCAGTGGAGACTTCTGCTCTAGGAAAGGTCCTTGCCATTCTTCCCGGCTTCTCTCTGAGTGTCCATCTAAGTAGTATCAGGGAAAACAGAAGGAGCCTAGGTTAGGGCTGAAGAGCTCACCAATACACTCTATTTCACAAGACAGGAGAAACCACAAAATCTTTAGAAAGGCTTTTATGGACGAACTGTTTCTAAGCACGAACACACTCCTGAAACACTAGATGGTCTTGAGATGCAGGATGCTGTTGGAGTCCATCCAAGACTTCAGATGCTGTGAGGATTGGCCATTATCCTTGCCAGACAGGCTTGTCCATCTTCCCATCAGTTGCAAGACATTTAATAAAAACAGGCTGCGTTAATTCATGCTTGTTTTATGGACTGCTCCACGGGGCCTCAACTGGGTAAGCCTGCAAGACCCAGCCGTGCATGGCAAATGGCTCAGCAGATGGTTTCAGTTTAGATAGTGGCTGTCAATGGTTTGGTGCGAACAGCTCTTGCAAACCGGCATGAAGCGAACAGATTGCATGGTGGCTGAGAGAAGCATATGTAATTGGAAACAGTAGCCACTTACAATGGGGGCACATTTTCAATCTTGATCAGAGTGGCTCCAGTTGGAAAAAAGAGCTCTGATTAACCAAATGTGTTTTTGGCTGTGATGAACTCAATATTAAAAAAAGTTTGGGTAGTGTCTCAGGAGAGTGCTGGGCACAGTCTGCAGCATGAGACAAGGACGTCTGGGTCCCAGAACTAATCCTGTTCGCTGGAGACCAGGAAGCCCTGGTTGAAACAAGGAGCATGCTCAGACAAACCCGATTGGTAAGCTGGACATTGCAATAGCTGGAATGACAGTAGTGGAGAAGGTCAGTTAGTTCAGACAAACTGTCACGCAGGCATGAAAGACCAGAAAAGGTAGAAATCCACATGGGTTCCCTGGAGAGCGAGAGCAGCTGTGCAGGTGAATTCTGGAGGCCCCGCAGACACCGCGCACGTGGAAGTCCACAGCAGATGGCACAGCCGTGGGCTGCAGGCCAGGGCTAGATCAAAGACTGGGGGCCTGGAGGGGAAACAGCATGGGCAAGTCAGGGATATTTCCCAGAATGACAATAAAGTGAACATATTCACTGAAACAGTTACAGGGCAAATGAACCCAGGCAGTAACTGGACTGCTACTTCAAAGCCAACTTTGGACAAGATGCGGCTTCCATATTTATAAACATTGATTGAGTAACTCCGTGCCCGGGCCCTGAGATAGGCTGAGGATACAAAGTCAGTGGGACACGGTGATCCTTCTTGCTCCTGGTACCTATAACGCCAGGTCTCCTTGGCTCCATCAGGGCCTCTCCAGAGAGGATCTTCCGACCACCCTGCCCCTCTCCAGCTCCTCTGCTGCTCAGCGCGCCGTGGAGCTGCTGTTCCTAGTGCCAAGTTTCAGTTTTTCACGATGATTTGCTGAAGTCCCTTACTAGACTGTATGCACCATGACATCGGAGATCATTATTTTTTTATTCCATTATTTTGTGACTTTTAGGGAGTAAGCACACAAGAATATTTGCTTAATCAATGCATGGATGCGTAAGAGGGGAAATTTTTTCCTCAAAGTTCTCAGAGCCCATGACATAAATAGAGTGATAACACCAGGGTAGAAGAAAGTGCCAGTGCCCAACACAGACCATGAGAAGTCAAGAAAGGCTTCCTGAGCCCTGGCCGGTTGGCTCAGTGGTAGAGCGTCAGCCTGGAGTGCAGGAGTCCCGGGTTCGATTCCTGGCCAGGGCACACAGGAGAAGTGCCCATCTGCTTCTCCACCCCTCCCCCTCTCCTTCCTCTCTGTCTCTCTCTCTTCCCCTCCCACAGCCAAGGCTCCACTGGAGCAAAGTTGGCCCGGGCACTGAGGATGGCTCTATGGCCTCTGCCTCAGGCGCTAGAGTGGCTCTGGTTGCAACAGAGCAACGCCCCAGATGGGCAGAGCATCGCCCCCTGGTGGGCATGCCGGGTGGATCCCGGTTGGGCACATATGGGAGTCTATCTGACTGCCTCCCCATTTCCAACTTCAGAAAAAAAATACAAAAAAAGAAAAGAAAAGAAAAGAAAAGAAAAGAAAAGAAAGGCTTCCTGGAGGCGGTGACCCTTGAGCTAAGATTTGATGTTTAAGGTGAACTGGCCCCACAAAGGTGGCACAAAGAGCTGGGAAAACTTGATTTTGCTCTTGAGAGATGGGACAAAGCTGCTTCAGTGACTTCTGTCCAATGCTCCCTGTTCTGGGCAATGCTAGGCAGTGTTGGGTGTCCCCTAACCCTGCTATGGAGTGCACTGAGTCTAGTCCACACATTGCACAATAGCCTACCCTGGGTCTGGCACCATCTTCACTGGATGTCAGGAGGCCAGCCACCCAGCCTCAGGCACTCTTAGCAAGGGGGGCTAGGGCTGCGGGGGCTACCCATAGCTAGGCTGCTTTATCTGATCCTACGGCGGTCTCTCCTTGAGTCCATTTCCTCCGGTGATAATGCTGGCCCCATGCAAACTGCCCGTGTGAAGGAGCCATTCTTTCCTCTGCCCGTTTCTACAGCCTGGCTCGGCTTTTTTGGCAAAGCATGGGTTGTTGACATGACAAAGTCACCTAGCAGTTGTGAGCCACACGTACACACTAGACTGAATCAAAGGAGGCTCAATGCCATCTGGCAAAGCACTCTCCTTGACAGATGAGAAATGTGAAGCCCAGAAAGAGGGAGGGACTAACTCAAAGTCCCACATAAAGTCCCCGCCACCTTTGCCTTTTGAGACTCTCCTCTCAGTTGCTAAGTCACCAAGGGACATAGCTGATGAAAGAAGCCAGTCAACATCTGAAACCCGCTTCAGAAAATCCTTCTGGATCCCGAAGGACAGGACAATGGTGATCAGATCTAAGATGAAAGCAATCTCTGGTTCGTCAAGTGAAATACACTTCTCTGAAACTTGCCCTGAAAACTCAACTTAACGGTTCGTTTTCAAAGCATCTTGTTTCATTACCTCTAAGTTGTCAAGTTAAATTGTATTGCTTTGATAGTTCAAGTCTGATAGTTTCAAAAGTATAAGGAGTTTATAACTGTTTTCATGCGGAGGCAAAGATGACTCCGGAGCCTGGAGGAATCCCGCACCAAGCACAGAGCACTAAGTCAGATTTTCGTTAGAGCACCTGAAGGTTGCCATGGAGGATGGAATATTTGGGACTGGACAGGAAGTTAGGAAGGCCAGCCAAGAAGATGTGACAATTGTCCAGGTGAGAAACAGTCCCTGAGACAGAAGGTAGTACACCATTTGAAAATGCAGGCACCTGTTCACACTCTCTGGGGACCAGGTCAGTTTGTAAATCAGATTATATTTAACTTGGATAAATAAAATCACTTCTCCATTGCCTCTTCTATAACATGGAGCTAATAATACAATGGGGCGACCTCCTCGGATGACTATAAAGGTTAAGAATAACCCAGGTGAAGTACTTAGTGCAGAATCTGGCTAAAGTATATGTTCAATATCAATTTATAAAAAAATTACAGCAGACAACACCAACAATAGACAAGGATTGGACCAAAGGCAATATAAATTGATATTGAACATACACCTATGGCTTGCGAGCCAGATGTGGCTCTTTTGATGGCTGCATCTGGCTTGCAGACAAATCTTTAATAAAAAAATAATAACATTAAAATATAAAACATTCTCATGTATTACAATCCATTCATTTCCTACTGCTCATGTTCATGGTTGAGGGTGGCTGGAGCCAATCACAGCTGTCCTCCGGGACAACACCAAATTTTTATTGGATAATGCGTAACATACACGGGTCATTGTATGGCTCTCACGAAATTACATTTTAAAATATGTGGCGTTCATGGCTCTCTCAGCCAAAAAGCTTCCCGACCCCTGAACTAGAGCATCTCATCACATGTTGACACATAATTTGGGTACAGAAGGAAGAAGATAA
Source organism: Saccopteryx leptura (assembly GCF_036850995.1). NCBI lineage: Eukaryota > Metazoa > Chordata > Mammalia > Chiroptera > Emballonuridae > Saccopteryx > Saccopteryx leptura. The sequence continues at coordinate 26,180,774 of NC_089504.1, read as the reverse complement.
TTGGGGAGAACGATCTTTAGGATGGAAGCCTCTGAGAGCTCCAACATGTGGCCAACAAAGCCCTGTGGCCAGTCCCTCTCGGAGCATTCCTGGCTGCTGAGCCTGCTCTCCTGGATAAGAGTGAGGGACCCTGGCACTTACAACCACACCGAGCTGAGAAATGGCGCCTTCACGGCTGCACTTGGGCTCACATCAGAGCCTCTTACTGACTGCTGGGGGGCGGTGTTTATTAGGAGACTGCAAAGGCTCCTTTGCCTTCTACCTGGCACTTACAACCACACCGACCTGAGAAATGGCGCCTTCACGGCTGCACCTGTGCTCACATCAGAGCCTCTTACTGAGTGCTGGGGGGCGGTGTTTATTAGGAGACTGCAAAGGCTCCTTTGCCTTCTATTGAAATATCAGGTTCATTGCCTGGGGCACTGCATTGGGCAAAGCAAGACATTTCTAAATAACTGTTCCTACAACTCTTCAGCTCTCTTAGGCTCGGGTTTGATATTTTCATCCATCTCTAGGTCCTCGCCCTCTGCTCTATACCAGGAGGTAAAGACCATTAAAACACAAGTGATAAATATTGTGAAGTTCTTTCCCCAATCATATTTTAACACTTAGAAAAAAAATTCAAGGGTTGCCTTTACTCTTACTCAGATTTTATGGCTCTGTACCCTCTACTTTTTGTCATACCTTTGATGTCTTATCACTTCACTAGATTTGGAGAAGCATTCTAGTCCCTCAGCATACGTGAAGAGGAGAAGTAAGTCATCTAAACTTTCATTTCCTTTGTACGGAAGCAACACTGTGCCTCTGGTCAGCTTCAACATATTTTCCAAAGAAACCAAATTGTTGTGTAGCGGATTTTGAAAATAATTAATTTGGAAAATTAGAGAGAGGCCTGGCTTTCACTCATTCATTTATATATCGAATAAGTATTTATTGATCTTGGATGTTTCTGTCACAGCTTGCAATCTGGGCCGGGGATACAGCAGTCAGCTCAAATCAGAGTTGAGGACCACAGAGAACTGCTGGTCTAGTGGAGCAGGCAGAGGTGAATCAAGTGCAATCAATAACAACACAATTGCCTTTAACATTGCAAGTGGGATAAGTGGAAGTATTTGATCTTCTTCGAGGGGCTTGAATGATAGTCCTCCCACTCTCTAATCACATGACCTACCGAGGAAAGTAAACTTCCTGTGCCTCAGTGTCCTCATCTGTAACCCGGGGCTCTGCCTTGCAGGGGTGACCGTAGGAGGTAAGGTAGGGCCGTGCCAGCACACCGCTGGGCTACCGCGCGTGCGCGTACATAGTCGCTTCCCGTGTCCTTGCTTCCTGAGGTTCTTAACACTCCGGGTAAAAAGCAAACAAGAAGTTCTTTACAGAATGATCTGTTTTTAAATTACAGAAATAGGACTTAGTCTCTATTTTTAGGTTGACCACATCATTACCAAAATTCTTTCTCTGTCTCTGTCTCTGTCTCTGCCTCTGTCTCTGTCTCTCATCACTCTCGGCCTGGGCTCCAGGACAACAGAGGAGGATGGCAGGTAGCACTTGGGCCCCTGCATCTTCAGCAAACCCTTGACACTCAGGCAGAGGCAGTTCACAGCACGCAGAGCCCTGGTCACCCTCCCTCACTGCCAGATGGTACTCCATGTAGATTCCAGGATTGCCTAAGTGCATCTCGGGCAAGAAACAGGAGCGGAGCACTGCCGATAGTTCACCAAAGCACCTCCCAGTCACTGGAAACTCAGAAACTGAACAAGGGGAAAAAGTCACGCTGTGGTCACCAGTCCTGAACTGACGCGGTGGCTACAAAGTAGCTCTCTCATAAAGGATGCCCCCAGCCAGCTGGAAACGCCATGCACGCAGGAAAGTGCTGAAGAGAAATACTGTAGACTACAGCAGTGGTCCCCAACTCCCGGGCCGCAGACCGGTACCGGTCCGTGGGCCATTTGGTACCGGTCCGCAGAGAAAGAATAAATAACTTACATTATTTCCGTTTTATTTATATTTAAGTCTGAACAATGTTTTATTTTTAAAAAATGACCAGATTCCCTTTGTTACATCCGTCTAAGACTCACTCTTGACGCTTGTCTTGGTCACGTGATACATTTATCCGTCTCACCCTAAAGGCCGGTCCATGAAAATATTTTCTGACATTAAACCGGTCCGTGGCCCAAAAAAGGTTGGGGACCACTGGACTACAGCACAAGAATGGGAAGTGGGATCTCTTTCTCCTCCTTTGACTTCGATACATTTTTATAAACATTACGGATATTACATATTGCTTTTTAAATGTTAAGGTAAAGACAGTTTTTAAAGAAATACAACTGTGAGCTCACAGCTAGTCTAGACTAAGCATATCTCTAAAGCATGTTATTGACTCTAGCATAGATACCCTACTCATTTTGCCAAAGCAAGAATGCCAACTCTGGGATATCATCTAGGTGGGGGCTCTTCTACTTCTCCCTCCTTTTCCTACCTCTTTTCCTATAATTCTGCTCCTATATGTCCTGGAAATAGGTCTTATATTGAGCTTGTGACACTGATACCCCTCTTTATAAATGGAGTGTGAGTTCTTCAAAGTCGATAATCTTATTTTGTTTAAACCCCGTAAGTAAGGCAAGACACCTGCAAACAGTATAACAATAATGACAATAATGACGGCAACAGTCACAGTGGAAGGAGGCAAAAGAGAGAAAGGCACTGATTCACTATCTAGGGGCTAGGTCCTTGCATGGGTCATCTCATTCTGTCCTTAGCACTAACAGGTGGGCGGTGCACTGTTGCTGTTTCTAATTTACAGATGACACACTTGAGCTCCGAGAGGCTGTGTGGCCTGCCTCCTGAGGCCTCTCAGCAGGAAGGTGTGAAGTTGGGCTGCACACCCAGAGCCTGCGCTGCTGTGCTCTGCACGCTGACCACTGACACAATGTGGCATTATGCAAATATATTTTTAAAAATTGAACTACCGCCTGACCTGTGGTGGTGCAGTGGATAATGCGTCGACCTGGAACACTGAGGTCGCCGGTTCAAAACCTTGGGCTTACCTGGTCAAGGCACATATGGGAGTTGATGCTTCCTGCTCCTCCCTCCCCCTTCTCTCTCTCTCTCTCCGCTCTAAAAAACTAATAAAAGAAAATTAAAAAAAAATTGAACTACCATTGTATATTCTGCAGGTCATACAAACGTATGAGGCTAACAAACCAATAACAAGGGAAAGAAAAGTTCAGTGATTCGGGTGGGGGGAGGGCGCTGGGCCAGAAAGTGGGAGGAGAGTGGTGAAGTCCAGATGGCATATCTCATCCACTGGGGGCACCTGTGAGCCTGTATCACTTTCTTTCTTTTCTTTTTCTGTCTTTCTTTTTTTAACCTCTTTAAAAGAGGATTATCAGGGCCTGACAGTGCAAAACAGCAAAATCCTGATTAATCCTGAAGGGAACTATTTTTCTTAAGCACCCTTAATAGAGTACTTCAAAGTTCCTGGGAGGAACTGAAAGTTGGCATCAGAGCCCCACTGACTGATAATGATCACTTGTTCCAGATACTTATAGTGAAATTAATAACATAGTAGCACACATCAATTCTGAGTCCCACCTGTGAATTCAGTAATCCTCAACTGATCCTTCTGTTGTCTTTAAAAAAATCCAGCATACAAATATGGATGGAAAAGAGCTCATTCCAGATCGACAGCTTCCTTTGTAGACGAGTCACCTCAGTGGGCTTGCTCTGCGTGTATGTCTCATGTTTGCCGAGAAACCAGGCTTTCCAACTCGGGTTCTTCCTGGGAAACCCGGAATGAACCCGAGGATTTCCTGGTGTTCGTTATCAACCCTCTCACGGAGCCTTAGGTTAAAGCACTAAATTTGCAAACTACAATAACTGCATTATTTTGGAAGAGGAGAAACAGTTGCATGTCTTACGAGTTTTTATCGAGGTCAGTGTCTCCCAAATTCGTGAACGCATGCCAGGTAATTCTGGAAAGCAATTATGATTTTTGAAAACATATGTTGTTTCTTTAGGAAAGAATAAGACAGTAAATAATATGAGATCATCAAGATAGTTGTAGGAGATTCAGGTTCTACCATAGCTTTGGTTTCCTGATCTATTTGTCTACTGAACTCAGGGAAATTTTGGGGAGCCATATAGATTTAACTCAAATTTCTGCTGCTTCCATATATTTGCTTCATTCAGTATTCCTTGAGCTCCTGCTGTGTGCCAGGCACCGCTCTTGGTATTAAATATTCAAGAAGTGAGCAAAATACTGGCCCTGTATTATTATGTTTACAATATAGTGAGGAAGTAACTGGTAGCCAGAATATATTACAGAAAGCACCTGGTCAACTACTAATCCTCCTTCAAAACAGCTCAACTGCCACCATCTTCAGGAAGTTCGCTGAAGAACAAGTCATTTCTAATTGCATGTATTAGTGCACATGCTATAGACAGCACATGCTATACTGTCCTGAATTACTAGTGACCATCACTCTACTAAAGCAAGTACTTCTATCAAGCAAAGATCATCTCTTTTCATCTTTATTTGCAACGAAGGGACTGCAGATGTAAAGATGAAAAGAATAGCCTTTTCTTAAATGTCGTATGCGTGCTAAGTGTATGTCAAGTGAAAAAAGGAGCAATAAGACCCATTAAGTGTACTGCATGGCAGGGATGCAGTGAAGAGACACAAAGCATGACAGTGAGGCTGATAAATACAGGAGGTAAAATATAAACATATATCAGATATAAAAGCAAAGGGCCTCTCATCATGTTGTTGGCTTTGGAAGAGGCAGAAAAATTGTAAACACTGGCAATTTTAAAGTAACCAAGAGGGAGATGGGAAAATTGAGAACAGGAAGATACATTTTAAGTTCAGCAGAGTAACCATTTCAGAATAACTTCATGGCTTTCTTCTTATTATTATTACCAACATTCCTCAAGGGGTGGGGTTATTCCTGTATTTGTGTATCCACAACACTCAGTATAGTGTCTGACTCTTAGTAGCTATTTCATACATCATTTTGAATCAGACTTCAAGGCAATGATATAGTGGACAAAGATGACTAAAATAAGATGGCATAAAATGCAGTGAGTACAAATGAGGAAAATTATTTTGAAAAGTAAATATAGGCGTCTAAAGATCATTTATTGTACACATGCATTTTCCTCAACTTCTGTCTCAAAATTCCATTTGAACAATAGGTTAGGGACTAAAAAATGAAGACAGAAACCCACAAGGATAAAAAATGCAGGAGAAAACAGAAATGATTTTTTTGGAAGATGGAAAGCAGATGGGAACTGAATTAGCAGACTCAGTAAAACTGAATTATGAGCAACAGTAGAAAGAGCTGCAGAATTCCCAGGCTTGGTGGCATCAGGTACCTCTGTAAAGAGGATTCAAAGCAGACCCTTTGGTTGGAAGTATATTTAAAAATCAGTGAGACATGCCCCCCCCCCTCCCCCCGCCACTGCAGCCACCAACCTACTATCACATCCTGGCAGAATATTGCAGGTTTTTTTCTCTTAAGAAGGCAATGCAGCAGATCTTAGTATCAGAGAACATGAACAGAGTTGGAAAGTGGGCACCACACTGAAAAGGGGTTGTTGAGTAAAAATGTACCTGCCTCATGTTGCTATTCAGACTTTCCCCTTACAAAGCTGCTGGGATGCAGGAATCTAGACTTATACCCTCTAAGCACAAGGCTAGAGGGGACTTTCTGGACAATCTGATATTTCCGAGAGAAGGAAACCTACAATACTAACATTGGAGTATGAAATGGCCCAACCAGATGATCTTATACCAAAACCCATGAAACATCCCTCCAGATACACAGAGCTTTTTAGTACTCCAATTTAAATGTGACATTTGGGGAAAACACTTAACATGAAATACAGATACTAACATGAATAAGCAAACAAGAAATATGACTTATGCAGGCACATGAAAATTCCAGAAAACTCTCATTATTATTCTATAGGAGATGAAAGAAAAGTTTGTATCAATGGAAGAGGAACACAAAACACACAGGAACAAATTTTGAATGAAAACACAAATGAAGCATTAAATGGGAGGGTTTTACGGTAAATCTGAGGAAAATATCCAGAAAGAAAACATGAAAAAAGAGATGGAAAATAAATGAATCATTATAGAAAATATAACATCTGAACAAAATGGAACTCAGGAAAAATACAAGACATAAAACAAGGTTTAGACATCATAAAAAAATAACTTAAAAAAATTTGAATTAAAGGGTGGAATCAGATTGACTGGGTCCATCCAGCATGATTGATGAAAATACACCCATAACAAAATGTGTCATCACACAGTGTTAGATCACAGGAGACAAAGTGAATCTTTAAAGTCTTCCAGAAAGAGAAAGAAATGTTTTTATAGAATCAGAAATAAGAAAGGTAAAATTTCCAAGCATGCCTAAAAGCTAGAAGAAAATTGAGCAATGTTATACCTAGACAAAATATCCATTAAGTAGGATAGTACAATAAAGATATTGTTAACTGTTAAAAGGTCTCAAAAAAAAAATTACTGATCATAGTTGAGAATGTATAATACCAAGAGAGAAAACCAAGAAACAAATAGAAGCCAGGGAACAGTGCATCCTACACAGGGACTAGGCAATGGAGAGTCCCCAAGATAATGACAAAGAAAAAAATCCCAAAGTGTCAGTTATGCGAGAGATCTAGAGAAAATTTGTCCATATAAGAGAACTTTAGAGGGCTTTGGGGTATTGCTGCAAGATGAAATCAATATTAGCTAATGCATTTGATTGTATTTAAGAGATCTGTCATAACTTGGAAAGAAATTGGGAATAAATTAGTGATACGTATGTGGAAAACTAAGTAAAAAAAATGGGGGGGGGTGCCTATCCAGGTGGTGGTGCAGTGGATAGATCATCAGCCTGGGATGCTGAGGACCCAAGTTTGAAACCTTAAGGTTAATGGCTTGAGTATGGGTTCACCAACTTGAGCGCAGAGTCAATGGTTTAGCAAGGGGTCACGGGCTCAGCTGGAGCCCCCTGATCAAGGCATAGAGCAGAAGCAATCAATGAGCAAGCAAAGTGCTGCAACTATGAGTTGATGCTTCTCATCTCTCTCCCTTCCTGTCTACTATCTGTCCCTGTCCGTACTTCCCTTTCTCTTTCTCTCTCTCTCACTCTCTCTTTCTCTCTCTCTCTCTCTCTGGCTAAAAAAAACAATTAGAAAACCAAAAGATTGTTCAGGAAAATAAATCTACAATATGAATGAACTATGAATAGCATTTATATAATCATTTTAATGTAACCACTGGAAAACGATTGAACCACACTTAAGTATACTTATCCTGGGCTAAAAGGGAGGAACCAAAATATGCCTGGATTAAGTGGAACAGAGGGTAAAATAGGACTAAATTTTCAATTCCAATATTGAGAAGTTGTTATAATTCCTAAACTAAAATAAAAATTAAGAAGTAGCATGATAAGCATGCTATTTAGAGGATACAGAAGCTAATACAAAAAGACTGAGCTAAAGACCGAATGTACATACTTGCAACTAGAACTATTTGTCCCTTTAAGTTATTCATGTGAATCACACTTACAAAGTGCAAACTGAATTTATTTTTTAAAACCAATATATCAAGTTATGGAAAAGGTAAGGTATTAACCTCCACCCTTGGCTGTTATGGACTTATTTTAAATTCTAAATACTCATATTCACCAAAATTCTTGCTCTGTCTTTAAGGATTTGAGGTAGCCCTGGTAACAATCTTCTATTTGCATCTGAGAGGCTTATTAATCATGGCTTTGGTGATTAAAGTTGCTTTGGAAGGCTAAGCCTGGCAGCCATATTGTCTGTTTGCCTTTGCGAATTAGGTTACCAGTGCTGAGCGAAGACTGCCTCTCCATTCTGTATTTGTATTTACTCAGGCAGGTACCATTTTGTGGCCAAGCAGATAAGATCTGTTCCCAGGCCTGTAAAGGGCGACAAGTATATTATTTGAACATGTGGGAAAATTATTTAAATAAAAAAAAATGGACACGGCTATCAACATCCCTATCACTCAGTTTAAACAGGAACCAAATAAATGTCACTCTGCCTTGGTGTACTTTACAGCTTAGTCCTGATATGTCCACAGAGGACGGGTTGGGGAGGCACGGAGAGCAGCTGAGAATGAGTCGAGGTGGGTATGGGGAAAATAAAAACTGCAAATACCCTTTATAGGATGTTAAGTTTTAAACTAATAGTATCGCATTTAATCTCTAGATCAACCTTATCAGGTACTCACTAATACCCCTAATTTATAGATAAGAAACTGACACCTAGGTTAGGTTAGGGTTCTAACCATCTACACAGCCCCTTGGTGGGGAAGAGGCTGGTTGTCTCACTAGACACAGAGCCGCCTGCCTGTTCTCCGCTGGACACTTTCCTGGCTGGCCATGTGCTGAAGAAGCTTGTACTGGACTGTGAGGGCGAACAGCTACATTTTCAGGAATCTTATGAGCCACTTGATGTCCACTTGGTTGCCTGAAATGGGCAATGGTGGGAGGATTTAGGCCACAGAATTAGGCAAATGATACAAATCAGGACTTCCTTCTTTCGATTTTTTCCCCTCATTTTGCTTTTGTTGTTATTCAACTTCTACCAGCACATCACTGCCTGTGCCAGCTCCCTGAATCTAACCACTCCCAGGCCGACAAAGAGCCAGGCCAGGGAGAAGAAGCTACTCAGTCCAAATACAAAGAGCTTTCCCCAAACCCTGGTCTTCTGCCCCAGACTTTAAGGCAGGATGGGAGCTTGTAATTCATTAACGAAGGCCGAGGAGGAGCAGGCGGTAGCAGGGAGAAGGAAAAAGTCGAGGGTGAGCCCAGACAGATGCTGGACCACTTCCCGGAGCGGCAGGCTCCCACAGCCTCCTCCAGCTTCCCCTGCCCTTTCTGGACCTGGACTTAAATCCCTTTGCTCTTTCTCAGAGAAAGTCCTACTCAGCACTGTGGCCAAATACTACCTTTGGATTTGGCCCACCTTCAAGGACCCCTTTTAAGTGGAGGGGACAGTGACAGCTTTCCTGGGGCTACAGCAACTTCCTAGCTGTACAACTCAAAGCAAACATGCCACCTACTTGAACCACAGTTTTGTTTGCTGTCAGATAAGGTTTTGACATCATTCTTTCAGGGACACAGTGGGGAACAAATGTCCACGTTCCTTATACACTTGCCAAGCAAGACCAATGTAAAAGATTGTTACTGTCAATATCATAATTGCGGATTTTAGTTTTTCAACAGGGAAGATGTGTGGACATCAGAAAGAATTTCACGAACATGATGCCACCCATCTCAGTAGAACAGCTTATTTGGTGACTATTAGAATGACAGCAGGCCCAGAAGGCGATGCTCTATAGCCAAAATGCCAGAGATCATGTGAGTGGTTGCACTGTGCTCAAACCTGGGCTTGGACACACAGCACGGCCGTGTGAGACTTCTCTGAGAGGCGCCTGTGAGTCAAGAGGACCCTCTTTGCCAGCCCATCCATTCTATTTCCCCAGTCAATCTTTACAGCTGTTTTGTTATTGTTGTTGTTTAACCTGGGTCCCCTTGAATCCTTGAACCGTTTCTTTGCCGAGGACACAACACGAGTTTACAGGGACATTTGTCCCCACAGATAGCTTCTGGCAGAGTTTCTAGGTCGTCTTCCTTTCAGGTGGCTGAGTGATGGGGAGTTGGGAGTAGCATTTTTGAAATTAGTGTGCTCATTGACCAGTGGATCCTGCTTGTATGTTTCCAGACCCTCTTGATAAAGACAGGTGGGCTGGAGGTGGGAATGCCTAGGGACCAGTCCTGCAGTCTCTGTAACACCTCTCTCTCCAGGTCAACGTGAATGCATGAACAAAGGACGCCAGAACAGCATGCTTGCGGAAGGGAGGCAGCATGAAACTCCTCCTGCTTCTTAAGCAGTCAGAACGCCTCCCCTCAACTCTCGCCTCACAGAATTCCGGAGCTGCCGCTTAGGACAGCCAATGCCAAACAGTCAACGAGCTGGTGTTTAGAGGAAGAGATGGAGCTGACTGGTGAGGCCCAGATTTAAAATGTCAACAAATGGTTAGAATCTCCAGGGAAGCAGTTATCGGTCCTTCTATATGATTAAGAGTTCAGCAAATCAGGTTGCTGGGAGGTGTACGCTCATCAAATATTGAGTATTGTTGGATATGCGCTCCACATTTTATCAGTCACATTTGATGCATTTGGAAACTTCTCCCACACAGAGCCAATCTTCAGGGAAGAGGAGTTAATTTTAGGAATGTGGTCTCTTTTAACCAGAGTATTTCACTGTTTACAAGGTCTAGGAATGAAATACAAGTGACCTCCACTTCTCTGTAGACAGTCACTACCTTTGAAAGGTCTTGAATAACATATGAAGGAACTTCATTGTTCTTCTTGTTTGTATCACAGATGGTTTGATGGTTGTGTTGATGAGAATGACTGTTATATAAGTGCCTAGAGTGTGTGTGTGCATATACAAAACTGTATAAATTTCTGTTTTACTTTACTACCTGGGAGAATTTTGTCACAACCTATGAAAGACGCACTTCTTCTTACTATGATAATGACAGGGAGGTTACATTCTGTTTCCTTTTTCCTTCCTTCCTTCCTTCCTTCCTTCCTTCCTTCCTTCCTTCCTTCCTTCCTTCCTTTCTTCCTTCCTTCCTTCCCTCCCTCCCTCCCCCTTCCTTTCTTTCTTTCTTTCTTTCTTTCTTTCTTTCTTTCTTTCTTTCTTTCTTTCTTTCTTTCTTTCTTTCTTTCTTTCCTTCCTTCCTTCCTTCCTTCTTTCCTTCCTTCCTTCCTTCCTTCTTTCCTTCCTCTCTCTCTCTCTCTCTCTCTCTTTCGGTCTTGGCTAACAAAATAGCCAGTTCAATTTGATCCTCATTTGTAGAAACTGCCTGTGAATAAAAATTTAAGATTATTTCGTTTTTCCTCTTCTCCAAAGGCTTTTGAGTGCAAAATTTCTATTGGAAATTTGGCAGAAATTGAATTAATAAATAAACCAAATAAACAGTCAAAGGATAAATCACATATAAAATGTTCTGCTGAGCTGGTCCCTTAGAACTCCAAGTTTTATGTTGGATGGCTTTATTGGAATGTTGTCTATTACAGTTGCCTAAAGTAGTAGAAAAGGTTGATATGTAATTCAAATTCATTATACAGTAACTCAGTTCAACAAATAGCAAAGCCAGACAATAATATCTGTACTCTTCTTAGTGTATAAAATATTGTCAGATTCAATAAGTAGACATTTAAACTCCAAGATTATACATATAACTTGTACTATACATTTTCTTCTGTGGGGTAAAAATAAACATTCTTGTTTCTTGAAGAAAAAAAAAAGCCTTTTTTTTTTTAAACGATGAGTAATAAGCATGTCAAATATTCAATAAATTGGTGCCTCACAGTCTTGGCGGTCAACATAAAATTTTGCAAGGCCGGATACAAGTTTTGCAGTGGCTCTATGAAAGACGATGGGTGTCACTTTGGTCAAACAAACCAATTTGTGTAATAAAACATTCTATGTTTGATAAGCCTTTTGTCACCAACAAATCTTGATTAAATTATCATCATGCAAAACATGGTCTCAACAGTGCCAATGCCAATATTGATACTGACCTCACCTTAGCCACCCAGTCATTTTTTTTCCTTTTATTTGACTTGCTACTTTTTTTCATAAACATGGTCCTGTACATATTTACTCTCTGACTCTCCAACACCTCATACTCACAGGTACTGAAAATAATCAGGCTATCCCATTTCCTCAATCTTCATCCAGCTCTGACTAACTCTTATTTATTAGATATGGCACTCATGTGAACAAATCCACTACTGACAAATAATGATCATGCAAAAAATTAACTTTCAAAATCACTTCCTGTGTGTTCAGGATGGCTTCCAAGACTAAGAGTTTAATTTGAAGAATAGTATTAATCGGACAACACACACAACATGCACACACACACGACGTGTACTATAAATTTGTAGATAATTTTCTCATTCAGTTGATCAGCAAAGTAATAAGATTGGTAAAAATTGTACCTATTATAAATTATGAAGAGTACAGTCTTTTTAGACAGTTTATTTTTGTGTGTATGTGTGACAGAGACAAAGAGAGAGACAGATAAGGACAGACAGACAGGAAGGGAGAGAGAGGAGAAGCATCACTTCTTCATTGTGGCTCCCTAGTTGTTCATTGGTTGCTCTCTCATATGTGCCTTGACTAGGGGGTGGCTAGAGCAGAGCGAGTGACACCTTGCTCAAGCCAGATGACCCCACACTCAAGCCGACAATCTCAGAGTTTTCAACCTGGGTCCTCTGCATCCCAGTCTGATACCGTCCACTGTGCCACTGCCTGGTCAGGCTAAACAGGTTACTTGATTCAATTTCAAATAATTAAGATTCATAGTCATGAATACTGTACTTGCAATTTAAATCCAGAGAAATTATATATCAAGATGAATATGTACCCCAAAAGAGATGTATTTGCATTTGCCTCAATATCATAGCCAGAAGATTAAATGTCAATTGCTATGGTTGACACCATGCATAATTTGTAAACCATAGGGAACCAGAGGTCACATCATGGGATGCCATGAAGTGCAATAGTGAGTATCCTATCACTACAGACACTGACTCAAGGTGAAACCATTGAATGTAATTGATCTGGAATGACCTTGGAGGTAGAAACTCTCAGGACAGTCTCTGTAAGACTCAGGCACCTCATTTGTAAACTGCATAGACTGTATCTCCTACACCACTATGATGGTCAGGGAGAATATGTGTAAAACGTTTGATACCATGTTTGATGTATAGTAGGAATTGAATAAGTGCTATCTTCCTTTTCTTATTAAATATTGAATGTGAAAAATAAATAAATAAATAGATAGATAGATAGATAGATAGATAGATAGATAGATAGATAGATAGATAAATAAATATTGAATGTGATGGGGAGAATCCAAAGACATGAGATTCAACATGTCTTCTTGGCCTTCAGTTAAAAATCTCCTCACATATGATCCTAGTACGAAAGGTACTGAGCTAGAGTCTGAGAACCTGGGTCCCAGCTCTGGCTGCTAACCTCTGTGAGATTTTGGTCACCTCACTTCCTCTCTTTGAGTTTGTTTTCCCATCCACAAGAATGCGACAGCGACAATTTCACCTTTTCCATATGGGTTGGTCATTCTGGGCCATTCTGTGTTTCTGAGAGACTTTCCCAGGGAAGGGTGCTATTAAAGTAGACATTCTAGCCCAGGTTGATTGGCTCAGTGGTAAAGTGTCAGCCAGAAGGTGGATGTCATGGGTTCGATTTCCAGTCAGGGCACACAGGAGAAGTCACCATCTGCTTTTCCACCCCTCCTTTTCTCTCTTTCTTTCCCTCCCACAGCCATGGCTCATTTGGTTCAGCAAAGTTGGCCTCAGGCACTGAGGATGGCTCCATAGTGTTTGCCTCAGGTGCTAAAAAAATGGCTCTGTTGCTGAGCAATGAGCAACAGCCCCAGATGGACAGAGCATCACCCCTTAGTGGGCTTGCTGGGTGGATTCCAATTAGGGCATATGCGGGAATTTGTCTCTCTGCCTCCCCTCCTCTCACTAAAAAAATAAAATAAAATAAATAAGAAAAAAGAAAAGGAAGAAGTGGATATTCTGGCATTGTTCTGGCCCTGGCAGAGTCTCTTAAAAGAGTTATTTACTATAAGGAAGATTAAGATCCAAACATCTTTATTCCCTTAGACTATTTTTCAGGTAACTTATGGTGAAATTATGTAAGTCCGGGGAGCCGGACAACAGAACACCCAGTCTGTTACCTAGTTAGTCCTGTTGTCCATCATTCATCTCTAGTCCTTCTCCTGCCCCACTCCTTCCATGCCTTGGATGCCTGGTAAATTCCTTTGGGAATAAACTCCAAATTGCCTTATAAAAAAAAGAGAATCTCCTTCGTCTTTCTCTCATGCTCTGTTGGATAGCCCTTCATCATCCCCACACCCTGACCATTAATAAGCTTTCACTGAAGAATAATAAGTAACTGGACAATTAGTCTAATCAGGTTTGTATATTAAAATGATCACCTGGGTGGCAGTGTTGAGTAGGACATGAGTAACAACTTTCTGTCTCGTGTTCCACTAAGTGCTGGGGGTAAAATGATGACTAGCCAAAGTCCCTGCTCTCAAGGAGCTCACTGGGTCCCAGGAGAACAGGTATCCTCAGACAAGGGGCAGGAAGACACAGAAGAAGAGGGAATTCTGGAAATCACAACACACCCATCCTTAGCAATGAAACTCATTTTCCAAGAAATTTGTCCTAGATAATACAGTGTGCTGCAGTGGAGTGTAGTATTTATTGAGCCTAGAACACTTTGTTCAACCAAAAGGTTAGGTAAGCGCAATCACAAATAGTTAAGGAGAAGTGGAAGTGGTAGGAGAAGGAGGCAAAGCTACCGTCCATGGCCCACTCCCAGTCCTGGCTTTCCCGGCGGAACCTGCCCTTGTTCCCGGCTGACAGAGGCAGCCCCGGTGAGGAGAAACTGGCTGACTACTTACAGACTATCACAGCCTGCCTCCTTTGACTGACTTGACATTTTTACTCTTCCCATAGCTGCCCATGGACTGCCCATCTCTATGGGCAAGTCAATCTCATCACCTTTCAAAAGGCCCCTTTCTCTTAATTCTGGGAATATTTTAAGCTGTCCTCTATATACTGACATCACCCCTTGGATAAATGTCTCTTCTTCTGGAAGACCTTCTGTCATTCCATAAACCGGTATAAATAACCTAGGTATACCCCTTACTTCCTGAACCTTCCAGCACCATAACATCCTTTATATTTTGTGATTCCATATTTTTAAAATTTTGAGATAGACAAGGGATGAATCCATGTCTTGAACATGCATTCCTCTATTCCTAGTACCTAGTATATTACCTAACATGTTAAAGGCACTAGAATGTTTTTATTAGTAGTACTGTTTCATGTTTACAGAGTGAACAATGAATTCATGAAGAAGATAATGACAGAATACCCACTGCTCATCATCCAGACAACTTTAAAATTTCTAGACTAACTTTGGAATTTGGAGGAAAGGAGCAGAACACTGTACATATCTCATCTTATAGATTCTTGGCTAAAAGTCTGAAGGTGAATGTTTATATTGGAACAGGAAAACTGAGGCCAAGATCTCCCTTTGAGTCAATGGAAGAGCTGACATTTCGATTTGCATCTCTTGGGTCTGGGCTCTGCTCTTCCTGCTCACGACATCACATTGCCTCCCTACCGGCGAGTGAAGGAATCAGAATACCCTGTCCACTTGCGTCGTTATTTAGAGTGTCCAGGCGCTTTCACAGCAAGACCTCCTTTGTGCTGGCATGGCAGCTGTCACTTGGGCGACATGCTGAGCCCTCCACTCTGTGACAGAGCCAGCTGCAGAGGACACAGCCAAGAGTTTCCAATCAAAGGAAATCCTGAAAAAGCAGCTTCAGGGATCTGCCGTGGATTCTCCCCATCACAGTCCTTGGCCATAAATAATACATGAAAAGAGATCAGCTCATGCCAAGGTGGACTTCAAAGAGGGTCGGGTAGCAGGGTTGGAAGCCGCCATTTGGCATCTTGTTGTCCGCCCATTCCAAGGAGTTAATTCACAGAGAGTGGGATGAAGGGAATGCCTCTCTCCTCTGCAGCTGATTTGTGGGAACTCTGTGCCTGCGTTAAGCGGAGGGAAGAGCAGCTTGCTTGTCTTTAAAGAGCATTTTCCCAGCACTAAGCCTTAGAGCTAGGCCTTGAACTGCTGCTGCGACATGTGTTCTGAACTAGTCCCAAACAAGCGCAAACACAACAGCCTCCACTGATCTGTGCAGCAGGACCGAAGGATGGAATCCAAAGCATGAGCCCTGAGAACAGAAAGTCCCAGTGCTCGCTCTGTGCAAGTTGCCATGAGCTCCAGCCATGCGTCCTGCAGCCAAGGATGGGTGGCCCCCGAGCAGGAAACTCTCTGGCAGCCTCCGCTGCGTGCTTTGCCTGCTGACAAGAGCACACCCTGGCCTCGGTTATTGCCCTTATAAAACAGCTCAAGAAGGATGCGAGCCAAACGTTTTAAATGTGCCTGGAAGAAAAATGTTAACTATGAGTCCATGTGGTAGAACAGTTCAGCATAACTGCAACAACACGCAGCACTACTCTCTGAGGAAAATGCAGCTGCTACCCCCGGGGTCCGGTGGCTTCCCCTTCCCCTCCTGCAGCAACCCAACGGAGCAACGGCTGCCTTCATGTCCACTTTGCGAAGAGAATCTGATAAATGGGTTCTCTTGCGGCTGCAACTATAGAGTCACTGAACTTTTAGAATATATCCAACCAGGAAAATTTGCATATAAATCCAGGAAGAAACCGAAGTACATAGAAGTCATCCGCAAGGTGTGGCCTTTCTTATTAAAAAATATTCTGCAGGTTTCCAATCCCCATTTTGCAGAACAAAATTAATGTGGATAGGAAGTCTTCCATGTGCAGTGACTACTATCTACCAGCTGCTGCCCGAGGTATTTTTCCCATATCTTCTTACTGAATCACCAGTACAGCCTTATAAATCTCCAGTGCAGTCTTGGACTATTATCACCTATACTTTAAAGAGCAAAGAAATAAAAACTGGTAGGTGTTTGTGCAAATTGTCTACCCAGAGAGTGTTGGAACACGCATTCAAACCAAAGTGCTCCTGGCTCCAAAGCACCTGTTCCTTCCACAGAACTAAGATGCCACTCAAATGGCGTAAGAGGTGCCTGGCATATTTCTGGGCTATTGATATGCATTGTTTCTAATAATTCTAATAAAAATAATCAGAGGAGGTAATTAGAACAATCTCTGGGTACCTCCTGAGGAGAAAACTGACTTTGTCCTTCTTTGTGGTGAAATACCAGAAGCATTAGAATTAATATAAAGACAAAGACAAGGGTGCCCTTCTGTGACATTAATACTTATTATTTTTCTGGCCATCTTAGACAATACAATAAAACAAGCATCAGAAAATTAAGGCAAGAGTCGTAGGGAAAAGGCTATAAAATTATTTTAAATATTTACTATATATGTAAAACTAAAAAAAAAAAAGCTGAAGAAATTGTTTATCAGGAAACTCACTGCAACACTGTTTACAATATTTAAAATAAAACTTAAAAGTAAAAGTATACTGTGAAACATCCAAAACATGGAGAGAGCAGGCTAAATAATGTTTGCTCTGAGAGCAGACAATAGAAGCAGGGGGAGAGGAAACAAGAGGATGATGGAAACAAGGGTTGGAGAGCTATAGGGCCACAAGCCAAAGAATGCAGGTAGCTGGAAATGGGAAAGAAACAACTTGTCCCCTAAAGCGTTCAGAAGGAGCACGGCTCAGCCGGAGCTTTGACTGTAGCCCACTGGGACTGATTTAAGCCTTCTGCCCTCCAGAACTACAAAACAACACATTTCTGTTGTTTTAGGCCACAGCGTTTGTGGACATTTGTAACAGCAGCAATAGGAAGCTAATGTTAGTACTAAAACATCATTAAAAAACATATTTTTTAAAAAACAAATAATGATACAGAATCATTATCAAGATAAATGCTGTTTGAAAACAAGGATTATAAAATCTGGTATAAGTGTTAAATCCTAAATTTCAATTGGCGCCAGATTCAACAGATTGAACATTCAAGTGAGATACAAATCAAGATGCAAACTTTTAAAGGGAATAGTTACAAAAGGTTATGTGGCTCTATATTCCTTCACCCACCTCTCCAGTGTGAAAAGTTCCGGTTGGAGAAGTTAAGAAAGAGGGATCAGGCTGAATTTCTTTGGCGAAAACTGTCACTGTTGCGTACTTTCAATGTGTGTCCACAAAGTGTGTGTGTGTGTGTGTGTGTGTGTATGTGTGTGTGTGTGTGTGTGTTTGAGAGAGAGAGAGAGAGAGAGAGAGAGAGAGAATAGGGGGGAAAAGAGTTCCTGAAACTCATCTTAAACCTACTGAGAAGAGTTTCAACAGAATCACCCAGAAACTTGATAGATGCTTCCTGAACTTGGGAGTCACATGATAGAAGGGGCCAGTTTGGTGGGAGTGAAGAACAGATAGTTGTGTTGGATAGCAAGCACTTTCACGGGAGCATAGGATGTGTGTTTCCCATGGAACAAATATCAAGGAAGAGCGCGAGAGAGAAGCCAGCATGGTTCAGGGAGAGTGATAGAGAGCCAGCACGGGTCAGGAAGAACGAGAGAGAGAGCCAGCATAGGTCAGGGAGAGCAAGAGAGAGCCAGCACGGGTCAGGAAGAACGAGAGAGAGAGCCAGCATAGGTCAGGGAGAGCGAGAGAGAGCCAGCACAGGTCAGGAAGAGCGACAGAGAGAGCCAGCATGGGTCAGGGAGAGCGAGAGAGAGCCAGCACTGGTCAGGAAGAGCGACAGAGAGAGCCAGCATGGGTCAGGGAGAGTGACAGAGAGCCAGCACAGGTCAGGAAGAGCGACAGAGAGAGCCAGCATGGGTCAGGGAGAGCGACAGAGAGCCAGCACTGGTCAGGAAGAGCAACAGAGAGAGCCAGCATAGGTCAGGGAGAGCGAGAGAGAGCCAGCACGGGTCAGGGTCCTCTCCAGCAGGACGCTGAAGGGCACACAGTCCCCACCGAGGAGAAGCTGAGGGAAGGGTTGGATTACTAGGGACTGAAAAGGAGGAAACGTGAGCTGGGAAGATTACATCATCAAAATCTAGACAACTGAGAATTAAAGGTCCCGAAGGCCTGGTGTGGGGCAAGAGCATCATTAAGAGCATGTTCAAGGTCAATGAGAGCACTGACTTTGGACACCTGCCAGGTCTAGGGAGCAAGAAGCCCATGTCGGATTGTGCCAGTCACTGTGAAACTTCTGGTTCCTCTCCGGACTCCATCCTGAAGGGTGAGAACTGGACGAAGGCAGGGGGCAGAGAGTGAACACTGGGGGCAGAAGCCGCCACACCCTCTGCCTCCTTCAGGTGTTCCTGCAGTCGCCAGCTCAGCTGGGGAAGTGGAGAGAACGATGGTAAATCAAAGCCTTGATTACTGTAAGGGACAGGGACCTGCAGTTTGTGAGCTGTAATTCTGTCTGTGGAAAAGGGGACCATTGGCCCTCATCACTTAGGCATGATCAGAAGAGTCACGAGACTATTGGGGCAACTCTCAGGGCAGGGGAAACTGTTTTTTCCACTTCATTAAAACAAAAACAGTGGGTGACATGAAATAATTTTGCTTTGTCATTGCATCTCAAGATTTGTTCTGACCAAGACCCTGGTTACATTATATTTTTAAAAACATGTAGAGAGAAAAAAGAAACAAGAAAAGGAAGGGGGGGGAGGGAGGAAGGGAGAGAAATAAACCAAAATCTTAGTAAAATTCTCTTGGGTTGGTTAGGTGACACCTGAGTTTTATTTTCTCTTGTCTCCTCTTTCTAATATTTTTACATCTTTATAATGAGACAAATAATTTTTGCATGCTTCTCCCCTCCCATTCAAAAGATCCCCTTCTTAGTGCCAACACAGTATATGTCTTTATTAAAGGGAAGTCCCAAAATGAAAAGGCCTTGGTTGACCATTAAGGAACTGGGTGACCTTCATTCCTAAGTATGACAGTTTCTGATCAATGCATTATAGAACCTTTCTTACCTGGCATTGTAGAACCTTCATATTCAACTGATGTTCATCATAGGAAGAACCCACATATAGTGGGCAGGAAACAAACAATAAACTACCGGTGGCAAAAAAATAGAGAGAGAGAGAGCTGGCAGTTTTTAGCTTCAGTTCATAAAAGCAGAGTGGCATTAGTTAATGGGATACAGAAAACACCCAGAGAGACAAGAACTTCCAGATAAGAGAGAGAGAGAGAGAGAGAGAGAGAGAGAGAGAGATTCTTCTAAGTAACCCAGAAGGTAAGGGTCACATTTTTTATTCACCCCACTATAACTACAGCATCTGCCCTAGGGCACAGATTTGTAGAAATGCAAGAAGGAGCTGCAAAATAATTGAGGAAATCCCTACCTCCAAAAGGATTTAAATCCAGCGCTTATCTTACTGTAGGTGCTTCTTAAAAGTTAGTTCTATTCTCTTCACAAGGCCCTCCTCCTCCCAGCCCCGCTCATAAACATATGGGCACCTCACTGGGGTGGTTTGGCACCAGATGTCTCCTCATCTCTGCTTTCTATACTCCATTTCAGACTCTTGGGTGAATTGTCATGCCTGATATGGTTGATTTCAAAGCCAAGTTTAGACGATGTGAATAATTAAAATCATGAAACTTAAACTCTCAAATGAAACATTTCTGAGTCCTGCACACAGAGGAAACTTGAACGTTGAATTGGAAAGGAGAAGCCAAACCGCAGCCAAACGAAAAGGGCTACAAATCCAGCATTTTAGGTACCACAGAAAATTAAGCACAGCAGGCAGAAAGGCAGCAAAGTTGATCTTGAGTCAGGGCCAAGAGTGAGCCAGGAGGAAAACAGGCAAACAAAACTCTCTAGTGGAATGCATTATCCAACTAAGGGTTGGTGGGTGCCAGGTCAACCTCTGCGTGGATCCCAGCGAGGCCATGGTCTGTCTTCCGACGCCACTGAGCAGATGAGCATTTGCAGATAGCACTATGCAAGGCCATGCATTGTCTTTAAATACAATAAAGGTCTTTGTAAATTAAAGGTCTTTGGGCAGACCCAGAATAGTTCACGGAGGGTTCTGTGGTTAGACTGGTGCCTATACTCTTTAATTCTGCAAATGCATGTGCCGAAAACGTAACAAAGCTCCTTCCTGATAGACATGTGGTTCTTGTGGGATCTAAGAGCTCCTTCCTTCAGAACAGCACATTCACAAGGAAAATACACCCACACTTATCTGTGCACACACATACACACACACACACACAGATCCACAAGTTCACTCCAGCCAGGCAGGGGTCCATGTATGGACTTACCAACATTTATCTACACAAGGGCACATTTATCTACACATGAAATTCAGAAAGGAAGTACAAAAATCCAATGTTACAAATAAAATCTAAGCATTTCCCGATGAAGTTAAAACAAAGTGATCTGAGGAAAAATGTGATCATAGTTTTAAGTGTCCCACCCATCACACTTTGTTTCTACCCATTTTTTCAATGCGCTTTGTAGTGTTTATCAGTATAGCCTCTGCTGGAATGGGAAAAGTCCAAACATGCTCTGAAACTACAGTTCCAGAAATACAGCTCAAGAACGTGTGCAGGAGTAGGTTCCCATCTATCAAGTTAACTCCAACAGCAACGACAAAAAATCAAATTAACTTCATGCATGAAGTTCATTATCTCCAGTGGCTAATGAAAAAAGAATAAAAGAGGGAAGATCTTAGCACACTTGCCAATAATCTTGCTTAAGACAGTCAATATCCATCGTACAGACCACGGCATCAGAAAGTCTATATACAATAGTCTTTGTAGTAAATGATTCTTTGTGGACTCACTTATTCAATATCCTCGATGTCTACTCACGGTCGGTCTTCACCGTAGAAACTGTAGTCTTCCCTCTAACACCTCACTATTCTTATAGTAGCCTGTTCTCTGTCTCACCCAAATTATTTGTCCTTACAACATTTACCAAGGATGAGAAAAAGGGACTGTTATTTTCCCTACTTGGCAAAAGAGGAAATGGAAGTGAATCACTCCGGAAGTAAGAAGATTCGAAGGCATGTTGGAACTGGCTTAAAACCTCTGTTGGAACAAACTGTTCTTGTACTGTGCTAAGCTCTCTGCACCACGTGCAGGACAGAAATATTCACTTACCAGCTGGAAACTGGCCTGGAAAGGAGATGAGCTGCCTTGTTAGGCTTAACCCTGATTGCTACAGCAAAGCACCACATATCCAGACTGGCATCCCTTTAGGACCGTAACCAACATTTAGCTCTTCTTCCCCTTGATCAACCAGTATGAGATGTTCTGTGGTTGGGCTGCAAAATTGCACAATAAATCTGAAAGGAGTGCTTTCAATTTAGCATGGGTCCCACTGTGAGAAGGTGCAGCAGCACTGGTCTCTCTCAAGCAAATGGGTGGCAGTGGCCGGAGGACTCTGGTGGGCATCATGCTCAGGGCAATCCCCTGCCCCACATTCCGGGAGAAGCTAATGTACCCAATACTACCTTGTCCTTCTTCTCATGCACTTAAATATGACAAAATCAAACTGCTGCTTCACCTCCTAAGCTAGATTTCAATAAGTACTGTACTTCACCAACAGTATCTTCATTTTAGATGCTTAGCCACCATGTTGTTTCAACATGGCCGCCAAAGCCATGTCTTGACCACAAACCACTAAATCTATATGTTCAGTCATAATTTCATACCTGAATTCCAGGCTTGCATTTACAACTTCCTGCTAAACATCTTCACTGGAATGTTCAATAGGCACCACAAACGCAGTACATTAACAAAGAGAACTATTTACCCCATATCCACCCCCAACAACAACAAGAAATCCATATTCTGTAGAGCAAGATTTAACCAACATTTTCCTATAAAGTGCTAGTCAATTTTTTGCCTGTGCAAGCCATATGGTCTTTGTCACAACTCCCTGACTGCCATTATAGTGTGAAAGAAGTCATAGATAATATGTAAATGAATGTGTATGGCTGCATTCCAATGCAAGTTTATTAACAAAACAAGGAGTGGACTGTTTTTGAACAGTTCATAAATAACCTACCCACAGTCGCTCAAACCAGAAACTCCTACACTACTCTAGATTCCTCTTTTTCCTTAATCTTTCACACCTTCCAATCATTTAGTAAATCTTACTAGTCTGTACCTCTTAAATAGATCTCAATTCTCTTTTCTTCCTTTCTACCACCAATGCCTTAAGATTAATTACAGTAATTTGTGCTATGTCGAGCATGGCCCACTGTTATGAGCAAAAACAAAGCATAATAAATGGCCACTGCCCTATGGTCTCCATTATATTTGCTTTTTAACTGAGCAAATATCTACTGAGTTCCTGCTATGTATCATACATTACACCAACCACCAAGGGGTCAGTGATGAATGAGAAAGACATGGTCCTTCCCCCCACAGAGCTTCTATAAAGTAAAAGGAGTATTATTTTAAAGACAATAAAATACCACAAATTTCTGTTATTGGCTTGATTCTGTCTACATATCAGTAAGTTCCCCCAAATGGAAAGCCAATTTAAAAAGAAAATCTGTCAGTAACTATGTATAGTCAGATGGACACTAAACTTAATGAGGAATCACTTTGAAAGTTATATAAATGTCTAACCACTATGCATAGACCTGAAACTAATATGTTGAATGTCAACTGTAATTTAAAAATAAAAGAATTTAAAGAGAAATTTGTCAAATATTTTCTTAAGAGAAATAAATTATATATATATTTTATATTTTTTATACAAACCATTTTTTCAAAGTAAATTAGTATAGAATCAAAACCACCTTACTTATCAAAAAAGTAAGGTATTCACTACCTTGTAATAGTTTCTGAAGCTTCTGGGGATAGTATTACCTCACCGCTCAGCATTTCTGAGTATTTTAAATATCAAACAGTTTGTATTGATGAAATCGCTAAATAAATGTAATACATCATAGAAAAGATCATGCTGTCTTATTAAACCTAAAATAAGTTCCCATTTTTATAACTGCCATAGTCCAAATAAAAGAGGATAAAATAAGTACAGACCCTGTATTTATTTTTTTATTGAAGATAGATCAGAGAACCTTCTAAAGTGGTGATTGGGATATTTTGAGATGCAAAGTCATATCATTACAACAGAAAATTGGGTTATTTGAGGTTAGAGAAATCAGAACTAGAGGGCCATAACCCCCTACATTCAAATTAAAAGCTGGGACCAATAAATAGGTATATTTATATATATATAATATATATAAAAATAATATATATAATATATATAAAATTTTTGCATATTTATATATATATAATAAAACTATATATAACTTATGCAATACATATAAATATAAATAAAAATGTATACATGTTATATAGATGAATAGAATACATAAAGAATATTTATGTTTATATTGATATATATACATATATGTATGCTTGTATGTCTATATAGTATATAAATATATACAAAGAATTAAATTTATCTTAAAACATGGACCCCAGGATATAAGCTCTGAAAGGGAGAGTCAACTCAAGGTAGAGCCTTCTGACAGTCAGAGCTGTCCATAAATGGACCACCCTCCTGGGGTGGGAAATGACACACGAGAGGCTGCATGGCCTGTGGGTAGGACTGTATAACAAGGATACCAACATTGGCAGAGAGCTGGCCTTGATGTCCTCTGTGGCCCTAACTGCCTTGAAAGTCTGCAAGGCCTTTAGATGTCTTTATGCTTAGGAGCACTAAGTGATCTTTTACCCAGAAAGAAGCAGCATGCAAACTAATAACGTGCTAGTGTTCCAATAGAGCAGGGGTAGTCAACCTTTTTATACCTACCGCCCACTTTTGTATCTCTGTTAGTAGTAACATTTTCTAATCGCCCACCAGTTCCACAGTAATGGTGATTTATAAAGTAGGGAAGTAACTTTAGTTTATAAAATTTATAAGGCAGAGTTACAGCAAGTTAAAGCATATAATAATTACTTGATTACCAAGTACTTGATGTCAGATTTTTGCTAAGTTTGGCAGAATAAATCTTTATAAAACAACTTACTATAGTTAAATCTATCTTTTTATTTATACTTTGGTTGCTCCGCTACTGCCCATCATGAAAGCTGGAACTCCCACTAGTGGGCAGTAGGGACCAGGTTGACTACCACTGCGATAAAGGAAGTATTCAGTGAGTGTTGTGAAATACCTAGCCTAGAAAGTAGGAGTGCATGCTCAACACTCACAATGGCATTTTTCACAGAGGCAAAAGGATAGATTCTCAGGTTTAACCTGGGCACCAAGGGCATTTCCGAGCATCTAGTCACTGGAAAGCAAAGCAGATAAGTTGAATGTGTTGGCTCTGCCTGCAAAATCTACTTGGTACTGCACCTTGAGTAAGTTACTGTTAATAGCAGATTATATTTGTTCAATATGTTCACTAGGCCTTCCCTGCTGGAGCTTCTTACTACCTGCCTCATTAATGCCAGGCTTTGCCATGTTATTAGCTTTGGTCAATGAACTTTAGAGAAAGTAGCATGTGTCCCTTCCCAATCTGTAGCTCTACTGTCACAGATGGAGAGCATACTCTGCTAGGACACAGTTGGGTGGTAGATAGGGCTACTCTTTCAGTGTGGTTTCCAGAGAAAAGAACTGACATTAACTTGCAATGCCCATATAACATGAGAAGGAAATAAAACTTTATGGTCATAAGCCAGTGACATCTGGGGTTGTTACTGCAACATAATTTAGCTTATACTGTCTAATATACAATTTTAAAAACTACTCTCAGTTTACCTCTGTAAAATGAGGATGATAGAAATATATACATAGAGATAGATAGATGATAGATAGATAGATAGATAGATAGATAGATAGATAGATAGATAGATAGATATAACTATAGATATAGACATTAGAACACTGTTGGAGAAAATGAGTTCATTCATGAAAATTTATTGGAACAGTCTGGTACTAAATAAATGTTACTTATTATTCTAACTGAACTACACAAAAATCCTGAGACTAATGCTCACAATTTCTCAGTGCATGTTTTGCAATTATTGCTTGATACACAAGGAACAATCAGTAGTAACAAGGAAGATCTCACTAATAGATTAATTTAGCAAGACAGTCCTGAATCAGCTTTTATAAAAGACATTTCATCATTATAAATAATGTGCGAAGGCCACGGGTACCACCCCCATTCTGGGAATGAAGAAACCGAGGCGTCAGGCCCTCAATCACTGGGCTTCAGCTTCCTTCTCGTTGAAGAAGGGGGCTGGACGTCGTGATTTCGAACACCCTGGGAACGTGTAAGTCCAAGGGCCTCCTAGCAGCATACATTTCGACATTACAAACGACACATTCAGAGAAGGAAATAGTAGAAGGCAGCCCTGGGGGACAATTGTTTATTCCGGTTCAGCAGCGGTGGACATTTGAATTCCAGGTGTCCAAGCAAAGTTCTGGGCCCCAGCAAGGCTCTGTAGCATACCCAGGAGATGCCCGTCCTTTCATGGGCTCCCAAACCTTGCAGGGGACGGCAGGCAAAGCGCCAGGCCTTTGTGTTCCAGCTCTGTCGACGTTTTGTGGCTGAGTCTTATGGGAACTCTGACTGACATGTTTGACAAACATATTCCACTCATTTGTGTCCCTAAAGCACTGGCCTGTGGGTAACAATCCAACACCTGCCGCAGAGGGACAGATCAAACTAGAAAGACCTCTGATATTTCCTTTCTTTATTTTGTTTTTTTGTTTGTTTGGGGGGTGTGTGTGTGTGTGTGTGTGTGTGTGTGTGTGTGTGTGTGTATTTGCTGTGATTTCAGAGTCAGTCTCAGAGTTAACTCAATAGTTGAGTGGTGGCTTTTCAGCCACACTTCAACTTAGAGAAACCTTCCTCTGAGAATTTCAATTTAAAAGACATAAAACACCCTCCGCTGCTAAGCTTGTAGTGAAAACGGCTTATGAAAAATGGCTTATGAAAATACTGCTGGTGGCAGTGTAAATTGATAGAAAACCTTTTTGGAAAGCAGTTTTAGAATATCTACCAAGAACAGCAAAATAGTTCATTTCATTAGACTGAATGACTCAACTACGGGAAATCTGTTTTAAGGAACTAGCTCCCTAGAAGGGTAGGGGAAGGAAACTAAACACAGAACTAAATTTATCGCAGTGCCTTCCACAATAGTAAAAAAAATTGAAAGTAACTCTAAAGTCCCCCATTAAGAATGTGGTTAAATAAATTGCACTATATCCCTTCAAATGAATTTGATGCAGCAAATAAAAATGTAATTTAAAATACTACATATTCATGGGAAATGTCTATGATATAGGGTGAAGGGACGAAAGCCGGATATACCATGACTTCATATAAAAAGGAAACATTTAACATGCTAGATTTACTAAAATGGCAAAATAATTTTTAATTTTTCTTTTTTTTAATTTGTTTATTGATTTCTGGCTCAGTCTATTAGATAATCAAGAAATAAATCATCATAGGTAAAAAGTGTTCGAGAAGGGTCACATCATTCTGGTCTTATATTCATTCAGTTTGTTCTTTTTCCCATCTTATTTGAAGCTTGTACTTGTGTGTGTTTTCTCTAGGGAAAAATAAAGATGTTAGTACTAATAAACCTATGGGTTTTGTTTGTTTGTTTGTTTTTACATACTTGGTGTCTTTGTAATTGCAGTTTAATTGTAATGCAGTTTGAGCATTTTCAAAACTCCAACACCAAGGCAAAATGGTCATGATTTCCAAAATGAAGAAAGAGAATCCTGGGAACCATCACACAGGCAGAAGGAACTATCAAATAAAGACAAAGTGTGTCACATCCTCTGCGGGTGACCATTAGTCTCCATTTGCTCTGAAGAAAGCAACTTTGGCCAAAAGCAATTTCACCAGCCAAGACATCTCACAGGGCACTGCCCGTCCAGGCAGCACTGTTTGGCCAGTCTTGCATTTCAAGACCCTCGTTTCCCTTTTTTCTGCCAATCCCCACTTCCTGAAACAAATACTGTTTCAGTTTGTAGCCCCGATTCCCATTCTCTCTGCCAAGAAACCTGTGAGAGAGATGCCTTTATCTTTAAAGGAATGTGCCTGTACAGGGAGCCAACACCCACCCAGGGAACACTAACTCAGTGCTATTCAAATTTGCAAAGGCGCAGAGGAGGTGTGGCTTGGCCCGGTGGGAGGGCTTTCTGGGTTACACCGAAGGGGGTTTAAGATGTCAGTTCTGCCCCTTGCTGGGTTTGTACGACCTTCACCAGGGTCACTTATGTTCTTGGAGCCTTAGTCTCTTCTTTTGAAAAACAGGGACAACAACTTCAACCAAGTTGCAGTGATGATTGAACAAGATAACGTATGCAAAACATCTGACTCACTAACACTCAGTAAATACTGTGTATTACTACTATCTCAGGTATTTTATTTAGCAAGCATAACTAGTGCAATCTACCTGTTAATATATGAGCTAACCTATATGATTAAAAAAATATACACTGCATCATTGCTTCATTTTGACAATTTTTTCCTCTTGTGACCTCTATTGGCCAATTCCTAGTTCTTTATAAAATGTACATATGTTGGAAATTGCAAGGGTAAATAGGTAAAGAGGGTGAGAAGAAATAATAAGAGGGGACATGTGAGCCAGGAGTGTGTAATTTATCAATATGAGATATGTAACCTGATTTTTATTTAAAAAATGAACATAAAACTAAATAAATACCACTTCCTTTGTGACTTGAAGCAATGTTTTGGTTGGTTTTGTGGCACTTAACACTTTTAGATGTCCATTTAATTTTGGCATTTGAATGTTAAATCTCCTCAAGAGACATCATTGATGTACCTCTGAGTTTTGTATGTAAACGTATTTAGGCTTCCCATCATTGAGATCTACATTCATTGTGGGGAATGGGAGGTGACGGCATTTTCCATTGTATGTTTTCTTGATGGCGAATGCAGCGAAAACTCCCTGTCCCCTTGGCAGCCAAGGCACAAGCACATAACCTGGACTGAGCCAAAGATACATTCTGACCAGGGAATTGGAATTGGAAGTAAGAGATACCAAAAAGCAGCAAAGTTGGAACTGATTGTGGTGCCACCCGGCCACCACAGTGTCCACGGTCAGTGTCCAGTAGTGGCAATGATGACCTACAGTGCAGAGGAATGTCTAACAGCAGTGGGAGCCACAGGTCATGGCTGCAGTCGTGTCAGCATTGTTGGTATGAATATGTGGTCCTGGTTGTGTTGCTATTGCTGCCTGACTTCCAGACACTCTTTGGATCTTGTTTGTTTGCCAAATCTACTTCTCCAAGCTTCCATGAAAAACAAAAATTCTCTTTTATCCCAAAGGAGTTGGGTGCTGTTGCTTGTGACCAAGGAGTCTGGTTGGCACACCACTCTTCTTTCTGGGAGCTATGTTGAACACCTGTCTTCATTCTCTGCCTAACCTCGATTCTTTATGTAGCAATCTCATCCTGGTCTCAGAATTCAGTCTTCGTTGGCCTCTCCTTTTGAAAACCATGGGCATTCAGGGCTCCACTTAGTGGGCTGCTAAATGAGGTGATTAATTTTACACGTCAGTCTTACTGTGCGAAAGCTTTCTCTAGACCTCATAGGCTGTTTGGCCCTGTTTTTTTGTCTCTGCCCATCTGCTTACAGTTCCTTCTTTCTGCTCATATATATCATGTTTAGTGTGCACTAGGGTTTCACTGTGTACACTAAAGCTAAAGTCAAGTTCTTTTAGGGCATTTAACCTACAACTTTGTTATGCATTTGTAAACATAGTGCACCCAACTTTTGGGTTGGTTTCATTTCAGTTTTGTAAAATTCAGCCATTGTGAAGTACTCACCAACTGTGGTTACCCCGCCAGAAATGAGCACAGGGTTTGCCCCAGTCAATAAACATGAAAGCCACAGTTCCAAATATCTGATTGACATGAAGATCCAACGGGGGCCCTTTGTGAATGCAACTGGGTTTAGTGTAATGAAAAATGACTCATAGGGACACTTTCTGAATTCCTTACCCTCTTCTATAAACTGGCCTATCATCTACTCACATATATTAGAAAGTTATCCTTCTACTCTTTTTTCTTTTTTTTTTTACAGAGACAGAGAGAGAAATAGATAGGGGCAGACAGACAGGAAGGGAGAGAGATGAGAAGCATCAATTCTTTGTTGCAGCTCCTTAGTTGTTCAGTGATTCCTTTCTCATATGTGCCTTGACCGGGGGGCTCCAGCAGAGTGAGTGACCCCTTGCTCAAGCCAGTGACCTTGAGCTCAAGCCAGTGACCTTTGGACTCAAGCCAGCAACCTTGGGCTTCGAGCCAGCAACCTTTGAACTCAAGCCAGCGACCATGGGATCATGTCTATGATCCCACGCTTAAGCCAACAACTTTGTGCTCAAGCTGGTGACCTTAGGATTTCAAACCTGGGTCTTCTGCATCCCAGTTCGACATTCCATTGACTGTGCCACTGCCTTGGTCAGGCAGTTCTACTACTCTTAATTCTACATTTCCTGCCCCGACTCCTAGCCCTAGGGCATAGGAAAGTCTTAGATTCTTAGAATAGTCTTAGATGCTCTCTCTCACATTGTGCTTTGCATCTTCAAATAAAAACGTACACGGATTAGAGCCCAGAGGCAGAACTGGAGACCCAAATCTCTCTGTCCCTACTTTGAGGACTTCCAGGTGTGTGTGGCCATGTTTTCCTGAGGCTGAGCCGGCTGGTTAAGTACACTTGTTGGTTGAGCTAAAGCAGCTCTTTCCAAAGATTGGAGGACAAGGAGGAGTAAGCCTTTTCCAGCCACATTCTCTGATCCAGCATTACTAGTAAAAGAACAGCTACTCTGGTCTCCACTTTGGCCTGCTCTCTGAGGCCTCAAACACAGTGTGTGTGCATGTGGGTGTGCATAAGCCCTGTGACGGCGAGAGAAGTGCCGTGAAGGATTCAGGCAGCTTTGGTGTTTGAGACCTCATCTGTGGGCAGAACTGTCCAGACGTCATTCCAAACCAAGAGAGAAAAAAAAAGTAAAAATAAAGCTTAGTTGTTCAGTGATTCCACCCCCCCCCCCTTTGTTCTGTCTTTCTCTGTAATGCCAAAGATTTTATTCAATTTCCTGTGTCCTTTGGGCTGCAAGATGACTTCCAACCAATGACATGTATTACATCATTTATTCACATTGATTGAATCCCTATCTACTCCAGGCACTGAAGGGAACTGTAGAACTGTCTCTCAGAATACAAAGATGGATGCAGAGCAAGCGTTGGGCTGGCAGGAGGAAGGGGTAAAGGAGTGCTAGCATAACCTAGATTCTAGGTCCTAGAAGGTACTAGCTACTGGATATTTCAGCCACCTACATATGAAAGCAAGTCTGTGACTTGCGGACACTCAGAGCCCTGGGACGTGACGGACACCACTTACGAGCCAATCACTGTGAGGAAAGACCGAGTAGAAGGCTGTGAGTCCGCCCAACTCCAAGCAGGACACTCTCATTTTCCCCTGAACTGTATATCGACATGGTATATCTGCAGTCTTCTGAAGAAAGAACATTTCAGCTAAAACAACAGAAAAACCAAACTCTAATTATTTTAAGGATAAAAGTACCAATTTACAACACTTCTATTGAAGACCCTTCTGCAAGTAGCTAACATTAAAGACTCAATTCAGTTTATATGTAAAAGTGTGAATCTCAGTTTGCCTCTCCAATGTACAAGAAATAGCACACTTCTGTCTTTACTTTAAATCAAATTAGCTAGGATTCTGTGCTGTCATTCTACCAGGCCAGGCCAATCTCTGGTAGGGAGCTAGTCCCCCTGTACCTATGAGGACACATCAAAATCTGGAAGCCTCCTTTGGTTCTCCCAAAAGAGGAGGGCTCTCTAATTCCCAGTCTATCAGAGTCAGCATGAACATCTTCACTAAGCCTACAGCAGCCCCTGGAAATCCAGCTGTGCCCAGGCCATGGCCGTGGGACTCTGACATCCCCAGGCTCAGATTCCTGCCTGCTACACAAACCAAGCAGCCAGCCACTCGGGCTTCGTCATTTTCTTTTTTCTTCTTTTTTTCTTTTTTTTTTTTTTTTCTTTTTTTTTTTTGTATTCTTTTGAAGCTGGAAATGGGAGGCAGTCAGACAGACTCCCGCATGCGCCCGACCGGGATCGACCCGGCACACCCACCAGGGGGCAATGCTCTGTCCATCTGGGGCATTGCTCTGCCGCGATCAGAGCCATTCTAGTGCCTGAGGCAGAGGCCACAGAGCCATCCTCAGCGCCCAGGCCATCTTTGCTCCAATGGAGCCTTGGCTGCGGGAGGGGAAGAGAGAGACAGAGAGGAAGGAGAGGGGGAGGGTGGAGAAGCAGATGGGTGCTTCTCCTGTGTGCCCTGGCCGGGAATCGAACCCAGGACTTCCGCACGCCAGGCCGACACTCTACCACTGAGCCAACCGGCCAGGGCCGGGCTTCGTCATTTTCCCAGAGAACAGGGCAGGGCAGGGCCGAGCCTAGGTAATCAGTATACCCACCCCATTTCCCATCTCTTCCCTCCATCAAGGACACTTAGCCTAATGCTTTCACTTAAGGCTTCAGTAAAAAGAGTAAACCAAAACAAAAACAAAATTGTGATCTTCTAACGGCTTCGGCTTCTCCTTTCTACCTTGCACCATCTCATGAAGCGTGAAAGTGATTAAAACCTGCCACCCGTTTAAAATAGCAGTGGAAGAAACCATCAGGGACTTCACTGCATGTTAACACTTCAATATGAATGTAGGGTTTTGTTTTTAAATGACTGAGTAAAGTGTTGATTTTGTCTTTCTAATCGCTGACTCCTCTTCCTGGAAAATAATTCTGAATAGCAGAAGAAATTACTTTGCTCAGCGTCTAATCACCCTAGGGACTTGTGACCTCTCTTCAGTTTCAAACAAGGACAGAAGTCATCTGCCCCCAGGGTAGCATCACAGAAGCTCCCGGGCAGAGCTAGCATGTGAAGCCTCATTTTGCAGTTTGGGAAAGGGTGTACCTCTTCCTTGACCCAGGGTCTGACAGGCACTACATGAGGCCAGGTGACACTGTGAAGTCTCTATTATTCTGGCTCCTCACGGTGTTGGTGGGAACGTAGCCAGCTCTGACACTGTTCTCTGGGCTGGTGTGGGCGCTGGCGTGCCCAGCTTTGGAAAGGGGTAGGCTATGGCCCGTCGGCAAAAGTATAAAATCAGGAACTATTCAAAGCCCCATTAAGAGCCAAAGCAAAGCGCCAATCCAGGCTGGGTAGATGGGAGGAAACCAGGTACATGACAGACAGAGGAACAACACCAGGAGGAGGAGCAGTTTCAGAATGCTCGTGGCCTTTCACTGGGTCCACAGGGGGGCGGGCTGGCGGTGAAGGCCACAGCAACAGGGTCCCCATGGTGGAGGGGGGCAGGGGGGTGAGAGAGGAGGTCAGCTACTCCAGGGGCAGTGACAAGCTGGTTGTAGTCAGGGCTCAGGTGTCCCAGATTGAGTCATCTCAGATGTGGGCCACCGCAAACACTTTCGGCCCCTTGCCCAACTCCTCACGCCGCCTCATGAAAGTAGTGTGAGCTATTGTACCTTGCTGGTGGGCCACAGCCAATGGGTTCAGTGAATAAGGTTATTCTCTCGAATATCTTATTTATTTATTTATTTATTTATTTATTTTCTGAAGCTGGAAATGGGGAGAGACAGCCAGACAGACTCCCGCATGCGCCCAACCGGGATCCACCGTGGCGACGCTCTGCCCACCAGGGGCGATGCTCTGCCCACCAGGGGGTGATGCTCTGCCCTTCCGGGGTGTCGCTCTGCCGCGACCAGAGCCACTCTAGCGCCTGGGGCAGAGACCAAGGAGCCATCCCCAGCGCCCGGGCCATCTTTGCTCCAATGGAGCCTTGGCTGCGGGAGGGGAAGAGAGAGACAGAGAGGAAGGAGGAGGGGGGGTGGAGAAGCAGCAAATGGGCGCTTCTCCTATGTGCCCTGGCCGGGAATCAAACCCGGGTCCCCCGCACGCCAGGCTGACGCTCTACCGCTGAGCCAACTGGCCAGGGCCTCTCTCGAATATCTTAATATTATCAGATGAGGTCTTTTTCTTTGTCCATCTCCACATGGACCAGTTGGGAGGAGGTCTGAGGCCACACAAAGGCCCTCCCGCCTTAAAGAAGTAACCTCCAAGAGCAATGTGATGGAAGAGTACAGGAAAAATCGCCAGGGTTTTCAGCCTATCCCAGGGATTGAGAGATATGCTAAGATCATCAATGAATGGCAGCTACACTGTTGTCACTTCACACATGACTTTGTTAGCCATTTTCAAGGAGAGACTCCAAAGGCAGCACTAGTTCCACGGAAACAGGATGCTCACATACAGCAACTGCAGTATCTTCCGTGGACCGGGCCTTTATCTTTGCAGGACCTCATTTGAACCTCACAACATCCCTGAGAGGCAAGCACTGTCTCCACAAGTCACAAAGGAGGTGGATGATATGTCCAATATCACTGTTTGGTAAATGCCAGGGCTTTTACCAAACTGATCAGAAGAACTGATGCCCGGTGCTTCTTTTTAACATGCTTAAATGTATTTTCTATTTTAAAATGATACTCACCATACACATGCCCAGTACTCTGACTCTTGTTTAAGTGTTCTTCCTAGCGCCCCACTCTTCAGGACATGATCTCAAGGATGCTGACTGTCTTTCTGATAGCTACATCCAGGTGTGTTAATTAGAAAAAAAATCAGTCCTATTGATCCATAGCCACCCTTTATAGGAATGTGCCAATGTCAGCCTAGAGCCTGGCAACGCACGGGCCAAGTTACCCATCATCACGTCAAACAGGGCCTCATTATGTCTCTCCAAAGAGAAAGAGAATTTGATTATATGGCTGCCTATTTATTCCTCAAACCCCATTTGGAGAGCTGTCTTTGAAACTGGTGCAGAGTATTTTTAGAAAAACCCCAAATTGCTGTCGTTTCGGTTCGAGGTTGACAACAGGACACAGATGGGCAGCATGGCAGGTTTGGGTGGTCAGCTTTTCCCTGGTGGCCTGCAGGCCCGGTGGCTCATTCTGTGGCCCGCTATGAGGATGGTGACTCATGATGTCACTGCTTTTTTTTCAACCGCCGGAACCACAGGGACACGTGAGTTCAGCACAGAAAAAACTGTCTGACCATCAGAGAGAATTCTTCTCCAGAAAACTGCAGAGAAGTCGCTGATTTACGTAAAATTAGAGGCAGCCAGAGAATCCCAGAGAATAGGGTCAGCATATTCCCCGGGGGTGCAGAGTACTCAACTTTTCGTGTCATATCAAATTATATCTGTGATTGGAACAAGAGGAGATCAGGGGAAGCAACTCATATCATTCATTCATTCATTCACTTTTCCTATACTTCCAGAGCACTTGCTTGTGCTGGCTTTTCTGTAAATATTGAAACTGCAATGAATAATACAGATGATCAATTTGTAGTTTCTGTCCTGAGTGCCTGGCACATAGTAGGTACTCAATAAATATTTACTAAATGAGAAAATGTTCTTTGTGAAGTACTGGAGTGTTTCAGAGAACACTACTGAAAGAAAAGACCATTTGGTTTGGGTTTTGAAGGATGAATAGGAGTTTGACAAGCATCTAAGAAGGGAAAATAAATCCAGATAAAGGGAACCATATGTACATAGACATGGAAGTGAAAAAGAGGATAGTATGTCTGGTCTGAGTGCCCACCAGCATCGCAGTGATACAGGATTGTGTGTGCATGGCGGTGGCGAGGTATGCAGGAGCTGAAGGTGGAGAAACCAGCAGGACATCCCTGCTAAGCTAAACACCCTGGACTCACCATGTAGGGAAAGGGGCAGGGAGGCATTCTGACGAACATGTGTTGAGGAATACAGCTTCAGAGGCAACGTGCGTGACTCAGCACAATCTATTATCATTCCCAGAAGCCATGCTCAGGCCTCTCCTTGTGCTAGTGGGTGGGCACGGTGTCTCTGGGCAGGAAGACCACCCGCCTGGTGTCATCGCACACACATGGTGACTGACTTCCATGGTGATTTTTATAAGCCTCATGACATAGGAAAGCTTATTCAGAAATCTGGAAGGCACGATTCTCCCATGCTTTTACTCATACTTTTCTTTTTTTCCATTTGGTTCACATTCCTTTATTATTATAGTCACACAATTGCTTCTTTCTGCCTCTTCTGTAGTTCCACTGCAGAAAAACTGTAACTTTGAACATCTCTTCCACTGATCGGAAGATAATTCTGCCCATACTTCAAAGCCCAGTCAAATACCACCATGCGTTTTGTTCACCATATGCGTAATGAGCACTAACTTGACCCCTCCTGACCCAAGCCCTGTAGCAGACATGGGCCTTTTTCATCTGATCCTCACATTGGTCTTTCCTACCAGCCACTCTATACCCACCCCTCTCCAGACTTGTACTGGGATTAATCTCCTTACCAAACCTCCTGGATACTATCTCCACCCCACAGTCATCTTTGCACGCTATGCATTGACTCAAACATTAAGTAAAGGTAGCAAAAACCTAAGAGGGAAAAAAAACCCCAGAAAGAATAGAGTAATGAGTGCTGAGTGCAAAGACTAGCAACCACTTACTCTGTGCTAACTCTGAGCCAGCTGCTGCTCTAAGGCTGTTCATGTTGATTAACTCACAATGGGATAGACAGCAGCACAGAGGGGCCAAGCAGGAAGGAGAGGCTTCAGGAAACAGGCGCCAGCTCTCAGCACTTCCTTCCACTGTCACATAGCCTACCCAAGTCTCTGCCCAGTAATGGTCACCCGCTGTCTTCCATCCACCAGGATCTTGTCTCCAGGTCTTCGACTGTCATTCTCATTCTTCTTCCCTAACAGAATTGGAAGAAGGGGAAATCTAATCTGTTCAAGAGGGCTTATTCTGTTGGGAGGGTATCTGATACTCCTCATAGCTACTGTATGAGAAGACTTAAGCAAGCCCCGTTGCCTTAAAATATGTCTTGAAAGCAAGCAGAAGCCACGGAAGGTGTTGGGAGAGGGACTAACATCATCCAGGTGGTGTTTTAGGATCTGGGGCAGCGGGTTTTGGTTTTCCCTGAGCTTCTGGCTTTACATGTTGGCAGAACATTCTACAGAAGAGCTCGGAACTGTAGGAAAACAACGGCAGCTGCGCGGGAGAATAGCATTGTTTGTAGAGTCATGGAGTTGGCATCACACCTGTTCCTCAGTGAGAGTCGGAGAGACCACGAACACCTCAAACCAAAACCAGCCTGCTCCATCCCCTCCCACCGCACAGGCTTTCACCAGGCTGGTAGGCAATCGGAGAGCATCAGCAGCTTGCCAGCTCACAGAGTGCTTGACACGGCATCGCAGCAACTTCCCTCGTGCCCTCTGCAGCCCACCCTGAACGGTCTTGTCCTCGTATCCTGTAGCCATGCTGTGGGCTTAAGTGCCACCGGTTGTACTGTCCCAACCAATGGCCTCTTTCATCTTCAGAACCTACTGACCACCCCTTCCTTTGCTCCCAGTCCGACTGCTCCTCCTCCTCTGGCCACTCCCGCCTCCTTCTTTCAGGCATTCTGTCATCCTGTGATTACCTAGCACCCAGTATGTTCTGAGCGCTCTGCTAAAGGATGGGGATCCGACTGGGAAAGTGGTCTCCAGAGCTTCTGCCTTCATGGAGCTCAAGAAGAAGAGAAAACAGACAGACAGACTAGGATGGGGAAGAGCTAGGAGGTATAGAGACAGAGTCAGTATACCATGTCAACTCCCTGAAACAAAAGAACCACAGAAATCACAAAGTTCAGATAAAAACTCATCAGACACCATGAGTGTGGCTGCGAATTTCATAGTCATTGGACTTAAAGAAGGGTGAAGCCAGAACTTCAGTGAAATTTAATTAAAATCATGACAATTTTTTTTTAATGTGAACTTGGCCAATTACAGATAAAAAAAACTGGCCAACCAAGGTTTTCTCCTCCCCTCTCTTTTTTTTTCTTCCTCTGCAAGCATCACCTGAGTTGGGGTGAAGATGGAAAAGCGGGGTGGCTGCCCAGCCCTGCTGTGGAGCCAGGTCTGAGGCACGTCTCTGTCCCTCTCATGCTTCTCCAAGCCTCCGCTCTCTGCCAGGTGCTGGGTCCACTCTGCTCACACCTGAGCCTTCTCGTCTCTCTGTCCCATACAGCCCCAGACTCGATGTTCCTGTATTCTCTGCATCCAGAGAATATAAAACACGGTTAACATTCTAACAAGTCTCCTCCTTTATATGCAGAGGAAATTATCTTCCCAGAGCCTAAACGTCTCCCCTCTGTTTAAGTCCAAGAATAATAGTAACCTTATCAAACTAGTTTTTTTTCTTACAACAAAACAGCAATATGTCCCAAAGATGAACTCAGCTAAAATATATTTATATAAATAGGTACAGTTCTTTAAAATTTTTTTTTCTTTTATCCACTGCTACATGTGAACAAGTGCCACATCTATTCTCTTCCCCCGGACCATGCAGCCTTCCAAGCACAAAGTCCACTTTCCTACAGAGAGAGCTTAGTTTTGTTTGTTCAGTTGCTCTAGGTTCCAAAGTGATAAAAAAAAAAATTCATGAATTATGGGAGTAAATTTGCCTACAGATCCTTAACAACAGTTATGAAAACCCTTCATCCCACACAGACTATTTTGCATCTTTCCAGAGGTCCATGTTTTACCAGTTGTTCCATTATCATAATAAATTCAAAATATAAATATCAAGGACTTGGGGGCCACATGTCCTGCTGTATTACCCAGGCCTCTGCTCCTCCTTCAGCATAAATAATGGAAATTAGCTCTCTCTTTACTATTTTAAGAGAGCATGTTTCCAGGGGCCTATTCCCTTAAATAGCTAAAGATCAGTTAACAATATATATAAAGGAGAACTCAAGATCTGTCGATGGCTAGTCCTATGGTTAATTTAAAAACAGAAGTACTGTTCTTTTCGAGATATATCCACTCACAACCACACTCAGGCTTTGGAATATAGTCACTGATTACATTTTCAGAGAGGTGCTCTACCTCCAATCTCACTAGCTCTACAGGTATTCAGGATGAACAAGTGATGCTGAGAACGGTAAATCAAGGTGGAAAGCTGCTTGTAAAACAACTCTGGGCTGGAAATGATCCTCAAGCCAAGGTCAAAGTAGGTGGGATGTTGCACAAGGCAGTCTAATGGAACTTAGCCAGGTTGTCAAAGATTTGACCAAGAAATCAAAAGCTTTGGGGGCATCAAGACAAGGACAGAACAGCAGAGAGTGGAGTGAAATCACAGACATTAAGGTGTGAATCGTTGATGAGGACGGTGCCAGGGTAAAGGCCCCTTGCTGATCTCCAGGGCGCATGGGTCAGACGCTGGTACCCCTAAATACATTCAGCTTGGGTGCCCAGCTTCTAGAGGCTGTGCTATAATATATGGCCTCTCCTAAAGACATATATTAAAAGGCCAGTCCAGTTCTCTGGTGAAGAAACAGGGAAATCCACCCGAAGTGCATTGATTATAAAGCCAGTTTCATTTTTAGGGCCATGTGGTCCCCATCACTCCTCGTCCCTCTTTCCAGGCCTGTACTGAACTATAAATTTTTTTTTTTTTTTTTTTTTTTTAGCGAAAGTTTCCAGATAAACACAGGCTCCTTGTTATTGGTGTAAGTTCAGAGTTCCTTTAAAGAATGATGAACAAATTATTTTCTTGTTCAGGCACACAAAACTCAGCGGTTATGCTCACGTTTCAGGATTGCAAACTAGGAGGTATGCAGGCAGTCAAACTAGGCTTTGATGTAGGCCTTCCAAACAGTAAAAGTTTATACTCCACCTTCCCAGAGCTAACCCTGGTATTCTGGATGGGAAGCAGAACGTCCCTGAAACTGCTTCTTCAGCCACAGGCCCCCAAACATTTGGTTATGTCTAAAACTCATTTGTCCATTATCATTTAAAGAGAGGCAAGAGGGTGGGGGAGGGGATTGTGTAACTGTTTCACATTCATAATCTTATCCGTTTCTTTCAAAAACAGGAATGGTAGCATTAAATAGTTATAAACCCATTTTGCATATGATTCTTCCAAGATCACACAGCTGGTGTTAAGGATTTAAAATTTAAACCCAGATCCCCAAACCAAACATCTTCCATGCATTATGTCCAAAGAGCCCTGCCAAAAGCAAAGGGGTGGGGGGAGGCTGGGGAACATGACTTATTTGCCAAAGTCCTGGGATATCAGGATTTCACAGATTTTCAAAGATGGTGCTAGAATCTTCAGTAGAATACTTGGTTCTTTTGAAGTGAAGCCAGGGTAATAGAAAACACTAAACTTGCTTTGTTAGAACCCCCTTTTTGGCTCTTCCAGAGTCCAGCTTTTTCGAATAGAATGACACGTTGAAAGCATTTTTGCTTTGCTGAGCCTGAACGGGCCCAATGTGGCAGCAGCCCAGAGCATGCTGGGAAGAGGCCGAGTTCCAGGGTATGCCAGTGACCAGCCTCGCCTCTACCCTGACCAGGACCTGCTGCTGCTGAGGCTACAGATGAGTAAGTCACCCTCCAAACCAAACAGTAATTAAGAGAGGATGCATTTTTAGACTGCGGAGGTC
This sequence comes from Saccopteryx leptura, assembly GCF_036850995.1. Lineage (NCBI taxonomy): Eukaryota > Metazoa > Chordata > Mammalia > Chiroptera > Emballonuridae > Saccopteryx > Saccopteryx leptura. The sequence goes on along the minus strand of NC_089504.1, from coordinate 26,140,568 downwards.
TGGGGCTCTGCGGCAGCTCTGCAAGCTGTCAGGGCTCTGCCAAGGGAGAGGGGGAGGGACTCCCGCTTATTGGCTGAGTGGCTGTGACAGAATGGGCACTGTGCTAAGTGATCTGCATACTTGGGGACATGCCATCTCAACAGCATCCCTGCAAGATAGGACTTTGTAGCCTTGTTTTTGATTTTTGGATTTTGGTTTTTTTCTTTTAGAAGGATGATAAGAGGTCAGAGAGAATTGACTTCCTCACTTTCAAGTCACCCAGGCTGTGTGTCCCACAGTTTCCGGAACTTAACTCCAGAACTGCCTGCCTGCTGAGTCTATTTTAATTTTATTATGTCAATTTTTTTGGCAGCCACATTGTAATGCCCTTGCGATTTTCCCTGTGCTCTAGGCTCGAGTTGCTCAAGAGAAGAGATGGAAAGGCGGGGAGCCAGGCATTCCAGCTTACTGCCCCATTCAGGTTCGGTCTTTCGGATTGAACGTGTGTCCCTTCCCCTTCAGGACCATGGGCCTCCCTTAACACCGAGGCTGTGGACAGGGCTGTCTGTGTACCCTTCCTCATCCACGGTAAACTACAGATACTGAAAATAAATACAGGTTTAGAGCCATCTGACACAGTAATATTTTGCAGTGAATCAAATAAGCTATTTGTGCTGATGTCATCTATGTCTTATTTTATTTTATACTTCCAGTAATTCATCTTTAATGTGTTCTACAGTAATAGCAGTATGTCGTGGAATGGCAATTAGAGAAAGAAAACTGGCTTTTCCGCTCAAGTTTGGGAAGCACTATCTCAAAGTTTTAAATATCTTTGAAAGCAGGGACTATCTTTTAGCACCTACGAAAGAGTCATGGATAACTATGGAATCGCCCACTGCAAGGATGGCTTCCCGCTGAAAACCATTTCTTACCTATACCGCTTGCCACCTCGAGCATTTCTAATCTGAGGGAAAGCAAACCATCAAGGCAATGAAACACGTGGCCGCTGGAAGAAGAGGACATTAAATTTGAATCTTGTGTCTACAGCTTGGCTGCTGTGAGATCCTGAGTAAGTTAGTTTTGCTATGACTTAACCTCCTCCTTTATATATATATATATATATATAAAGAGAGACATACATTAGGGAAATGCAAATCAAAACCACAGTGAGAGGCCAATTTACAGCCATTAGGATAAAAAAAAAAAGGAAAATAGTAAGGGTTGGTCAGGGTGTGGAGAAGTGAGAAACGTTCATTGCTGGTGGAAACGTCAAATGCACAGCCATTGTGGAAAACTGGAGGTTCCTCAAAAAGTTAAACATAGAATTACCATGTAATTCAGCATCCCACTCCCAGGTTTATGCCTACAGGAATTGAAAACAGGGACTCTCACAGATCTTTGCACACCCACATTTATAGCAGCACTATTCACAATATACAAAAGATGGGGGGGGGGGGAACATCCTCATGTCCACTGATAGGTGGATGCATACACAAAATGTGGTATACGCATACAATGGAATGCTATTCACCCTTGTTAAAGGATCAAGTGAGGTCTATTCAAAATGTTAAGAGTTTACTTGAGCAAAAATGAACTCAAATTGGACGCCGCCAACCCAGAAGTGATTAGGAGCACTCCAGCACAGCAGCGAGGGGACTTTTATAGAGAGGGTGCAGAAACCAAGCAAGGACATGATTTGATTGGATAAAACCTAAGCGATTCAGGGGTTGTCAAACTTTTTATAAAAACCGCCCACTTTTGCAGTGCTGGTAGACCTGGTCCCTACCGCCCACTAGTGAGCGTTCCAGCTTTCATGATGGGCCAATCACGGCGCTGTTTGGTTGCACGGTAGGGACCAGGTTGACCAGCACTGCAAAAGTGGGCGGTTTTTATAAAAAGTTTGACGACCCCTGGCCGATGTTTGTGAATGGCTGTCCTTGGATTTTGATTTCTTTAACTCTGACACATTTGCAGTCTTAAATGTTGGCTTGCTTACCTAGGTCACCCAGTCAATTTGACCTACCCCAGTCCAAGGACCTCCTTGTTTAATTAATTTAACACCCTTAAAATGGAGGAAAATTCTGATGCATGTTGCCAAAGGGATAAACTTTGAAACCATTATGTTTATGTGAAATAAGCCAGACACGAAAGGACAAGTACAGTGTGATCTCACTAATACGAGGCACCCAGAACAGCAAATTCACAGAGACGGAAAGTGAAATTGAGGTACCCAGGCCTGGGAGGGGGGGAGAAGGAGGAGTGATTGTGTCTGGGATGATGAAAAAGTTCTGGAAAGGGACAGTGATGATGGTTGAACAGTTGTGAATGTCCTTAATGCCAGTAAATACTATACTTAAAAATAGAATGTTAAAAGTTGTGCTGTGTGTGATTTGCCACAACAAAAAGAGAAAAAGACAGCCCTTTCGCTCATATCCTGCTGATTCTTAGCCACTGTCAGCATCCAGGGAGTACGGAGCAGAGATTGGAAGGGAACGTGCCAAAGCACTCAGTGAGGGGCTTTGCAGTTTTCTGTATTTTCCAAATGTTCTTTAGTAAGCGCATATGCCTTTCATGATTTGGGAAATAAAGAATATGAAAAAAAAAATTTTTTTTTTGTTTGAAAGCAGATTTAAAAACCAATGTCCTCCTCCAGCAGAACTGAGAGAGCTTTGTCTTTGCTTTAGGATCGGGCCATGGAGGGGCTATTTTTAGAGGCACCACCACAACCCGCTTAAAGCCAGCCACATGTTATGTGTGTTCAACGTCTTAGGCCATTTTTCAGATGTTTAGATGATTGGTGAAACCCCAACGGCGCTTGTCTGGAAGATGCTGGCTCTTAATTTCTAAGGTAAATGTAAGGCACATGTATTACTGTCTCTTTTCAGTCATCTGCCTTTGAAGTGGGCTTGCCACTGAGCTCCGCTTCAAGGTTTCCCGCGACGCTGCCTTGGTCTCCCGCGATGGCTGCGGTCGGGGGCCGAATTGCAGGCAGCATTTGGAGGGTGCGAGTGGATGTACTCATTCAGCAAAGCTCACTGAAGCAGCTACTGGGTCCCAGGCGTGAGGGGGGCAGGGAGCGTTTGGTGAGGCTTCTGCAGATGAGGAGCTTGCAGTCGACAGGGAGAGATCGATGAGTCAGCAGATGAATGAATGGAATGTGACAGGCTTCATTCCGGAGCTAACCAAGGGTAGTGAGAGCACAGCGAGAGGCTGGACAACTCAGGACACTTCCTGTGGCTGCTCCATCTAACATGGAAATACCCAGTGGCCCTGCCCCACCCTACTCTCCCACCCCCATCTGTCCCTCTGTGTCACATCTCCTGTAGAATTACCGTCATCGTTAAAAGCTCACACCATCACATTCATTTACTTGTGACTTCCACGGAAATGAAAGCTCCAGGAGTGGGGACACTTTGTCACTCTCGGCCATCAATGTGTGTCCAGCATCTACAATACTGCTCAGCTCTGGATGGTGGCGGCATTTCCACAATTTCTACCAAGGAGCTGTATAGGGACAGTGACCTGTGTGGAACAGGAGTAGGACTGAAGTTGTGTTTTCAAGCAAGCCTTGTGTTGCTTATTCTGGTGACCACATGCTTATTTGACACAGCTTTGGTGGGGAGATGGTGAACAGGGAAAAGCAGCTCAAGACCCTTCCCTCCAAGCCGCCTCCTTGTGACACCATAGTTCCACAGCCTCTTAGAATTCCAGAGGGCCCATAGTCATTGATCGTAAAATTCTACTGGAACTTAAACAAAGCAGTGACAGATGAGATGACAAAAATTATGCATGTAGTCAATGTCTGCATGCAACAAATGACTGTTTTCTAAACACAATGCAATGTCATTCTGTGAGTCACAGAATTATTCAGGCATTTTTTAAATTGAATTATAGTGTACCTTGGACAGTGTGTTCTGATAATGGGACAAAAATTTTAAATAGTGTGATAAATGACTGGTCTTGATCCTGTAGGGCAGTGGTCCCCAACCTCGGGCCGCGGACTGGTACTGGTCCGTGCGCCATTTGGTACGGGTCCACAGAGAAAGAATAAATAACTTACATTATTTCCGTTTTATTTATATGTAAGTCTGAATGATGTTTTATTTTTTAAAAAATGACCAGATTCCCTCTGTTACATCCGTCTAAGACTCACTCTTGACGCTTGTCTCGGTCACATGATACATTTATCCGTCCTACCCTAAAGGCCGGTCCATGAAAATATTTTCTGACATTAAACCGGTTCGTGGCCCAAAAAAGGTTGGGGACCACTGTTGTAGGGAACAGTACTTGGAGGAAGTACCTGAGCCTCCATCTACTCACCCAGAGCCCATGCCAAGCAGTCCTCGGTCCTGATGCCCCTTCACCAAGCTCTGCACGGGCCCGTCCTGGCACATGTAACTGCTCACCAAGTGCCTTATAAACACATGCCACATGAATACATGGATGTAGAAGAGACAGATATGAGTCAAATCATTCTCTATTTGTCACCCTAGGTATTGCTCGCAGGTCATGTCAAAGTGATGCCAGGTACCGGATGAGAAGCAGACTGTTCCAGGGGGTGTTCGGAAGCACGCAGTGGTAGGCCAGCTTTCTCTCTTAGCCTCCAGGCAAAATAATATTGGTGAGCATATGTTCCATCGATGTCCAGTTAGGGAACTGATTATACATTTTCTTCTAGAGACATTTCAGTCTGGTCCCTGTTCCAAGCTTATGACCTTATTATCTCTGAGCTTAGAAGGATTGCATGTATGACATATATTCATATAGAAATATGTATGTATACATGATATATATACAGTAAATGTGTATCATATATGATATGTTGCATACACAAACACAACACATATAAATAGATAGATAGATAGATAGATAGATAGATAGATAGATAGATATAGAGATATAGATATATAGATATATATTTTTTGGTCCAAATGGCAAACTGATGTCCAAAAGGAGAAGGAGCTTGCAGGTTGGTCAACAACAAGTTTATAACAAAGGTGAAAACACCCCATGTCTTCTGACTCTAATCCCGGTGTCCCCTCCCTCCTAGCTTCCCCTCAATGTTCCCTTGGCCTCGGCCGTCTTGACGTGGATCTCAAGACTCGTCGCTCTCCTTCCCACATCTTCCACTCGTGCCCTGCCTCGCCTGGGAAGGAGTCACAGAGACGCACGGGCGTAACATTAGGGCTGCGAGGAGTAGGAAGCTCGTTCTCCGCACCTCTGAGTTTCCTTGAGCACGTGGGCCTCCTGCCTTGTCCTGACGCTCCCTTCAGGGGTGCAGTAAGGCCCCTGGTTGTGGGGACAGCTCGTGCTGCATGGCCCCCAATGGGTATCTTCAGAAAGCCGAGCTGGGGGTGTGCTGGAGTTCTCCCGTCACTCCCCAGGGATTACAAGGCAGTGATTGCAGCTTAGTGGGTCTGCTCTGAAGACTCCAACTTTCTTGTTGTTTAACTGTTGCAAAGCCAGGCACAGTCGGCTCTCACACTACACCACGCATTCCAACGAGGTGTTATCATATTGAAAGTCATTTCTGATACCTATCATGCTGACCCTTGCCTTTGCCTTTCGATCCATTCCAACTGTAGAAATCAGGGATGTTATCAACTTTTCAGAACAGGGCAGCAGAGATTGTCTAAACTAATACAGCACACCTGTGTAAAGGGTGGCGAAGGGGCATGTTGGCTCAGATAGATCATCTTCGTGGTAATTTCAGGAGACTCACATGCTTTGCATCTCGGAGAAAAAGGAAGCCCAGAGCTGGAGACACTGCGTTTGGCTTGGGGACAGGGTCCATCACGATCTGCCCCACCTATCCTGCCAAATTCACTTTTCCTTCCAACGTGGTTCCATCCTTGCAGCCTCTAGGCCTTTGCTCACATGCACCGTCCCATGTCCCCACCTGCAGCCTTGGTCTGAGCCTCTGAGGGACAGGCTTGGAGCCAGGGCTGAGGGAGACATAAATAAGAATGAGCAACCTCAAGGCATGAACCTGCAGGTCCTCCTATATGAGTTTCCCAGGGCTGCCAAAACAAAGTACAACCACCTGGGTGACTTAAACCAACAGAAATGTGTTCTCTCACAGCCACGGAGGCCGGAAGGATCAAATCAAGGTGCCAGCAGGGCAGTGCTCTCTCTGAGAGGTGGAACCCTCCCGAGGCGTTGGCTTCCGGTGTGAGAGGCAATCCTTGCTGTCCTATGGCTTACCGGTGTGTCGCTTCTATCTCTGCCTCTGCTGTCACATGGTGCTCTGCGCTGTGTGTTTCTGTGCCTTCATATGGCATTCTGCTCTTCTTTTTTTTTGGGGGGGGGGGTTTGTTTTGTTTTGTTTTGTTTACAGAAATAGAGAGAGAGTCAGAGAGAGGGATAGAAGGGTCAGACAGACAGGAACAGAAAGATGAGAAGCATCAATCATTAGCCTTTCGTTGTGCATTGCGACACCTTAGTTGTTCATTGATTGCTCTCTCATATGTGCCCTGACCACGGGCCTTCAGCAGACTGAGTAACCCCTTGCTTGAGCCAGCAACCTTGGGTCCAAGCTGATGAGTTTTTGCTCAAACCAGATGAGCCCACACTCAAGCTGGGGACCTCGGGGTCTCGAACCTGGGTCCCTCCGCATCCCAGTCCAACGCTCTATCCACTGCACCACCGCCTGGTCAGGCGCATTCTTCTCTTCTTATAAGGACATCAGTCATATTAGATTGAGGGCCACCCCTGCTGACCTTAACTTGAGTACAACTTCAGAGACCCTACTTCCACGTTAGGCCCCATTCACAGGCACATGGGGTTCGCATCTCTTTTTGGAGGACACAGTTGAACCCATCCCAGTTCCCATTTATTTGTCAAGGTCAGTCTAATATCTTTGGGGAATGTTCCCTGATGCCCCAACCAGGTGGAGCCCTTTGCTCCTCTGCCCTCCCGGGAATCAGTCTCCATATTCTGGCACTTGTCTTATACTGCTTCACAGGTGTGTTAATTTGGAGAAAAAGACCAAAAAAAAAAAAAAAAAAAAAAAAAAAGGGTTGTATGGGAAAAAAGAAAATGTTAACTTGAGCCCAAGAGACGATACGCTTGCGTAACCTCCCCCAGACTGCAGACTCTCTGCGTGTGTTCTGCGACCTGACCTAGACTCTGCATAATGATCTGGTCGGAGGAAGCTTCTCACCGAGTCCAGGATGGAATGGAGGCACTGACACCAACTCTCCACTGCGGGCCAGGGTGCCCGTGGACCCTCCTGTGGTGTGTGCCTCTGCTGAAGACCTACCAGCCAACAAGCGTCCTCCCTCCGGTTTCTCTGGATGTTACCAGATCCAGGAAGCCAGCCCTTCAAGAGCAGCGTGCAGCTCGGCCGAGTCAGGGCCACTTCCTCTCCCCACGCTGGGACTCCCGGCTCCCTGCAGCAGCCCACTGGCAGGCCAGGCTGCTGCTCAGCCTACACGGCTCAGCCTCCCTGAATACCTGCAGGCTCGCCTCCAGCACTGGGGCGGGGGGAGGTTTGCAGCCCCTTCAGAGGCTCACAACTGGACCTGGGCTGAGTTCTAGGTACCCACAAACCTTCACGTTGTGATTATGTAGCCCAGGCCACAGGACAGGAGGGCTTGTTAATACAGAAATCATCCCAATTCTGTCCTTTCGGCACAGCTCTGACCTTGGACAAAGTCATGGAATCCTCTCTAAGCCTCTGTGGTCCGTCTCCTGTGGAGGTGAGCGGAACGACAGTCTCCTTGCAGCATTACTGAGAGGCAGCCTCGTGGTTACCAACATGGGTTCTGGAGTCAGCCACCTAAGTGCAAACACAGACCGTCGGCTTGGAGCAAATCACTGATCCCACTAAGGTTTAGCCTCTTTAGCCGGACTGTTAGTAGCCAGGACCACTGTAGCTGTAATGGCTCCTCTAGCAAATGATCATAAACTTAGGGCTTCCACAATACATCTATTTGCTTCCCGTTCTAGAGGCCAGCAGTCTGAGGTTCACTGCACTGGAACCCAACCCAAGCTGTCAGCAGGGCGATGCTTTCTCCGGAGGCTCTCGGGAAGAACCCGCTGGTCTGGTCCGGGAAGAACCCGCTCGCCTGGTCTTTTCGGGCTCAGGAGCTCCGTGCCTCGGACTGCCGCCACTCCGTCCATATTCCAAGCCAGCAGCATAGCCCCTTCAAGTCTCCCTCCACCTCCGTCATCACGTCGCCTTCAGCCTTCCCTGTCAAGCCCCCCTGCCTCCTGCTTAGAAGGACACTTTCGATTGCACTTAGGGCCAATTGGTTATTTGAAGATAATTGCCCCAACTCATAACTCTTAAATGAATCATATGTACAAAGTCTCTTTTTTGCCGTGTAAGGCATCATTCGGAGGTGACAGATCAGGACATAGATTTCTATGGATGCCATTATTCAGTCTACTGCCACAACACTAAAAGTAGGTACCAACCAGTGCAGCATGGCACAGATCCCTCAGGCGGGTCCCTACTGTCTTGTCCTGCCTCATGAAAGGGGCGGAGGTGTCCACAAGGGTCTGAAGCCACTCAAGGATATCAGGGCATCACTCTTTACTAACTGGGTTTGAACTGTTTCAATATATTAGTACCCAGCCTTACCAGCTACACATGAACTCTGCTGTTACTCAATGCTTCAGAGAACGATCATCATGATTACACTCTACAATCCATGTCAATACTCCATATAGTGCCTGGCTATGCAGTAAGTGCTCAATAAAAGTTAGCTATTAATCTTGCTATTAATAGTGACATGGTGCCTCCAAGAGGCCTGAACTCTGTTCTGAAGCAACTAATTCCACCCAAGACAAGCGCTCCCTCACCCCAGGCTGCCTCCCTGCTGTCCCTGCAGCAACAGAGCGACCCCAGCACACCTGAGGCAGGGCCCCTCGAACTCAGTCGTCCCATCTTTCTCCACCCCCCCTACCCCCACCCTTTGTCCTGGATTTGCGCTCACTCTCAGCTCCCCCACATTCGGGACTCAATCTATCTTCTGCAGTTGGCACTCGGATCAGAAAGTTGGGTCAGTGTATCCATTCATCAGCCCTCCATTTGCCCAAAGAGTAAGTTATGCTTCTCACTTCTTCATCTGCATATTATGTGTTATGGCCAAGAATGCAATGGATGCTTCCAGCTGTCTGGGAGATGGTCCCAGAATTTGTCCACTGGAGCTAGGCTCTGATGGTTGCAAGATGCCTCCTACTCAAAGGTCCATTACTCTGAGCTGGCTGGCAGGCTGAGCCTGGACGAGGGCCCAGGCCACACCCGTCCCTGTGACGGTGCCTGCTCAGGGCCCAAAGATAACTGCCTTCCCGTGAAGCCCAGTAAGTGCCAGCCCCCTGGAATCCTTTCTACAAGGAGGAAGATCGAGGCTTCTTTGGTGCTAATAGCTAGTTAATCTTTGAAGTTTAGCTCTCCGGTTACCTTTCCTATATATTTTTTTTTCATCTGATACTTTGAGTGCCACTGGAACCCTTGCCACATTCTAGAAATGCAAACTCAGTGATAATAGCTGTTGCTTATTAAGTGCTTGTTATGTGTTCAAGCGGGTGCTAGGAGCTTACATCAACCCTCTAAATGTAGCAAGGTGCTTAAACTGAAGCTTACACAGGCTAAGTTGTAAATGTGTTGTCAGGCCTTTGACTCAGGATGTCAAAGTCTTGTTTTGTTTTGTTTTTTCTCTGCAATACCATATTGCCGGTGAGTGACAAACAGTGCTTGCACTCAGAGGTCCACCCCCTGGAAGTGTTTCATAAGTAACTAAGGGTCTGAAAGCCACTCAGGGATATCAGGGCATCACTCTTTACTAACTGGGTTTGAACTGTTTCAATATATTAGTACCCAGCCTTACCAGCTACACATGAACTCTGCTGTTACTCAATGCTTCAGAGAACAATCATCATGATTAGACTCCATACGGTGCCTGGCCATGCAATAAGTGCTCAATAAATGTTAGCTATTAATCTTGCTATTAATAGTGACATGGTGCCTCCAAGAGGCCTGAACTCTGTTCTGAAGCAACTCATTCCACCCAAAGACGAGCGCTCCCTCACCCCAGGCTGCCTCCCTGCCGTCCCTGCAGCAACAGAGCGACCCCAGCACGCCTGGGGCAGGGCCCCTCTGAGCAAGATGGCCGGAGCCTGGAAAACAGAGGACCTCCCTCCTCTGCCAGCGGATGAGCACCATCATGTCTTCAGAGACCATCTGATTTAAATCCCCACTGTGCAGATGGGGAAACTGAGTCACTGAGCTAGACAAAGACTTCCTTCCGGAAGGCTCCGCAGTGAGTCCAGAGAGAAGCTGGGACTGGAGCCCCGCCTCCTGCAGCCCAGCCCACACGCCTCTCCCACTGCCCCTTCCCACTGCCGTGGCCCCCAGGGGGAAAAAAATCTAGAATTAACGAGGGCTGGTAGATTTAGCAAAAACCAAAACAGGGTGTCCAGTTCAGCTTGAATGTCAGATAAATAACAAAGAAATTTTTGTACATGTATAATAACCCAAGCAATATTCGGGACATACTTATACCAAAAACAATGTTCACTGTGCATATGGGATTCGCATTTAATGAGGTCTCCTGTTTTTTTATTTGGCAACTCCAGTGGGGATGGATCCCCTGGCAGTCAGGGCTTTGGGGCGGGGCTTTGGGGAAGGGAGAGCAACGTCCACCCCTGGGCTGATTTACAGCTAGCTGATTGTGTGAAATTCAGAGAAATGACCTAAGCAGCCAGAACAGGAGGAAGAGGTAGGTCTGGGCGGTGCACAACCAGAATCCACAGCATCCAGCCAATCAGAAGGTCCCTACACACAAAACAGTCCAGGGAGGTTCCCAGAGTGACGGACAACAGAAGCAAGCCTGAAGGCAGCACAGAGGAGGGACCAAGGGGCTCAGCCTGGGTGGAGGACTCCGGGATAAAGGAACCGGTCTCAGAAGCAGCACAGCTCTAAGGAGAAGTCGCGGTAACCCGGAGGATGGAGTAGTGGCGGCAGAAGGAACAGTTCAAAAACGTCTCCTGAGTTTCTTATTTCGCGTGCTAGCCGGCTTAGTGTCTGGAAGTCTACTACAAGAATAATAATTCTTTTAAAAATCCAAGATCTGGCTTAAAAATTTCCAGTCACATCAGCACCACTTCCCAGCTATGTGATCGGGACACATTTACAGGGCACTTCTGAGTTTTTTTTTCCTTTAAAAAATGGGACTCGCAGAGCGTTTGTTCAAATCTGATAAGAAAATGAGGCTACCACTTGATAGAGTGTTGCTGTAAATGCTAGCGCTTGCTGCAGTAAATGCTAAGTGTCTACTGAACGAATGCCGGTTTTGTATTTCCGCTCTCCCCATCAAAAACACGTTAGGATCTTAAAGGTAATCCCATTGGTGAGCTGAGTCCGCCGCTGCTTTCCCATTCCCTGCGAAGGGAATGATTGAATGATTTGAGGCTTTAAAGGGGCTGGATCCCCCTGAGTCCTCAGTTTCCATCGTCATTGTGATGAGCTGCTTTGGCTCTCAGCAGCACGTCAGGCACTGTTAAATGATTTCCTGCAGCAGGAGGTTGTAGGAAACGGTCCCTCAGTGCCTAAAGGTTTTGAGGATGAGGTCAAGGAAGGATTATCAGTGTTAAAAAGTAATCATGTGGAGAGACAGGGGTGGGAGTTGAGACAATGGGGAGCCAAGAGAAGGAGGGGAGAAGGGGAAAGAAAAGGAGTGGGGAGAGGAGAGATAGACTGCGCTGGGATCTGCTTATTCTCTGTTTGCAAGTTGGCACCTTTGGGACTAAAGCAAATGATTTGAGCTCCTGGAACCATTTTCCTGATCTATAAAAAGAAGAGACCTTACTTACAGATGGGTTGAGCTCATAATTATTGGAAAACCATGGAAATGGCTAATATTTATGTAATGCCTTATGGTATACATGGTGCATTCTGATCCATCATCCGGCTTGAATCTCAAATGACTCTTCAGTGAGCAAGATAGGGATCGTTAGCCATGCTTCACGCTAAGACTCAAAGAGATCGGTGATTTCCCCAGTATCAGCTGGCTGGCAAATGGCACAGCTAATTGCCCTTCTCCGTGACCCTGGTCCCCACAGAGCTGGGCCTGTGCTACGTACATGCTGAGAGGGAGGTCAGTCAAACCAACCTAGTTCTCTGCCTTCAAGAAGCCAACCTTCTACTGGGGAAGATAGACATTAAGTAAATAACCATGCAACTAAATACATAATTACACACTATGGTAAATGACACAATGAAATAAAATAATAATCTCTTAGAAAGTGAAGCAGAGATAACCGGGATGGGGAAAGGTGCAGGAGAAGGCTTTTCAGCTAAAGCAGGGGTCCCCAAACTTTTTACACAGGGGGCCAGTTCACTGTCCCTCAGATCGTTGGAGGGCTGGACTATAAAAAAAATTATGAACAAATCCCTATGCACACTGCACATATCTTATTTTAAAGTAAAAAACAAAACAGGAACAAATACAATATTTAAAATAAAGAACAAGTAAATTTAAATCAACAAACTGACCAGTATTTCAATGGGAACTACGCTCCTCTCACTGACCACCAATGAAAGAGGTGCCCCTTCCGGAAGTGGGGCGGGGCTGGATAAATGGCCACAGGGGGCCGCATGTGGCCCGCAGGCCGTAGTTTGGGGACCCCTGAGCTAAAGGAAAGTGCAGACTGAGACTATCAGTGTGAGTGTGATTTACCCAGATGCAAATGAGGCCTTCCAGGCACAGGGAGAAGCATATCTGAGAACCCTACAGTATAAAACTGCAAGGACTCTGTCATGGTCTGAGTGCCTGTTTTTAAGGAGGAGAGAAACATAAGGCTAGGTGGAGAGCTAAGAGGGTGGCTCAGTGGTCCTTCCTAACTGGGAAAAGGGACGGAAGAAGCCCTGGCTTGCTGCTGTCCCGAGGTTCCCAGTTGTCCCCGTCAGGGACGCATACACTAACTGGATGTTTCTGAGGTGCTGAGAAACTTGTTTTGTCTGTTACTGCACGTTAAAAAATAAAAAATAAAAGTCGGTGCTTGTTTTCCAAGTAAGATAATTAATTAGAAAGGCTTCACGTTGTTTAATTCCATAGATATTATGCTGCTCACTAGATACAAAAATAATTGAGAATGCCTCATAAGGATGACTTAATTTTACAAATGAGTTGTACTCGAGTAAATATTTACTTCTAAATGCAACTTTGTTGAAAAACCTCTCAGAACACTTTTATTAAGCTCACATGATGCATTGGCTGTGTAGTTATTAAATCATTGTTCAGAGGGATGATAATTTTTAAATAAAGAGAAACACATGCTTTCAATGTATCACACTTATATAGGGCTACTTACACGCCAAGCCTTGAGGTGACCACAATAACCTTGACTTCTGGCATTAGCCTGTCTCTGTCTCTCTCTTCTCTGCTCCATAGGCAAATCCAAAACAAATGCCACTCCAAGGAAGGAGAAAGAACCTCCTACTCAAATACATTAGAATGGGACAAGCTCCTGGAATTACCCCTGAGGTGGTCCCCGAGCCTGTTAGAACCACGTAGCCATAGTATTCCAGAGAAACACTGTAAAGGCTGAGTGGGGTGGGCAGAGGAACAGGCATGGAAGGATGGCTCAGAACCTGAACTTCTGGCTTTGGTTTGCTCTTTGCATGCTTCTTCTCAGGGGCCCTGACCTCGTGCTTAATGCAGCAGAACATTACGAGAGAAAGTGACCGAAAACCCACATAGGTGTCTCCTTCTCCCTTGCCCGATCTCCTTATCAAGCAATGACAAAAGGAATGACAAGCAGGTGTTTGGGGTGGTTTGAGCAAAGAGCTTACATAAAATCAACGCTCAAACCAAGCTGTTTTTAGCATCATACCTTCAACAGCTGAGCTCAGCCACTCTCTCTGCAAATGTGTTTGTTTCCACATATTATACACATGACACCTGCACCTACACATTTTCTGTACATGTGTGTATATATATTTTTAGGTTGTGTGATAAATCATTCATTCATTTATTCCATCAATTTACTGAGACATACTGGGCACTGAGAATACCACAAGAGGAATACTTACTATGCTGTATTTCTATTTTAAAGGATCTTGGAGGGGTTTTTGTTTGTTTGTTTGTGAGGTTTTTTTGTGTCTTTTTTTTTACTGTTGTGTGTGTGTGTGTTTCATATTGTTTTTAATCACCTTGATGGGATAAGAAAATTGATCTCCTAACTACCTACCATTCCTTATTTCTTACTAGGAGTTTTCTTTGGGGTGTTTAACAATTAGGCCCCTCAATTTACCCAGGAATGGTTTAGTTTCACTTTTTCCACACTGCTTTATCAGGGCTGTGATGAACCTTCCTTTCCTCATGGCAGTATCAGTCTCGGGTGGAGCGTTCCTTGCCCTTGCCCTTCTCAGAATTAATCATTAATAATCTCTTTCCTGATGCTCCATAAAAACACCCCTGACTCTGCATTCCTCTCACTTGATTGAGATATATTTGTTTCGGTTTTTATTGTGAAATTTACCTTCCTCCTGAGCTCCAGCACAGAGCCCGGGGCATGGTATACGGGGATGCCCAGTCAATGTGGTCCTGAATAAACACAATCAGGCACAACTACACTTGGCTTGTGGAAGTCGGTGTCCAAGTTGTCCCCAAGTTGTGGAGATTCGCCTGCGGGGGTCAAACCACCTCACGGAGGGGTATGGCCTGGCCGCTGTTGCTGCTTCGAGCCCCGCTCTGAGTCACCAAGGGGCGGGCCCCAGTGAGCCCAGGTCCGACTGAAAGGGAGGACGTTAACGAGAGGCCTGGGAGAGTTAGATGGGTCTGGTTTGCTTCAGATCCAGCCTGATCCAGTTTCCATGCATCTTAGGAAAACATGACAAATATTCAGGCAACATCGCAATCCTAAGAAAACAAAAAATGTTATGTGATATCCGGAGGGATCAGGGAGCATCTAGTGGGTGAACCACATGCCCTTGGAGGGGGCCCTTTCGGGGAGGAGCTAGAGGCCCAGAAGCCTGGCGAGAAGACCTCTGGGAGCAGCGTGCGCCCGCAGGTGCCTCTGATCCATTTCTTAGCTTGTGCAACACCGGGGGCCGGGACCCTGGCTTCCCACCGAGGCCAACACGCGACAGGCGGGAGCACGGACCGCTTTGGCGCTGCTTATTATTCCTGCCGCTGCTTACTGCTTTTGATTAATTCCGCAGCCTGGCGGTTTGTTCAATGCCTCACAACATGAGGTCTTGCCAGACATGAAGTGTGCAGGAGAACTGGTGGCTCAGACACGCACTCTTCCATGGACTTACTGTTTCTTCCATGTGGCCTATCCAAGTGCAGGGGGAAAACTGAAAGTGAACCAAACAGAGGAGGTTCTCCCTCTCCTCCTCCTCACCCGTTTCTTTGTACATTTCCAGAAGCCCCGAGACAAGCAGAGAGGCTGGAAGGCTGTTTCCTGATTGCAAGGAAATAGACTTGAGATTTCTTTTATTTTATCATTTTTTTAAGGTTTTATGTATTCATTTTAGAGAGGGGAGAGAAAGAGAGAGAGAGAAAGGGGAAGGAGCAGGAACCATCAACTCCCATATGTGCCTTGACCAGGCAAGCCCGGGATTTTGAACCAGCGACCTCAGTGTTCCAGGTCGAGCCTGTATCCACTGCGCCAGCACAGGTCAGGGTAGACTGAGATATTTTCAATGGCGGATCTGAGCACTGGGCATGTGGCGATTTATTTTTCTCCTAAATGTTGTTCCTTTTTCTTAAGATTTTTTTTTTACTGTGAAATACAACATATATACATGAAGGCATTTATAAAATGTTGTTGAATGAGTTCCCATTTACCACTACTACCCAGATCACCTTTCTAACTGTAATGCTCACCCCCGCCCATTCCTAAAGGTCTCCACCTTCCTGACTCTTCAGGTCATCATTTTATTTGTCTTCATTGTTTAACCATTTTTCTATATCTCCTGAAACAATACACTCTTTGTTTGAAAATTTTATATGAACAGACTCAAGTTGTATGCATTCTTTTGAATCCAGCTTCTTTTACGCAACATTTTAAAGATTCATCCATGTTATTGTAAGTATCTAGAGTTGATTTGTTCTTATTGCTATATAATATCCCATTGTATAAATATTCTATGACATATTGATCCATTCTACAGTTGAAGAGTGTTTACACTGTTTCCAATTTCTGGCTATTTGGGCCAATGCTAATATAAATATCTGCGTTGGAATTTCCTAATACACATGTGCACACATTTCTTTATAATATAGACTTAGGGCCGAGATTGCTGAGTAAATGGATATGCATATCTTCAACTTTGATAGATACGAATAAATGTTTTAATATAACATAATGTTATTGTCTTTAATAATAAAGAGCATTTCACTTTCAAGGAGTGGAAATATACTAAAAAGTTTTAATGAACAGATGGCCCAAGGTATGTAGAGGAATTCACACACAGGGCACAAGATTTGCTCTGTTCTTACTAACTTTGTGGCTGAGGGCAAGTGACTTCACATCTCTTGGCCTCAGTTTTACTACCTATAAAATGGGAGGGGATGGTTAATAATAGCACCTTCCTCACAGGGTTGTTGTGGAAATTGTGTACGTGCACATATATATGTATGATATAATTCTTCACATGATGTTTGATGTATATATACTCAGTAGAGTGGCTGCTTTATTTGCTATTGTTATATCAGATGACCTCACAGGTAACTGCAATACTTATGGTCTGTATTTGCACTCAAGTAGTGAATAGAGCACCAGTTCCTTTGACAAAGACTGTGATCTACATTCTGGCTACTCCAAGTCCTGGCTGTATGAGCTTAGGCAAGTTACAACCTTTTCTGAGCCTCAGTTCCCTTGCCTGGAAAAGCAGTCATAGCTCTGCCAAATGGTGGCTGGGGCGATCAGAGGGTAAGTGATAGAAAACATGTAGTCCGAGCCCTGGGACCCAGCTGGCCCTCTGCTCTCCTTGTTCCTAGGCAAGAACTTTAATTCCTCTGAAATTCTATTTCCTTTGGGTAAAATTGGGATAATTTAACACAAGTAAAGTCTCTGGCATGGGGCATGATCTATAGGACAGCCTCAAAGCCTTTCTTCCATTTCTGGGCTTTTCCTCACTCTTCTGTGACATGAAGGAAGTGATGTCAGTCTTTTATAACTCACAGGATTCTTGTAAGGATCAAAATAGGACAATGGAAGTAAAAAAAAAAATTAAACTGGAAAATGATGTGACAATAAAAAGTCAAATTAACAAGAACCTAAATTAGCAGACCAAAATTGGTATTGTATAGCCTTATTTGATAAGATTATGAAAACAAATGTTCTTTTTGACATTTAAGATCCTTCTAAATAGTGTACTCACTTATTTATGCAACATTATTCAATGAGCATATGCTACATTGGAGTTTTTTTCCTAGTAGAATTCTTTTTTAAAAAAGTATTCAATTATTCTGATCTAGTTCAAAAGATGCTCTCATAGCAATAATTGGAGAAAGATGGATAAAAAATAAAACGAGGAGAAATTGGGATTAAGAAATATATCAAGGTAAAAAAATAGAATAAAATGAAGCCAGAAGCAAGATTAATCCATGAGACATAAAGTATAATTCTATATTCTGATAAAGATAGGCTACATGTTTTACTCTTAGGAAACAATGCATGGAGAAAAGTCGTTGGTTATTGAGTGTTCTTCAAAGCATCACTCACTGACCCTGCAGCACAATAACCAGGGTGCTTCTATTTCCTTTCTCTGTCACCTGACCGCCTGACTTTCCACACCCACTCACTGTGTCTGAACATTTTACGAAGTCCTATGCCTATGTAAAGCTGTCTTGCTTTTTGAAATTAAGGTTATATGAAATGATATCCGTAGTTACTCCTGGAAAATCCGTTGAGAAAGTAATCTGGCAAATGTGGTAAAAATGTTAACCACCAATAATCAAAATTCTTAAACTTTTTTTTCTTAAGGAAGTGATTCAATCAAAAGAAAATCAAAGGCCAAGGGATACAGATGGTCATTGCAATTCTATCTGTGACTGTTTCAGTGGAAAATAATCCAGTTAGGCAAGGAAGAAGGACTAACAAGGTAAAATATAGACTATCTTTTCCATTGATTACTCTGGACGAATAAAAATGACGATCATGTCTTTGCCGAACTGGTTCAATTTCTTCAATGCAACTTGGAGGGTGACGTTCAAAATGACTGCATTTATGATGTAAAACATATAAACCTCAGGCTAGAAAATAAGAATTAAAATTTATACTGTTTTATTATAGGTGGATTATAGATGATTTTGTGATACATTTTAAAATGGTATTTTATCTTAGTTGATTTGGTTTGGCTGTGTTGGGTGTGTATTTTTACCCCAAATGAGCGCACTTATTTTGGGCACATTTTATAAATGGGTCCATCACCGTGTATTATTTATTAGAAAATGAAGAATTAAGCTTTAATTATTTCCACTCCTCCCTTTCTGGGCAAGATTAAGGTGGGAATGAGCAGTGAGGGGAGCAGGGAAACCTTACAGTATCCCTGAGAGAATCAAGAAAGACCATGAGAACATAAATTCTGTTTAAGAGGAGCCACAACCTTCAACATCTCTTGGATATTTTTTTTTGAAATATGCTTTTCTTGGCAGCTGCATTTATCAGCATATGTGAAAATATTATCCAGGGTGCTTTCTGTATTTTCATAAATGTGACATGATAACATCCCTTACAGAAAGGGATGTGGTGGTGCACATCCATCAATTTGCACTCACAGGACTCCCTCAGGCAAAACTTTCTGTGTCATGTCAACATCCCCCCTCCACCAGCAAAACCGGAGTAGAGAAGGAGCAATAGCATCTCATCATCTTGTCATCATTGCCTCCTCACCCTCATTCCACCAACCTCCTTCCCCTGGTACAGGCCAAAATGACAGGGAGGGGAAATGTTGCCGTTATTGTCTTTTTTTTTTTCTTTAAGAGAAATAATGTCAAAGATAAACAATCTTTACAGATTTAACCCAAATGTTAGTCATAAAATGATCTTCCAATAGTTGGATGTGTAATGAGGCGTCTCACGCCAAGTTAATATTGTCAACAGAAACCCCATCCAACTTTCTAAACTGCCTTCATCTGAACTGGGGGCAGCTTTCAGGATACTCTGGGGGATCGTTCTATAAGTCCAGTCAAAGGGCACATTTGCCTAGATTTTATTCTGCTAGATCCTGACCTGAGGCTCTCCCATCACAAAGGAGCATAAAATTCTTTGGGGGCTGGTGTGGGTAGCGTGGAGACTCATGCTCAGGCTTCCTTTCCAGAAAGAATAAAGCATTTGCATTGGACAACCTTTTCAAGACCAATACTCTCCTATTTGAAAGGCATGTGAAACTCTGTAACCATTAAAACGTTGGACTAGATGGCTGTGTTCCACTTGATAACAGCGCAGAGAAAAGACACACTCTGGGAACTGTGCTATGAGAGTCTAGAGTCTTAATACTTCCAAACCTGGGGTTTATAGAAACTGCAATGCTTGCTCAGTTTTCTTGGTGCAGCATCCTGAGCTGAAGGAACTCCCCTTTCTCTAACTAGCCTAGCATTTGTAACTTTCTTCTCTCTCAAAGACAATTTAGCTGATTCAGTTTGCTGCTTCTCAGGATGAAATGTCTCAACTGGTCTAAGTTTCCACCATGACGTCTCTGAGGTACCTGACATTTCTCCAGCTTGTCTTTCCAATCAGCTGTGCTCAGGAGCAGAGTTGGTTTTTCTTAAAACACTCTGGGACAGTCACAGTAGTTTATGTAGGAAATATTCAATTTAACACTTTTTCATTCTACGGAATCTGTGCACGTGGGATTTGGGGCTCCAGAAACTCTACCAGAAATCTCTGAATCCTAGGGCGATGCTTCTATAAATCTAAAAGGGTGCTTGGAGAATGCGTTATAGTGCAGACTTTTTACACCTACATGTGAAGGCTCCTTGTCCCCTGTGTCGCACTGCTTATAATAAAAAAGAGCAGGAGGCTCGCTTCTCACTGGAATGGTGTGAGACAACTACAAAAGCTTCTTAAAGTAATTATCATAGTCATGCTAATGGCTTTTTTGCTTTTTTGTCTTTTCCTAGTCCAGTAGGATAAAACAATTTAGCCAGGACAGGGCCAACATTTAAATGAGTTCCTCTACTTATTACTGGGATAAAATCAATGCATACAGAGAAGAATATGAAAAGCTCTAGTCCTTCCTAACTCCCCCAGAATGGTTTTCTGTGGCAAGCAGAAATGCACACTGCTTTGTCTCTCCTTACAGCACTGCATACTCTGTTAAAATGCAAATTTTAGCCAGATATCCAAATGAGACTTGAGAAGAAGATGAGACTTCTCCCTTCCTACATTTCTATTGAAATTACCACAAGACCTTTAAAAAGGCTGCATTTGTGCATCCTAGAAAACAATCCCGTTATTATAGGGATCTCTGCTGGGTGGGACCAAAAATTGAAAGGAAGTTGGTGAGAACTTGTCAATCCTACACCTGAAAATGCAAGTAAGTGGAGGAGATCCATGCAGGTGCCTGAAGTTTCCAGATGGAAAAGGCAGGAAGACACAGGATAAACAGAAAGCTGTTTTATGGTAATTATCATAGTTTTGACCAGCAGCCTTGCCAGACAATTAGCAAAGGAGCAGACTTTTCCTTGATTCGCCAGGCTCTGGTACCTGGCGATGGCCGCACTGTGCACCTGGACAAGAAACAAGATCAAACGGGAAACCAGATGCAGAAGGCGACCCTTGGAACAATGATTTAAACAAACACAGAGAACAGCAAAGGGGAGATGACTAGGAGCTTCAGCTCTCTTTTTCTGGCTGTTTTATCAATCGACTGGAAATAAACCCATCAACTCACCCTCCAGTCTACGATGTGAAGAACCAGCTGAACAGGGAAAGGAAACAAGGATCATTCACTCACCTGCATTCAAGAATGAATGAGAAGCAAAGGCCATCCATTCACGTCTATGCAAGCACGAATAAACAGAAACTGAGAATGTTCCCAGTGAAATAAAACCTGTAGTGACAGCGATAGATAATAGAGCACTGCTAAGGCAAAAACTATATGTTTAAAAAATAAAGTGTATATATATGTATATATAACATATCTACTTTTTATTCTCCCCCATTCAGTTGCTCTCTCAGATATGGGTTTAGAATCATAAATAAATGGGAGTGGGACAGAATAAGGTAATCAGAGAAGGAAATTAAAATGCAATTGCAGACTTAAAATTGGCTTTAGAAGCAGCAAAGGACAGAATCAACAGTGTGCAAATCCCAGGCTGTAATGTGGAAGGCAGAGGATGGGCAAGAGGGAGAATAATAATGAATTTTAAAAAGATAACACTTATATGGGATAAAAGAACAGTGATACTTCATTCGTGTTTATGAATTAAAAATGGAGCAAATAAAGAGAATCAATATGTCAAATTATAACAAAAGAAGTGAAGATTAGCAGCGTGCTTTCTATGGAAACATCATAGTAGGTGTATAGCCCAGCACATTTTCTAAGAACACAAATTTCATCTCGTTTGTCCCACAAGAAAGCTGGATACTGGCCAGAGAGAGTGGACATGGAGCAGTGGAACTCCGTTTGAATGTCTGAAAGGAGAATGGCTTTGAGTGTGGGCCTACAGAGGTCACCGTAGGTGTTGTCGGTGATAGGGGATAGTGGAATCCATAGTCATGGATTATAAAGCTTTCCTGGGCCAGAGAATTAAGCCCTGTTGCCCTAAGGCATCTACTTAATGTAGTGAATGAGCTTCTCTCTGCATCTAGAACGTACTAGATGTCTCCCTGGCTGAACGGCTTGGTTATTTAGAGCATCATCTCAATATGCAAATATTGTGAGTTCAATCTCTGATCAGAGCACATACAGAAACAGATGAATGTTTCTGTCATTCTCTCTTCCTTCCCCTCTCTCTAAAATCAAGAAATTAAAAAAAAATTAGAATATGCTAGATGCAACCTTGGGAGAGTTGAGATAACAGCCACACAAATCATTCTATGTGTTCTGTGGTTCAGATGGGGAACCCAGTCAACAAGGACTGCCTAGAAGGAGAAGTGAATGACAAGGAACGGAGACAACATACCAAAAAGGCCAGAAACCTGGAGCCAGAAGTCCCGGGTTTAAGGTCCAGTTTCAGGAGGACATAAACTTCTCTGAGCCTTGGTTTCCACATCTGTTAAATAGGATAATTATACTACTGAGCTCACAAGGTACGTTCCAAATGAGATAGCATTTCTAAAAGAGCTTTCTGATCCATCCCCCATGGTACAGATGTGAGCCTTTTTTGTGAACTAAAAAAAAAAAAAAATCTCAGTGATGAAGCCTGACTCTGAAGCATGTGTTTTAATGAGAAAGAAAGATTCACACACCTTTTCTGGTTTCTTCTCTCTGACCCTACAAGCCCTACCCAAACATCCGCATGTATATTTCTATGTAAAACCAAGACTTTAGAGCAAACCATGACAGACTCACCCTCTTCCTTGTTCAGAGAAGTGGAGGATGAAGGTTTACTTGCCTGTTGTGAGAGGTACAGCCATTAATGAGCTGTCACTTGGTCACCAGGCAGGCAGAGGAATGATGCGTTGCAAAGGGAAATCACAGAAGGCCAGGCCACCAAAGGAAGTTGGAAAGTTCTATCCCACACAAGGGTACTCAGCCAAGGGGTGTGAGAGGACACTGAAAATGGCCCATCTTCCTCTTGCCAAGCCACAGGCTGTGACACAGGAACATAACCTTCCCGAGGAGGGGAGGAGGGGCTGCCTTTTTATTTGCACAGAGGTGCCACCTGCCAAAGATGCCTTATCCTTGAGGTGGTGTGACTTGGGGTCCATTCAGTGACTTGGGGTAGGGAGCCACCTTATTTTTCTCTAATTTTACCAAAAAAATGGGCCATAGTCCTGATAAAAATAAAAATAAATTAAAAAATAAAATTAAAAGAAGCACAAATAAGCATAAAAGAGAAAGTTGGAGAGAGACAGCACAACTCAGAGCTACACACATCTCTTCCCAACTCCACCTCCAGTGACCAGGTCGGCAGTTAGATATCAGCATGGTAGGACATTTTACAGTACGGAAATAGACGAGGCTACAAATCAGTGCTTCCCCTCCTACCCTTTGGAGAGCTCATTGCTAAATTTCTACCACAACTGGATCAAAAGCAAGCGTTAAGAAGCAGATGAGGTCTAAAACTTATTTAGCACCCTTAGTGTGACCCTTGAAGCCCCTGCAGCCTGTGATATAATTGTTCCCCACCGTTGTAGAGTAAGTAGCTGAGAGTCTTAAGAAAGTTCAAGTATTTGCTCAGGGCTCCACCCAACTAGAAAAGAGGCGGAGCTTGGACTCCTACCCTACTTGGTCTCTAGGCGACTGTGAGGCCGGCAATGTCTCCAAGCACGCGACACAGTTTTGCTCAAATCCAAAGTTCGTGATTCTGAGATGGCTCACCAACAGCACTTGCTTATCACATTAATTCTCCTTAGCATTTTTATTTCCCCCAGTGACATTCAGGCATTTTAAAGGCCACTGCAGCACTTCCAGCACATTCATCAGCCTGGCTCCCATGGCTCCCAAGCCAGCCTCCCCATTAAAATCCTTCCTCAAAGAGCATCTCAGAGGCAAGCGAGTCGGAGCCCAGCCCACTCTGTACTTTCTACGGCTGGGAAGATATATTACCATACTCGGGTGACTGCAGTGTGTAGAACAGCTTTGGAAGAGTATTGTATCAATTATATTATCCCTCTGGGAGCCTTATTAACATTAAAATGTCTTATGAGACTAGCTAAAGACTCGAACAAAGAAAACCTCTCCAACAAAGGCTTTGTCATATTTTATGGTAAGAAAAAAAGTTCTACCTTGCCTCTCCCTTTGCACATGACATTAAGAGAGATGATTCTTCTTGGACTACTTTAAGCAAATTATCTTAGAAAATAAGGGCCCATCTCAGAATGGATTACCTCAGACCAAAAGCAACACTGTGTAGGAGGTGACGTTGAGATAGCATGGATTGCTGTCACACATACCTGAGTTCAAATTCTCGCTCTCCTGCCTACAATATCAATAAAGCAGCAACAATGATCATTATCATTTACTGAGCAGCTATTAGAGGCCAGGGACTCCCTATAGTTTATTTTGCTTAATTTTCACACCAAGAGCACGATATGAATATTTTTCTTATTTTAAACATGGGGAAATCAAGGCTAAAAAGAGGCTGAGTAAACTCAGACAACTCAGACAGGTAGTGTTGTAGGCAGCTTCTGAAATACCTTCTCATGGCTTCTGCCTCCTGGTATTCGCCTCCTTGTATATTCTCCCCTCTTTGTGTGTGGGCTGGATCTAGTGACTTGCTACTAGTAACTAGAATACAGAAAACAAGATAAGCTGTCACTTCCAAGACTAGATATAGAAGACTGGCTTCCATCCTGCTTTCTCTCCCACTCGTGCACTTGATGGAGCCGATTGCCATGATGGAGGCAGCTGCCGTGATGGAGGCGGCTGCCCTGATTGGAGCCGGCTGCCATGATGGAGGCGGTTGCCGTGATGGAGCCGGCTGCCCTGATTGGAGCCGGCTGCCATGATGGAGCTGGCTGCCATGATGGAGCCGGCTGCTGTGATGGAGATGGAGCCGGCTGCCGTGATGGAGCCGATTGCCATGATGGAGGCAGCTGCCGTGATGGAACTGGCTGCCCTGATTGGAGCTGGCTGCCGTGATGGAGATGGAGCTGGCTGCTGTGATTGGAGCCAGCTGCCGTGATGAAGATGGAGCCGGCTGCTGTGATTGGAGCCAGCTGCAGTGATGCAAGCTGTCCTCTGGAGAGACCCAGGTGGCAGGGAACTGAGGGCAGCCTCTGGCCAAGGGCCAGGTCCTCAGCCCTACATCCCATACACACTAACTGCTACCCACAACTCCTGAGTGAGCTTGGATGTGGAGCTCTTCTCTGTTGAACCTGGAAATGACTATATCTCTAAGCAGCCCCGTGATGATGGCCTTGGGAGCGACCCTGAGTGAGAAGACTTAGCTGAACCTTGCCCGGCTTCCTGACCTGCAGCAACTGTGAGTTAATAACTGGGTGTTATTTTAAGCTGCTATATTCTGGGGTGATCTGTTATAGAGCAATATGTAACTATTCCTTGCTCTGGGATAACTGATTCCTCAAAAGCCACATGACCTTCGGCAAAGTACTAAAATTCTCTGAAACTCGTTATCTACATGAATGAAATAGGGATGATACCCACACCATGGTTCACAGAGCAGCTTAAGTGAGATGGTGTACATAATGCCTTTGGCTCATATGTCAGTTGAAACACGAAAAAAGAGAAAACAAGGCAAGT
Organism: Saccopteryx leptura; assembly: GCF_036850995.1. Classification (NCBI taxonomy): domain Eukaryota; kingdom Metazoa; phylum Chordata; class Mammalia; order Chiroptera; family Emballonuridae; genus Saccopteryx; species Saccopteryx leptura. Next base: position 26,115,253 of record NC_089504.1, on the reverse strand, counting down.
TTACCAGAGGAGAATATCTTAATAATGCCAGGCAGCACGTGGTAGGGGGAGGGAAGCCTGAAAAACAGTTGCAGCACAGACTCTGCCGACCAGCATCCTGGGAGCACAGTGGTTATTTGACCTTAGTCCAGCCATGCCACATCTCCGGTCCCGTTTCTCATGGGTGCAATAACGGTAATGCACCCCTCACAGGAGTGTTCTGAGGATTACAGGGATCGTGATTGTAGAATAACTGGAATAGGGCCTGGCATATAATAGACAGTCAGTAGGTTCCAGCCATGTTTACTTTTTTTTTAAAAAAAGATTTTACTTATTCATTCTAGACAGGAGGGGGCGAGAGAGGGGGTGGTGGGAAGGAGCAGGAAGCATCAATTCCCACTTGTGCCCTGAGCCGGCAGGCCCCAGATTTTGAAGCAGCGACCTCAGCATTCCGGGTCGATGCTTTATCCACTGCGCCACCACAGGTCAGGCTACTTTATTTTTCTAGTCAGTATTATTTTTACTAATAACGATGGCATTTCTCCTGAAGTAAGTAAAGAAGAATTTCTGCACTGAGGTCTTTTGGGGAAGCTTTATGGTATTTTGCAGTTCCTCTCTCTCCTCCTTAAAGGCGTCAGGTAACTCCCACATTGGCCGTCCACCTCAATCCCTTTTCCCTTTTCTATATCTCAGATCCTATCACAAGGCTTCTCCACCAGTAGTTATGCCCTAAAAGAACAATTAAAATAAAGACTTCCATCTAAGCTCTATGCTTGGTTTTATGTTCAGAAATTCTTCTGAGAGATTCATCTTCAGACATCTGGTCTACTCAAATGTCTATAGCCACTATTGATGTCTCCATAGAAAACATGTAAGGCAAACATAACAGTAGGCGCTCACAATGCGCTCACAATGCCCTACTTATCTGTAAGAGCAACAGCGGAAGGCACAGCTATATTGTTTACTTTTATGCCCCTACCCCCTCAATCTGGCAAGTACAGGGCCTGGTTTAGAATAGGTAATCAATATTTGCCAAATTAATGAAAGAACTGAACAAGTGCATGGCTTTTCATCTCCTGGTTTTGTTTTTGTGTGTGTGTGTGTGTGTGTTTTTTTTGTTTTTTTTTTAGTTATTGTCTTATTTCTTGGCAAATCTGGCTGAAAAACACAAGAATTTCCCTCCCGTATACAGACTTGGTGTCCACTCAGTTTTCTATGAAAATGAAATTAAAGAAGACAAAAAAGTGAACAACAACAGCAGCAGTTATGTGTATTTTTTTTTTTTTTAGCTAAACATGGGTGTTAACTTAGACACTGAAGTCACACAGGACAGTGTTAGCCAGGACTCATTTCTGCAGCAACAAAGGACTGCCTCACTGAAGGTATGGGTGCTCCGGATCCCTGTTTCTAAATCTCATGGATACTTTATACATATTTTAAGATGTAGTATGTCATATAGTTAATCTGACACCAAATATTTCTAAGAATTTATATAAATCACTGTAACTCTCTAGTCTCAAGGAAACTGATGGGAAAAATCATTGATACTGAATTTATGTATGACCTATTATTTCCTTCAGACCAGTAATCAGAACAAATAAATATGGAGACCAAAAACAATTACATAGATGATCTAGAAATGCTTATTTTGTAAAGGTCATAATTTCACTTACTCCCCTTTTTCTGCATGTATTCAATGGGACTAGGGTACTCAGGAGTTAAAGAAAGAAAAGAAAAGATTTATTCAGTTAGAAAAGCCAGCAAGATGTGAACCACATTTTAGAATTAGAAACAGCAGTTGTATTAGAAGGGGGAAAAAAACCCCCGCTAAATCTAGAATTTAAAATGTATGTGTGTATAATGTGTGTGCACACACATGTTCAAATCGTTGGCCTCCTCTAATTGGCTGAGTAAACCTAAGAAAATCAGTTGACCTCTCAGAGCCTTAATTTTATTTTCTGCAAAATGGACAAAATGATTCTGACCTCACTCTGGCCCTGTTGTGAGGTTTAAAGAAAACATTGCACATCCAAGTACCTAGCATGGTTGCAGGCAGATTGCAGACACGCATTCAAGGTTGGTTAAACCTCAATATAAATGGGAATTAGCCTCAAAAAAAGTCTAATTAGAAAATACTTATATAAACCAAACCTTTGAACTGTTAATGATTAAAATGCAAATATTTTTTCCTCCCAACTCCATTTTCTATTTAACATCAGGCATTCTGTCACAACTGAGGGCCAGAACTTTGTGAACATCACTCGTATAGAAAGAGTTAACTTTATAATAATAATAATAACAATAATAATATTAATAATAGACAGTTATTGCATTCAAAATATTCATATCATTTAAATTCCTGTGGATTTTGTTTAAAAAAATATTAAAAATGTCCACTTCTTGAAGAGCAACTTTAACTCTTCAGAATGCTTTTACATTTGCCATTGTTAGACCAGTTAGCGTTAGCACACTCAGATAAATGATGAGTTTACAATAGTTTTCACAGGCCCTCCTACCTACTGCCCAAAGAAAAGTTGATCCTTATTTCAGACAAGACAGGGCAGCTGCAGAATATGGCAGCGACCTGGTGCTCCTGAGCCCTGCTTCACTTCGAGTCAAGCGCTTCTTGGGAGTTCTTCTTGCTCTGGCCACTCCCACACTCTGCTATGCCACGTGGGTCTGTCTAAGGACTGTTCTCTCTTTACATGCTTTGTTTGACTTAATGGCTTTATCAGCCTCTTCTATGCTTATGTATTCCAAATCACCATCTCAGTTGTCATCTCTCCAGCACATCCTGTGTGGGGATATGACAGACACTTGTGCCACTATGTCCCATCATGTATAAAACCAACATAGCTTATCATTTCCCTCACTAAACGTGCCCCCCTTCCTCCAAGGATAGCACCGTCCTCCACCCAGGGAACATGAACCAGAAACCTAACCAGCATACCTAAACTCATCGCTCAGCCTCTCCGCCTCCCAAACCCAAGGCTTACTGATCCTATCTTCCAAACCTTCATGACTTAGACCCATGCCCTCCCTGTCTACTATGGCTGTCTTGCTTCAGGCTCACAGCATCTTTTACCTGCCTTACTGCAGTTTTTCCTAAAAGCTCTTCTTTCCTCCAGGTTTGCCCTGCTCCAATCTATTCTCCACATAGCAGCCACAGTGATAGCCTTGAAAAGCAAGTCTGACCGTGTCGCCCTGCTACCTACCATCGCTCCACACTACCTGTGAGGTTGGGAGCTCTGTAACTTAGCATCTTACCTTGTATGTATCCCTACTAGATTCTCCAGCCCTTAGCTTCTACCACCCTCCTTATTACAACAATGCTCAAGTAATACTAAGCTCCTTAGAATAGCTTTCTCTACAATTTTTGCTATCTCACAATCATGTGCTGTTTTGCTTCATGGTCCTTTAGATAGAATATCTTGTCTTCCTTTAGCGCTCCCTCAAGACTTTCTCAAGGTTACTTCCTTCAGGAACCCTTCAATGAACCTCCAGGCTCCTCCACCCGCACATGACCACCTCCATTCTGGAACCAGTTAATGAGAACTAACTTTCCTTCTGCACATGACTGAGATCCTTCATAGGGCAGAAAACTAAGCAGCCTGTGATATTGAAGAATATGGGCTCTGAATTCAGAATTGCAGGTTTGGAGTCCTGTCTCATTAGTTGAGTTAGTTTACAAACTGCCTAGATTATTTGAGCTCCAATTTTTCTGTCTTTTCAGAGGTAATAATAACAGTAAACTCAATTAATAATTATCACAATTAAATGAACTGAGATGAAGAATTAGAAGGAGGTGGCTATGTGCAAATCTGGAGCCCGCACATTTAAGGGAGAGACTCTAGCAAGGACCAAGGCACAGCTGATGAAACACTGGGCACGGAATAACGTACAATGGTCCCATCCCTCCTCCAACATTCACCCGGCACATGCTTACAGTTTCCAAGAGAAAGCAGTGTAATTCCAAGAATTAACACATGGTGCTTTGCAGAATCTTATTAGCTAGAATCTGCTTCATTACTCCTGCCCCATTTGGATTCTTTCCAGACTGTACTACCACACTTAAACCTCGGGGAAGCTTTGAAGCCCTCAAACGTGGTGAAAGGGCCACACTGTCCGGGCCCCAAGGGATGCGCATAAATGCTGAGTGCAGCATTCTCACCACAGAAGCTCCGTGGGGGCGTTATCCAAAATGGCGTGCCTCTGGCCGGCCACTGCAAAGCGCATGCATTCGGGGAATGCGAACTCCTTGTCAAACTTGACAGCAGGTTTACTTCAGCAAGAGATGCGTTTGCCAAATGAGCAGACTCAAAGATCACACTGGTTTTTAAAATGATTTTTGCTTTATAGGAGAGGGATAAAATGATTTATGGGTTTGTCAAGGAACGGATGTTGCCTTTTGAAAAAAAAAATCCTCCCTTTTCCAAAGTGCCATGAATTGCAAATGAACCAACGGGTGATGTGTATGTGTATGTGTGTTCGTGTGTACGCACACATGTATTTCAGTGCTGGTCCTCTCTCTTCTTTGCCTGTGGTTTGGAAGCCAGCTCCACTCTGTGCCGTCACTGACGCTGCGAGCAAATTGTAATTACAATGTTGAACAGTCATTTCCAAGACAAACCAAGTCTGTGTTCCATTAAAGTCATGGAATAGTTAAACATTATTTTTTTTTATTCCCAACCATAATAAAAAACACGTTCCCATTCAATCTGATGCTCCAGAAGTCAGAGGATTCCACATGGTCCCTTCCATGATATTTGGAAATAGATTCTGATGGTGTCCCAGGCATATCAGCAGGAGGTCAGTTTAACTTACGGTTTATCGTGCTCACTGTGGTTTGGACAGCGGCTTCAGGGAAGTCCTGAAATGGTAATTGATTTCCTCCCTGGGATGCTGAGCCCGTCTGCCAACTGCTCAGCATATCTCCTTGGTGTGGAATCACAGAAATGGGAGCTACACCTTCTACGGAACTAGACATGAAAGGATGCTGCTCTTTGGGAGTCGTCTCAAAAGGAAAAGAAAATATTGCCTGAGTTTTTCCTTTCATCAGTTTGCAGGAATCATCTAATGATTTCTGCAAAAGTGTCTTTGAAAAAAATCTTTCTAATTCACCAGTTATTGAATCCCAGTGCTCTTAATTTATGTGTATTCAGGGTGCACTTTAATAGGAAAAATAACTCTTTAAAGAATATTTGGATTAAAAAAAATGTTCCAACACACACTAGCAACCGTGTACCTCCTATAGCAAGTCTAACTTACATGCACTTTCCGCATTCTCTACATTTCCGCAACCCCACTGAGAACTGCCAATTTAAAACTTCAATTAAAAAACACCCATTGTTCAGCCAGTTTATCACTCAGCAGACCCATGTTATACAGCTAGAGTGGGAGATCCTGCTCTGTTTTGGCTTCTAAAAAGTTCTCTAATTTTCCAATAAGCTCACCTGTGCATTTATATAGTGGGTTTTGTCTGAGAGCACCTCACATAAACATAAACATTTTATATTGAGACCCAGCACACACAAAAACATGTAATTCATGAAACAATACTTACCCTTACTACCTAGAGAACACTCTAAACACTTTTTCTTTCCTATCCCATCCCATCCCATCCCAACCCATCCTATCCCATCCCAACCTATCCCATCCCATCCTATCTGATCCCATCCCAACCCATCCTATCCCATCACAACCCATCCCATCCCAACCCATCCTATCCCATCCCAACCCATCCTATCCCATCCCAACCCACCCCATCCCATCCCAACCCACCCCATCCCATCCCAACCCATCCCATCCCATCCCATCACAACCCATCCCAACCTATCCCATCCCATCCCATCCCAACCCATCCTATCCCATCCCAACCCATCCCATCCCATCCCAACCCATCCCATCCCATCACAACCCATCCCAACCCAACCTATCCCATCCCATCCCATCCCATCCCAACCCATCCCATCCCATCACAACCCATCCCATCCTATCACAACCCATCCCAACCCATCCTATCCCATCCTATCCCAACCCATCCTATCCCATCCCAACCCATCCCATCCCAACCCATCCCATCCCATCACAACCCATCCCATCCCATCCCAACCCATCCCAACCCATCCTATCCCATCCTATCCCAACCCATCCTATCCCATCCCAACCCATCCCATCCCATCCCAACCCATCCTATCCCATCACAACCCATCCCATCCCATTTTTAAAAATGCTAGTCACAACCCACTAAGTTGATGAGACAGGGACTTCAGTTTTCAAACCACTAATTGATCAATTTAAAGAAATGTTTCTCCCCCTTCCCTTCCTTCTCCTTCAGTTTTTTACCCAGTTTTATGGATTTTGTAACATAAGGAGCTTCGGGATATCTAAGTTACCAAGCTGACTTAACATTTACAAGTCTCTCTATCCCCACCTCTAAACTGAGGATGAAGATAAACAGCACTGATTAGCAGGATCATTGCCGGGGTTAACTGAGATCATGCACATGAAGCACTTAGCCCATTCCCTAGCACACAGAATGTTCCCAATGAATGCTAACAAGTCCCTGTGGCAGACCTCTAATCTCATCCTTTTTGCCCCAAAACGATATCTCTAGATCTGATCAAAAGAGAAAAATTAGTAGAACATATTTTCTAGTTCTCCAACTGATACTTTATAATGATTATTGTCAATATTCTTAACTATTTTGTACTCCGTGTGGGAAATGCACCTATTATTGTTAGAAACCACTAAATAATGTCTGTCGCATCTTTCCATGGGATAATTATATTACACAGTATGGCCTGAGAGATGTTTGACTAGTTATTTACTAAAGTGTTCTAATAAATATCTAAAAATTGCTGGGTGGGACTTGGCAGAATATTCCAAAGGTTTTCCCTTGTCACTATCTGTCCCCTTCTTTCTGACTTCCATTCCCATCATGACTTCTCTAGCTACTGCTTCCTCCTACCTTCTTTTCTAAGAAGGTGATGAAACGGTCCCAACCTCTACAGTTCCTTCTTACATCTTTGAAACTCTGAGATTATTTCATTGGCAACTCAGTTTCTGCTGGATCTACAAACGGATAGAGGATGGTGGCTGGGTGTGAAGGATGCTTTCATTCCAGTCTTTGGATGGTTTTCCCCTAATTTCCTGATGTTGAATACAACATGTAACTGCAGAGGACTTCTCTCTGCAAACCACCGTGTCTAGCTGACACAAGCCTTGGATAGTGTTCCTTTAATGTGGTTTATTATTCCTTAAGAAATTATCATCTTGGCCTTAGGGTCCTCAAGGGTCAACTACCCCTTTCCTTCTCTGAGCTTCACTGGAAGAGCAGTGATGTCAATGAACATGACTCTCTCTGCCATGCAGATAAATGACATCATACCCAAACAATCTCCCTGTGGCTCCTTGATGCCACCTGGAAGGGCTGATTTTCTTATCATGACTCCCCAGGCATTTTATGATTTGGCTTCTGCCTCGCTTTCACTCCATATCTTCTGCCATGGTTGACCTCCTCACATACCACTCATTCTTTGTTTCTCTGTCTATCTCTGACACAAGGAATGATTTACCATTTCCCCAGTTTCCTAGAATTTCTGGTCCCTGTGCCCTTGTTGAGGCAGCCCTCTTGCATGGAAAACTTTCCACCCCACTCTACCCTCTTTGTCTTATTATTGTTTATTCATTCCTTAAAATTCAGCCCACATCTTCCCTCTTCCCCACCTGTGTTGGGTCTCCCACGCCATGCCATGCACCTTCCAGTACTATAGCGTTTATCACATTGTATAATAACGAGCCTTTTCTCCCAATACCATAAGCTCTTTTTCATTTCTAAAGTCGCAGAAATTAAAAATGGGTATTTAGTGCGTATTGGTTGGGCATTGAGTTACCTTGTTCATTAATTTCAAGTGCAGCCTCGTGTTGCTTCCAAGGCCAACTCACTTGAATTCTCTAGACCCACAGAGGTGAAAAGGATGTCCCTTTCCTCCACCTCATAAAACTCTCTTGGTCTGACTTTGCCTAACAGTCTCCTGTCCCATCAGGAGAGAATTCCTTCAGTGACATTCTGGGTTGCTTCAGTGTGGTGAGAATTTGAATGGACATGCTTGTACGTGTGTATGTGTGTGTCTCCGTGGGTATGTGTTTGAAGTTGCAGCTTGAATTAATCAGTATCTCATCTTCTATTTGCTTTAGATGCCTCAGTGTGAGCCCATGTCCAACAAGTCAGCTTACCACCTCCTGAATTATTTATCGACATTTGAGGCAAAGGAATGTGGTCCAGATGGGGATTTCTATCTAATGCAGAAAGTGCTTCCTTACAAACTAGATCAGAGTTCTAAAACTGTAACCTGTGGATGGTGCAAAATTCTTTAGCAGTCAGAAGGCTGGCTCATCACCAGTCATCGAGTATGGTCAGATTCACAGACCAACCATTGGGTGTGCAGCAAGGATGGTCAGACATGGGTCTTGCCATCAAAGAGCTCAAAGTCTGTTGAAGTGAAGACCAGTAAACAGATCATTAGGATGCAGTACAACAGACATACATATAAAAGTAGGGAAGACAGAATAGTCAATAACAAATGTATAACAAGAACTGATGTAGGGATAATAGAATTCACCAGGTCAATAAAAAAGTACATACTATTCCAGATAAATCATATGAAAAGTGATTTGGGAATATTCAAAGTTGATGAGGGATCCAGACTTTTGTCCCTATTGGTTTGACTGTCACTTGAAGCCAGACTTCTTGGCACATGCTGGGGAGTCAGAAAGGCCAGCTGAGCAGGTTGTAAAGGAGGTCAGCATGAAGGCACGAGTATCCAGAGATGAGACTGCCGCGTGGGAGATTTCCTTGTTCACACTACAGGCTGCATGTTGAAGGAGGGTGAAGGGAGCCAGGCAAAATGCAACCTCAGTATTTTGGAGCAGTAGCTAGAAACCATTCCTTATATCCCCCGATCTTCCTACTTTCGCCAAAGGAAAAGTGGCAAACAGGGCGGTGAAGATTTAAACAAGATGGCTTCCAAAGTTGCTGCCATGTAGTAACTATAGTAAGACTCCTGTCTGACATCAGGACCTATTTTGTGGTAATTAAGGGGAAATTTTCAAAAGCTGAGAAATCAAGATGGGATGACCTATGCTCTTGATTGACCTGAATCTGTCTAGCAATTGTCCTAAAATTATCATTGATCATACTGTTATCTCTTGAAGAATCCCTCAACCTAGCTCAGTACAGCTTGGTCCCTAGGCCCTTTCTGGTTCTTTTCTTTCTTTGACATGTGGCCTTTCCTTGTGATCATTTATATGACAACTTTTACATTGAGTTACAGATTTTCTGAGCTTGGTGCAACCCCTCACTGCACACACGTGGGATCTTAAACCCAAAGAAAGTTAGTGAAGAAGGACTTCACTATGACCACACAGTCCCCCTAATTCCAATGCCTTGTCTCTTGATGCTTGCTAAGCTTTCATTTTAGGAGATCTAGTCTACCACCTTTAACATCCCTGTCTCCAAGATGGCAGAACAGAGGCTGGTAGAAGGCCTAATACCTTACCAATGATTACAGATTCTAAATAAATAAAAGGAACCATTTAAGTCATAAATGTTCAATTCTATTATTTTTTTTCTCTGCTGTCATATTGGGAAAACGAATCAATGCTAAGAATTACTCATGTCTGCTGAGGGAAACTCATGTCTCAAGTACCTTGAAGTGTCCTTAGATGTTTAAGAGGATGTGTTAATGTGTCCTCAAGACATAATTGATAGCAAACTTTCTCCTCAAGAAAATAGGCACAGATCCACGGGCATCTTTGTCTTGTCCGTTCTTCAGGGGGTTTTGCGAGGCTGGAGAACCTCAGAGGAGTGCAGAACTTGAACTGCTGCAGTGACTTACGTTGCTTGAGTTGCAGCCAGTGCCCGGATTTTCCACATAACTAAGAGAACTTCTCAAGTGTTTATGATATTTTGACAGTAGCTGGACTGAAATAATTCAAAGGCAAGCCATACGTTTGCTCCTCTAATGGGCATACCATGGAGACCATGGAGCAAGGAGGTTCAATCCAGCATTAAATGGCTGCAGTATATGGTTTAGATGTCTTTATTGACAGAGTCACATGCATAGCAGGGCCTTAAGAGAGTCTCACCTGAATGGTGACAGGCCATAGGAAAGCAGAAGCTATCACTGATCAACTCTGGGCACCAGTGAACTACTGAATGCCATACGTGAATAGAAGGAACTTAGAAGTTCACCTAATTGTAAACTCATTTTAACATTGCAGGAAACTAAGGACTGAAGAGAGCCTTCTCATAGGTTATAAAGAGCAGATAGGATTTAGACTTCCTCTGACCCAGATTTGGAGCATCTGTGGTTCAAGTACCTGGACAGGCTACACAGGGTCTCAGTTATAAAGAAGCAACTGAGGCAATAATCTGACAAATTGTGACACCACAGGGTTTACAAACAGTTCTCCTGGCTTAAGTATGCAAACAGTCTCGACCGGCTACCTCAACAGCCCACTTCTTCCTGCCTAACAAAGCTCTGATCTTATTCATGTGGTCATGCGCACAGGGCCAGATAATCGATCACAGCTGACGTGAATCAGCCATGACCATCCCATTTCCTCTCATCAGTGATTTACTCAGAGTCAGGCAGACAACCCAGTTGTGGCCTATGAGACATGTGGGGCAGTCACTGGGGTGTTCATGATGCTCAGGGCTGTGGCAGCCACCTTGGGACCGTAAGGGGGGACACGCATACAAACTAAGGATGGAAGAAACAAAGGCCTGAAGGACCTAGGGTCTTCGATGACACAGTTCAGCCAGCAACCAAACCTGGGCAGCCTCAGACAGCATGCTAATCCAATAGCACATGGCCTCACCGTTGATGCCATTCATGCTGCTACTTGCAGCTGCCCTTATTTTAAAGATATATTAAGAAAATTTTTGCCCTGGCCGGTTGGCTCAGCGGTAGAGCATCAGCCTAGCGTGCGGAGGACCCAGGTTCGATTCCTGGCCAGGGCACACAGGAGAAGCGCCCATTTGCTTCTCCACCCCTCCGCCGCGCTTTCCTCTCTGTCTCTCTCTTCCCCTCCCGCAGCCAAGGCTCCATTGGAGCAAATGATGGCCCAAGCGCTGGGGATGGCTCTTTGGCCTCTGCCCCAGGCGCTAGAGTGGCTCTGGTCGCAACATGGCGACCCCCAGGATGGGCAGAGCATCGCCCCCTGGTGGGCAGAGCGTGGCCCCATGGTGGGCGTGCCGGGTGGATCCTGGTCGGGCGCATGCGGGAGTCTGTCTGACTGTCTCTCCCTGTTTCCAGCTTCAGAAAAAAGAAAAAAAAAAAAAAAGAAAAAGAAAAAAAAAAAGAAAATTTTTAATTATAGTTGAAATTTTGAAAAATAATGTATTTATCAATGGGTCAGTACACTCTTCAAAAGCAGAGGTCTCTAGGTCATCCCTCCTTTGTCCTCAGGGCACAGAGCAGGGTCCTCCATCGGGAGCATGCCCAGCAAACAGAGGAAGCATGTATGCACACATCTATACCCACCTAGACAAGTGAATTGCTGGGTCAAGTTTGGACGGGCGTGGATAAGCTTGAAAATTAGCATTTATTGACAACTAAACACAAGCTAGCCCAAGTTCTGGTGGCTTTTCCAAACCTTGAGATACCAAAGGAAGGATGGCGTGAGCTGTCTTCCCTGAGCACAGGCAATGTGGGGGCACCTCGTGCGTAAAGGGTTTCAAGACAATGTTGAAAATGGGCTGAGACGTCTGTCTGTTCTTTATTATCACCAAGAGCCAGAAATCCTAAACAATGTCTGAGATAAAGTACCTCCTCCCTGTGAAAAGACTTTTGTTGGGCTAAATTCTAAACAATCGCTGTTGCTACTACTGAGTTTTAATAATATAAATGTAAGCTTTAAATTAACACTTTTGGTTACTTATCCTGGAGTGAGCACTGTGAAGCCTACGCTGAACTTAATTCAGAGAACTCGCAGTTATGCAGACAACCCCCAATGTGCCCAATGTCAGCTACGGCCAGGCATGCTGAGACGGATCGTCCTAGCTCATGCCAAGCAAAGCTTATATCCCTAGCACTACGGTATTACCTATCCCTATGTTGAAGTGGGTGGTTTTGAATGAATATCAACAGCATAGTGATTGAAAAAGATGAAGAAACAGAGCTTCTGACATTTCGGGTGACCACTTGAAGAAGTAATTTGCATTTAAAATTTTTGGTAAAAATGTGAACTTTGTACAGTTTATCTTAACATAATAAAATGTGAATTTTGTTTTAAAAATGTAAAGCAGAGTGAAGGGATAGGATGTTATGTTTTTGGCTGGTCAATGAAAATTTTAGCTCATCAATGAAATATTATTCTGAATTTAAACTGTTTTGGTGTGAATATTTAGATGAAGTTATTAATTAGATGCCAAAAAACATTATTTACAAACAGCCAGAATCAGCCTAATCAATCAATGTACCTTAAAACACCATGTTTTGAAATTAATCCTTAGCCCTGGCAGGGTGGTTCAGTGAATAGAGCGTCATCCCTATGTGTTGTGGGTTCTGTCCCCGGTCAGGGCACATGTGAAGCAACCAATGAGTGCACCACTAAATGGAACAGCTAAGTGAAACAAAGAGTTGATGCTTCTCTCTCTCTCTCTCTCTCTCTCTCTCTCTCAAATCAATGGAAAAACTAAAAAAAAAAATAATCCTTGAAGTTGGGCACATTTGGAGATTATGGAAAAAGTCATAAACTATACAACAACATGATGTAAAGAAATGGTTATTTTGTGTAAGAAAATGATTCAAATGTAGAAGGAAAATGCAGAAGAAGCAATAAAAGATGCTGGTCTTACATCGTTAGCAGCTATCAAATGGACAAAAGCGTGTCTGACTGCCCCTTTCATTGTCTCAAGGAACTGAAATCTTGTCCTAAAGCAACTGATCGAATAATTTCAATATCACTTATCATAAAGCCATTTTCCCTGATTTTTGCAGTAGATTTTACAAAATACAATAGACATTTTAAAATAAATTTTCTGAAGTTACTTCAGTGGAATTTTTATTTTTTTTTTAATTTCAGAGATATTTGAAAGCTGGTAGAATTGATACCAAAGAAACAAAGACCTGGCTAGGGTAACAATTTCTGAAATTTATTGTAAAATGGGATGTTTATGAATGTGTCAAACTTATTCTATGTAAAATATTTTTCTTAAATATTTGTGTATCTGTTGAGTCTTGTGAAAGAAAAAGTTTGAATTAAAATTAATTAAAAAATTTTTTTGATCAACTATTCGAGAAGACAGATTGATAAGTCTGTCTGTTGAACATAAACAGACAAAGAGGACCACGCTGAACAAATTCGTGGACACATTTGCATGTGGTACAAAACAGAAACCTGGAATGCTATATTTAAATGTAGGTTTAAGCATTTTCCCCTTTAAGAAATACACTCATGTAATTAAAAATTCTTTAACTTTCCATTTTTATAATGTAATTTTATTGGCGTGCATATGTATACATCCACAGATAAATTTTACTATCTGTACTTCTTTTAATGCTGCTGTGATTTAGCAATTTTGTGATTATTACTGAAGATCATTTTGTCACTTAGAGGTGGGGGAGGTGGTTTGTTTAAAATGATCTGGCTTCATGGGTCTGACGTGTGAGGCTCACCACTTAGCAGCTGTGTTTTACAAACGAGAAAACCAAGCCTAAGCAAATTTAGTTGGTCAAGGCCCCCAGTTTGAGAACTAACAGGAGGATAGACCTTGGGGACTCAGCTGATTGCCAGCCTTAGGGCCATTAGAGCTCACCAGTTCAGCCCAAGCTGGAGCACAGCACGAGGTAAAGTTAACTGTAAGCTGTTAGCGAGAACGTTGTGGTGGGTTTCATGGGCATTCATAAAATTTTACTTGAATATAAGACAACTCACTTTAAAGCCTTTCACCCAGAGTCCCTTGCTTCACCTAAACAAATTTTTCCACTAAAAAATAAATATCAACTGTGAAACAACCTATTGATGTAAGCAAAAACATTATCTAATCCCCATTTATTATGATTCATCCATATACAATGTCCTTGATTATACTTTTTGGTAACGTTACATTTCTAGTAAACTTTATTAAAAACAGAACTCTTCGAGAGATGCAGAGGGAATCACTGTGAAAATCCACAGTAAACCTCGTACTCCTAGCCTCATTCTCCTAGTTAATGTCTTTCTTGAAGATATACACAGGAGAGGCGAAGGGGGCCCCGTCTTAGTTGTGTTATACTATATTCTGTTTCCATGGGAATACATACTGAGAAGATGAAATCATGAAGTACTCTAGAAGGTGCTAATATCTCAATGGGGCATAATAACCTGCTGAAAATATTTACGTTCACATAAAATGTGGCAAAGGGAATAATGGAAATTTGAGGGAGGAGAGGGAATGAGTACCAGAGACGTGGCAGACCAAGTGGATACTAATGCCATCCCAAGTTTGAAGCTGGAGTTAATGATTGTGAGTTGCCTGTAATATTAAAATGTCATCGATTACAATTTAATGAAACACAGGGTCAGTGTTTACCTTTGCGTATTCAAGCATCTCTCTTTCTTTTGATTCTTCTCCTTCACTCCTGTAGAATTTCAGCCCAATGGATTTTCCCATCAGTTTTTTCTATCATTATCAATATCCTTCATCTTACCAAACTTATATCGATTACTGTGACATAAGTACCGAGTGATTTATGAAAAATTATCCCATTTATATTAAAGAAGGTACTTATCATATAGAAATTTCTTTTTCTAATTTGCTGCTGAGAAAATTGAGAGTCAGAGAGGTCAGCACAGCTCATAACAGGATACAGAACTCGAACCCAAGTCCCTCTGATGCATTCTCCACTAACCCCCACTTCCTATGACCCTAGGGCCTGAGGCTCCTAATTCATTTATTTCAGACTTGGCAGCTTATAAACATCCTATGAAATTAGACAGTTTCTTGGAGGCATAAGAGGAATCCCAGTTCAACTACAAGCTATCTTAGTACAGCTAATCAAATGAGAGAAAGGTACATTAAGAAGTTTCTCTGAGTCAAATGCCATGATTTTTAAGCTAAAAGATCAAAATTTGAGAATGTGTGTATCTAAGGAGAAGGCACAAAATGAAGGGAGGATACCACAGTGAATGTATCTGAGAACATTCCCTTCTGTGCCCCAGATATGAGCCCTGTAGAAAGAGGCTGGGCACCAGCTGAAGGAGTTCTTTTCGTGAGGGACTCTGTTTACACGTGTACAAACTGTGCTGACTAGGGTATTAAATGCAAACCAGAGCTGGAGAAGGCGAACTCTGGTCCCAAGTCATTCAAAGATCCAGGCTCTGTCACCTTCAACTCAGTTTTCAAGGTCATCTCAGGAATTAACAACTAGTCAGAGACTAAAAGAAGTATGGAGGATAGTCCATGAGAGGGTGGAGGGGTCAGGCTTGAAAGTGGGACCCTCACTACCACTCAATCCACTCATTTAAAGTTGGTCACATGACCAAATTTAACCGTGAGGGAGCCTGGGAAGTGTAGTCTTGCTGGGTACTCACAAAGGGAAGGAATCCGCTAACAAGACTGTAGAGAACTCATCCCCTCTGGGGTTATTTATATAGAAAAAAAACCAGATAAAGCAACTGATGGATATCTCATCATTCACACCTACATACTCAGGTGCATTATTACCCTAGCATGCACATTTAAAATTTTTAAATATGTCACCAAATTTCTCTTAAAAGAATTATACCCACTTACCTTAGCAGTATATGGAGGCTCAATTCCTATAGTTATGAGCTCTAGATATCATCATTTTTAATATTTGCCCCTCCAAAAAGCAAAAGTGAAATTCCCATCTTTTATTCATGTTTCTTTGATTATTAGCATAGTATGACATCTACTCCAATGCTTTTCTGGCCATCTTGCATTTATTGTATTTGATTATCTAGCAGCTTAGTGCCCTGCCCAATTGCTGTTCCTTTTCAGAAACTTTTTACTATGCTATTTGTCTTCAAATGAACTTTAAAAAATAATTGAATAAAATTTTTAACCAAGCTTATGAGCCCTGGCCAGTTGGCTCAGTGGCAGAGCATCAGCCCTGCATGTGGAAGACCCAGGTTCAATTCCAGTCAGGGCACACAGGAGAAGCAACCATCTGCTTCTCTACCTCTTCCCTTTCTCTCTCTGTCTTCTCTCTTCCCCTCCCACAGCCATGGCTCAATTGATTCAAGCAAGTTGGCCTTGGGCACTGAGGATGGCTCCCTGGCCTCTGCCTCAGGTGCTAAAATAATTTGTTCCATTGCTGAGCAATGAAGCAATGGCCCCAAATGGGTAGAGCATCACCCCCTAGTGGACTTACCGGGTAGATCCCCGTCTAGGCACATGCAAGAGTCCATCTCTCTGCCTCCCCTCTTCTCATTAAAAAAAAAAAAAAAGATTGTTAAACATATACGGTAGGTTTGCTCAGTGAAAATGGCATCACTAGAGTGGTATCCACACAGGAACCAAGTGTTACTCTTCATTTAGTCTCCCCTTGTGATCTTTGATGGGGTTTTATAGTTTTCTTTACTGAAGTTCTAAACCTTTACTTTTCAGTTTATTCCTAAATATTTTCTATATGAAGCTTCATTTTGCATCAGAATGTTCACCATTGTATCTCCTATTTGATCTTTCTTCTTAGGTAAGAGCTCTTCGAGTTTTGTATATTTGTTTTTTAACCAATTATCTTATTGGTTTCTCTTTTTATAGCTAAGATTCTTCTGTTAGTTTCTTAGAATTTTATGATATTGGAAATTTGACATTTTTCTATATTTACATCTTTTACTTTATTTTCTTAACTGTTTATATGGCTACTTTTTCTATAACAGTGCTAAACAATAGGCGTGACACCAGACATGGCTGACTAGGGTCTGACATGAAAGGAAATGGCATTGTGTGTGAGCGTGTGTGGATGTGTGTGTGAATGTGTATGCACATGTATGTGTAGCTATGAAGGGACTAACATCTTAATTCTATTTCTCCTAGGTTTTTAACAAGGAACAATTGGTAAGTTATTAAACTCTTTTTTAATATCTATTAAGAACAAAATTCTTGAAGCTAGGTTTTGTGTTTGGCAGGAAATTTTTAAGCAAAAAAAGGGGTCATAATTTTAGTGACATTGTATGCATTGCTTATAACAGAGAAGGACAAATCTTTAGTCTTGGAAAGACACATCCCCAATAATCCCAAGTTTACCCATATATGATACAAAAAAAAACAAAACAATTCGGTGTACTTTTTAAAAATACAGACACAAACTGTTTCAGGGGAGCCCAATAACTGCAGTGAAATTTAACAAGGATCAGGTAGTTCTATAGAAAACCGGGTCCTCACTGCCCAAGAGGATTAATATAATGAGCAATCAAAATAAAGATACCCATGGGCAGGGAAGAGATGGGTATACGGTTGCTTCATACCTCACAAAAAAAGCAAGCAACTGCTTTTTAAAAATAGACATTTTTTAATTTCTGAGGTCCTTCAGGGGGATGGAGTTGGTCTGCAATGCCCATTTCAGATCTGCTGGCCTACATGAGGAACCACTAGAAGAAGAGGCCGATGACGCCATTGGAAACATGGCAAGGAATGTCTGAGATTTCAGAGCAAGAGGGGCAGTTTGTTTTGAGCCAACTGACCCGGAGGGCACCACCTCCCCAGTGGGGAGAAAGGGCAGAACTGCATTTTCTCCAGGAAGCCTTGCCCATTCTATCCATTTCTAATAAAAGTGGACCCTTCCCTCATCCTAAGTCCTGTTATACCATTTAGTTGGCCTCTCTTTGGCAGTTTCTCTTCTAATTATTTACGCATATATTGTTCCCAACTAGAAAATAATACCAGTGGAAGCAAAGGTATGTGTTTTTATCATCTCCACCCACACCCTATAGGACCCAGCTCAGGAGCCTGTGCACGGCAGGCATTGTACAGTAAACACTCACTGAGTGAATAAATGAGTGATAAGCGTAAGCTTAACACAGAGCCCTTAACAGAATAACTACTGATAAATAAAAAGAATGATAACAACAGCTAATTTTTAAGAAGTGCCTAATGTGTGCCAAGACTTCAATATACATTATCCCTTTAATCCTTATAATGGTCCTGGTAGGTAGATGTCATTATCCCCACTCAAGCGAAGAAGAAATGAGCCTCAGAGATGTCACCCGACGTGCCAAGGCTCACATAAAAGAGACTAGAAGGCCTTTCTGACATCAAAGACCAGGCTTTTTCCAGCGTTGCCAAGTTGTCAGGTGTCGCAGGAATTTCAACCCTTGTTACATGAACCGTTTGGTGTCCCTATCCTGCAAAGATTACTTGAAAGAATTTCAGAAGGAAAAAAAAATATGCTCAAATGTGGGTGGGATTGCCAATGAGTTTTGAAATTGGAGAAAATGTATTGCCAAGCACTAAACAAACACTGAATCTGTTTTATGAGTTAATGGATTAAGTCGGATTTCAGTGGCATTCCTACACCAGGCACAGCAGACGCATGCTCATGCCTTTCTCCAAAGCTTCGGAGCAGTTGGTGTTGATCACAGACACGGCCAACGAGCTGCACTGTTTCAGAATGCCACGCACAGAGTCTGTATGAGACTGTTGCTTATCCAAAAAAGTTTGTGGGAAGCATTCTGACAGCCTAAGTGGTCCTCCCGAAGACAGAATAAATAGTTCCTTAAAATATATTTTCTTTGCTGAACATATATATATAAAGTGTTTGAAGGCAGGAACTCTGCCTTTTACTTTCTGTATAGAGAATAAGCTACTATTAAGGCACGTTCAATAATCATTTGTTCAAAGAAATGAACAATATTTACCACCATGGAGTTTAAGCCCGTCTATACTGGTTATACTAGTAGGTACAATCAAATCTGGTTGTCTTTTCTTTTTTTTTTTTCTTTGAAACTTAATGCTATCGTTTTTATTTTTAGTATTGTCTTAGAAGGACACATTTTTTCCTGCTGGCAAATATATACCTCAATAGTTAAGTTCCCCAAAGCTTATCTGGCTATAGTAATGCTGCTAACAGCAGACTACTTAAGTATGTTGAGCCAAATAATTACTAAAAATTCCTCTGGACTTTTTCTTTTACCTTGTAAAGGGAAGGGAAAGTGCTTATGAACTAAATATAAACAATTAAACTAGAAGATAAATTTGCCAAATGAAGTAGCAATTTTACCTAAAAAACTGGCTAGTTTCTAGATCTTAATGTTTGGGTAAAGTAGCATCTCATTTTTCTCAAAAAATATTCAGAAAGAAGTCATTTCTTCTTATAATATTTACATAATTGACTCTCTCTATTGCAGAAGGAAATCTGGTTTTCTTTAAACAATTCTAAAAGTCTTGCAAAATGAGAGGTGTGAGCAGAAACGGAGGAAAACAAGCAACCAAAACACTTGGGCTCCAGCTCCCCAAAGGGTCTTGTGTCCAGAGGGAAATATCACCACCAGACTCAGCACACTGAGAAACTAGACAGCCATCTAAAATGTTGATGGAATTGAAAGCGAGGATGAGAACTGTTTTCACATTGCATTTCATACTGATCAGTCAGTCGTTAGGGGCTCTCTCACGAGTGCTTTTTGCTGAGACAGGTCTGAGGCCAGATGCAGGCTCAGGGAGTCAGGATTACCCCGATCTACTCCTAACGTCTGAGGCCATAGGTACTGGTGACCGTGCTGGGGTGCCTGCCAGGCATGTGATTAGTACCCTAGGTTTAAAAGAAAAGAAAAAGGTTATGTTTTTAAGAAATACTTTGTTCTGCCAAAATCATTTACTCAGCTACAATACTTAGTGAAGAGGCCATTAGTTTCTCCAAAAAAATACATTTATTGAGAACTGAATTGCTAAAGATAATGTTTCCTGTATTGAAAATTTAAATTCCCTAGGCCTGTGGACAGACCAGAAAAATCCATACATTAAACAAACAAACAAACAACAAAAGCACCTCGGCCCTGGCCGGTTGGCTCAGCGGTAGAGCGTCGGCCTGGCGTGCGGGGAACCTGGGTTCGATTCCCAGCCAGGGCACACAGGAGAAGCGCCCATTTGCTTCTCCACACCCCCCCTTTCCTCTCTGTCTCTCTCTTCTCCTCCCGCAGCCAAGGCTCCACTGGAGCAAAGATGGCCCGGGCGCTGGGGATGGCTCCTTGGCCTCTGCCCCAGGCGCTAGAGTGGCTCTGGTCCCGGCAGAGCGACGCCCCGAGGGGCAGAGCATCGCCCCCTGGTGGGCAGAGTGTCGCCCCTGGTGGGCGTCGGGCACATGCGGGAGTCTGTCTGACTGTCTCTCCCCGTTTCCAGCTTCAGAAAATAAAAATTAAATAAATAAATAAATAAATAAATAAATAAATAAATAAATAAATAAATAAATAAAAAGCACCTCAGTCTGATTCTTTTCCTAATCATGCAATGTGGTACATAGAAGGACAATTTTTTGGCTTACCTCCACCCCCTTTCCAATACCACACATACATTTGCATGTGCACATACATAGGCAGAAGTGGGACTGAGCTAGCCAATCAGAGCTGAACACTAACAAAAGGAAGTCAGGCTGCAGAGAACCTTAAAGTGACCCAGGCACAATTGTGAGGACTCTGAATGCCAAACCACAAATCGTTTATGAAGAACATTGGTACTGTGGTCCTCTGGTTTTCACACACTCAGAGCCCTGGGAGCTGGAAGTTTCCCTAGAGGAGAAACAAAACCCCAAAATGCTGCCTGATAGCTGTTAAAATTAGTAAGAGAAGTTATAGCTGTTTGCAAGTCTTTAAATTTTTCTCCAAATTGTATCTGAAATTTTAAAACTGCCTGACCTGTGGTGGCGCAGTGGGATAAAGCAGCGACCTGGAAATGCTGAGGTCGCCGGTTCGAAACCCTGGGCTTGCCTGGTCAAGGCACATATGGGAGTTGATGAGTTGATGCTTCCAGCTCCTCCCCCGTCTCTCTCTCCTCTCTCTCTGTCTCTCTCTCCTCTCTAAAATGAGTAAATTAAAAAAAAAAAATTTAAAAAAAATAAATAAATAAAACAATGGTACATGCTTAATGATTTATGCTTTCTCATTTAAAAACAGTATTGGCTACATTCTGTGTTATCTCTGTTTCTCATCTCTGTGTAGCAAGGAGGACTTGCTTTTAAATCTGTTCACCTCTTTTTGTAAAGTTTTGCCTGGTGGCAAAAACTTTAAGTGACAGAGAAAATAGTAAAAATAGAGTAAATTTTGTTACAATCATACCTATAAGATGACTTTTTAACCATCTGACCAATTTAATAAAGTATATCCATTGTTGTAGGAAATAGGATACTAAGAAAGGTTACTAATAGAAATAACTCATAGGATTATAATTCAAAAATTACACATTTGTGTTTCTTCATCTTTGGCTTCCAAGGTTTTTTTACTTGCTTTCTGCCCAAATTGTAAAAATAAAATAAAATAAACAATAGACCTTCCCCTTATCTTCTACTTCACTTAGATTACTTCTGGGTTTTCTTGCCTTTTTAATAAATGGGAAAGGCAAGGAACAAACCTAAACAATACATGCTAATCTTAGGTAACAGCAATGTCTTGTCTGTTCACAATATTTGATTCTGAATGACTTTCACTTTTATGGTATCTGAGCTTTCTACTGTAAGTGCTTCCAGTCTGTTTTGAAAATCCTGTAGCCAGGATATCAGTAATAAAAATAATCATTGCCTAGACCTTCTAACTCCATTTCCAGATCTCCCTCACTATGTGATGGCTGATTCTGCTAGATTGTCTTGAACAATCTTGAAAAGAAATATGAAAATGTTATTATTGAACCATCTCAAGAAATGAAGAATGATTCCAGCTGTGTTAAGTCTTCAGAAGCTGATGATCTTCTGTAGCAACCACCAGAGATGCAGTACCACATGGTGCTGTAGCACTGGACTCACAGAACCTGGGTCCTCCTGGCAACCAACAAAGACCCAAAAGCTTCTCTGTTCTTTGGTCCTTCCTAATCCAGGCTTGCCAGACAGCCCTGTCACTCACACAGTATCCCAGCTCTTCCCCCAAGTATCATCTCGTGAGTCATGAAAGCAAATTTTCTATTTAAATCCACCTCCTAACTTATTTTACAACTTTAGTGGCCTTGATCCTGATAATGGTATTATCCCGGATAATCCAGTATTACCCAACTCTCTGATTTTACTTGTTTTTATTGGATGTTTTAATGGAACAGAGTACAGTAACTGCAAACGTTTTATGTGTAGTCTCATTTGCTGTTCTTTAGATCACCCCTGTGATCACCAGTTCTGTCTCTTGGCTTATCTATACCTTCCACAAGGGAGGGGGTCTTTCTCTTGTATCCTAGTTCTTCACAGACCAACTTACTTCTCCTTTGTGCCTTCCATGCTCATTCCTGTTTAAAGTACTCTCTCTCCCATTTGAATTTTTGTGAAATTTATTGTTTCCATTCCTTTTCTCTTATCATATAATATAGTTTCAGCTGAATGTCTTAACCTCCCCAAAAGACTGCAAGTTCTTTCAAAGCAGGATTTTTGCCTGATTCATTAGGTACCGAGAACCTAGTAAGAGCTCTGTAAATTATTTACCTGAGCTAAGAATAAATAAAGGGCTAGAATTTTTCAGTATACTGTTGTTGCATGAATTTTTCAGTATACTGTTGTTGCATGAATACTGTATTATTAGATTATCTACTCCTACTGAGACTAACAGTCAGTTTCTAGAATTTTTAAAGAAATTAATTATGATCCCCAATCTTTTTAACACATAGCACCCTTCCATTACTTGCTTTTGCAGCAAGATATCTCCCTAATATGGAAGGTAATTCAGGACATAGTTTTGTTTTTAATTATTTAAAATTAAGACTTCTGTTAAAATATTTCTTTGGCTAACTGTTATAATAAAAGTAGGTCTGCGGATCACAAATCTTTGCCAGGTAAAGCAGTGCTGAAAGGCATGAGCATGTTCATTCAAGGCCGAGTCTCCTAGGGCTGCCATAATCACAAACTCAGTGGCTTAAAACAACAGACACTAATCCTCTCACAGTTGTAGATGCTGGGAGTCTGAAATCAAGGTGTTGGTAGGGCATGCCTCTCACACTATCACATTGGGCCTTAGGATTCCAATTACAGTGGTAACTTGACACATGAGTTTAATTCGTTTCATGGCCAAGCTCATGACTCAAGTTGCTCATGTGTCAAACCAAATTTCCCAATTTAAATTAATGGAAATGCAATTTGGGGCTTGTTTCAGCCCCCCAAAACCACACAAATTTTGTCTTATATGCTTTTAAATAAGAAAATGTACTTTATAAATAACAAATACATATCTGTATATATAATAAGAGAGAATGTAAAGAAATAAACTGGTTTATGAAGTGTATTTACCTTCAAGGTCAGGTGAAGATGCTGGGGGGTGATATTAGCATAACAGTGGCCCTTCCCAAGCAGGAAGGTAATTAGCAATTTCAGAGACAGCTGCCCAGCACCATTTTAAACAATAAAAGTGAGCAAACTCAGAAAATACAAATTTTCCAAACTCATTTGCCCAAGAATCATCATTTTCTTCACTGACTTTTGGCTTTTTCACCACACTTTCCTTGCTTTCACTTAGAGGCCGTTTCAACAAAAACCTTTCCATGGGAGTTTGTTTCCTCCTCCCTTTCAGAACGTTCGGCAGGCTATCCAGTGGAGGGTGTCAGAAGCTCATGATTCAAATATCCGCTCGTGACTTAAAGCAAAAAATCCCATGAGTGACTGCTCGTCTCTCAAATTGCTCATGATTTAAAGTTGTTCATGTGTCAAGATACCACTGTAGTTAATTTGGGGGTGACACAAACATTCAGACCATAGCAATGACCATATGGCATTTTCCCCCTTTGGTCGCATGATGTGATATTTCATAGTAACAGCTTTCATAATACGGAATTATGATTATATTCCTTTCAAAACTTCAACCTGAACATGATGTAGGGTTCCTTTAATATTCTGCTACATTTATTTTACTAGTATTTTATAGAAGACTTTTAAGAGTTCCATTTATGTAGGAAATAGGTCTGAATATAGGAAGTGGGTCTGAAATAGGTCTGCTGTTTTTGTCAGGGTTTCAGTATTACAATTACACTAGTTCATAAAATTAAGTTTTATCTTTTTCTAGGTTTTGGGACATGTTTTATAGAATGTATTAAAATTTTGAAACCACATAAAATATTTAGAACAGAAGCCGTTTCTAGGTCTAATAAATTTAACAACATTTTTTATTCCTTTCCCAGTTAATGATCTACTTTCTCCCTTCTTGAATTCATTTTTTTTAAATACTGTTTTTTCCCTTTACTCCTACTTGTTTTCAGTGCTATTATAATTCTTGCTTTGCTTTAAATTGTATTTTTCTTCTAGATCTTTGCCCATTCGTTTTGGTTTTATTTTTTTTCCATTTTTCATTATTTGGTTTAGGTGTGTCCCTTTTAAATATCATATGCTTTAATGGGGGGGGGGGTGAGATCAACCTGAATGTGCCTTTGTTTCTTCAGAGAGGATTTTGGTCCTTCTATGTTTATTCTTTTTATTTTTCTTTCAAACAACAGCTTTTTATTGTGGCTTTAGAATGCCTCTTAATGAAAATATATTGTGGTTTTTTTTTTCCTTTTTTGTTTTTATTCATCAACATGTCTTTTTTTATTGAATTTTTGGGGATGATAGGTTAATACAATTATATCGGTTTTATTGTGCAATTCTTTTATTTTTAGATTTATTTATTTATTTATTTTTAGAGAGAGGAGAAAGAGGGGGAAAAGCAGAAAACATCATCTTGTAGTAGCTGCTTTCCATACGTGCCTTGACTGGGCCAACCTAGGGTTTTGAACCGGCAACTTCAATGTTCCAGGTCAGTGCTTTATCCACTGTGCCACCACAGGTCAGGCGCAGTGTACAATTAATACATCATCTGTAGACTGGATTGTATGTTCATCAGCCCACGTCAAGAGTTCCCCCATCACCATTTATCTTCCTTTACCTTACCCCCCCCCCACCTCCTCCTTTCCCTCTGGTAATCACCATTCTGTTGTCTGTACGTTTTATGGGGTTTTTTGTTTTGTTTTTTGCTTAATCTCTTTTTTTTCATCCAGGCCCCCAGCCCTCTCCCCTCTGACAGCTGTCAGTCTGTTCCCTGAATCTATGTTTATTTTCATAAAATATTTTAGTTCTCATTTTGCCATTTTTCAGAGTTTGCGATTTTAATGTTTATTTCTTTTATTAAAATATGTCAGTATACAGATTGTGTTGTCTTCAGTTATTTCTTCCCTGGCTATTAGGAAAGTAGAGGAAAGACCATTCTAGACCTCAATAGCTGAATAATCAGATCAATTCAGCCCTGGTCTGAGAACACAGCAACCTGTCTGTTTGACAAATAATATCAAAACCCAGCAAGACTAACTAATTCATCTAAAGTTCCACAATTAATTAGCAAGAGAGTTGATATCAAAATCTTGTGCTCATTGCCTCAGGACAGTGCTTTCTCTGCCTCAACCTGTGCGAAATGTTTGCCATAGTTCACAACAATCTCTATGCCCAATGGTCAAATTCCTTTTCATTTTTCTCCACCTATCAATGCTCTCTTCGCTCTTGGCAAGGCGTAGAAGGCTATACACCACAAAGAAATGCAAAAATAATGTATTAGTTGGAATAGTCATTATATTTTCAAAGTCCCTTTCATTTCAACTTCATATTGGAATTGGTAAAAAACAAAAAAACAAAATGTCTTTTAGGCATGGTTTTTTACATCAAGGAGTGCATCCCTTATTCAAGGAGGCAGGTGCATAATAGGTATCTATAACATATGGCAGACTCTAATGGGCGTTACGACTAGGAAACATCTTTGACGTAATAAATATGGCATTCCATGAGGTTTACATGTAATTCTCCCTCATGAGCATTATAATTTGGAAACTATCTTTGACATAAGAAATATGGCACTTAGGAAGTTTAAACATTAATTCCTTCTCATCATTTCTCTTTGAAGAAAATGAGTAAGTATTATAAAGTACTCTTAACAGAGATTAATTTACTCATCAGCCTCATTATGGGGTTGGTATTTTTCATTGAAACAGAACACATACCTTCATACAAAAGCATCCACACAGACATATATTAAAAATTTTAAAGACCAAGTTCTTTCATTTTATCCATGGGGAGCATGGTTCACTTGCTGAGGGAAAGAAGGAAGGAAGGAAGAGGGAGGGAAAGAAGAAGGAAGGGAGGAAGAAAGACAAGCAGAGACCATGGAAGCAAAGAGAGAGGAAGAGAAGTGGAAAAGGAAGAAAGAAAAATATTTTTTTTAAAATAAGAAGGAAGGAAGATAACTCAAGAAGGGAAGAGCAGAACTCATCCAAACTACTCCATTCTTGTGATTTCTGAATGAAACTCCTTTCCAGGGTTGCGTGGATTTCCAGACGACAGCAACCGGAGACTGCTGGCACACGCACACCCTCCGGAACTGGTGGAGCAGATGGTTCATTCATTGAGCACCTACTTTGAGGAAGCTGCCTGTCATCTCATTTTTGCCTCATTAGCTGATTAATGTATCTCAACAAATCTGGTCACAACAGCTCCCTAATGTTTCAGGCACACACATAAAAAATAATCGGTGATGGCAATTCTCGCTTTTTGACAAACCCTTTCAATGGCATTGTCACATTTCCCTTTGTGGCACCTCTAGACATATTTTCTAAAATTCACTCATATTGCTCAATGCCCAAATTAAATATCAGTAAAAATGAAAGCTGAAATAAATCAGCCCACCAAATCTTGTACTTCAAGGTTGATTCCATAAATCACATAAAAAGTTAGAAACTTCGTCTTAAAAGAAAGTTTCATATATCAGAGAAATCTTTTTAAAAGTGGATAATTTATGGTTCAAACAGGTATTGAGTCGCCTTTTGAAAATGTACTCACCACCTAATTATCACAATAACCTGGAGATGATTCAAGCCCATGATTAGTGATGTCTTTGACAAGGTGCTGCGTCTGAACACCGCCTGGGATGTCGCATCAGTGCAGGGCGTGATCCCGACTGTTAGGGGACAGCCTCTTGTGCGTGTTCTTCTGTCCTTGCTGCGGGAAGGAATTTCAACAGTTCTTTTTCTCCTCAAACAGATTTTCCCCACATGTCCTCTCTTGCTGCCATACTAAGAATTTCACAAGAAAGCTGCATAAATGTTCCAGATCATTATAATATTTTCTTAAATACTAAACTTTCATTTTTTTTTTATAATAACATTTGGTTATTTACTATAAGCTGGGCTTCATGCTAACAACTTTTAAAATTTATCTGGATGGCAGGTGGGTTAAGAATTTTACAAATATGGGAGTGGAAAAAAGTAAATAAATGATCCAAAAAATAAATACAATAATTAATAAATAATAATACAAGAATAAACTCTGTGTTTCACGTACTCATGACTATAAACTTACTTTTGCTCACCCCTGTATTTTCTCATTTAATCTTCACAGCACCTCTGTGCATGGTAGATATTGTCTTTACCATAGGAAAAGGCATCATTACATAGAGAATTGAAGTAGCTTGAGCAAGTTCTTATAATAATGGAAGCAGGACTCAAGTCCAAGCAGTCAGATGTCAGGAGCCAAGCTCTTAACCCCTTCCCTACATTGTCTCCTTGTTAGCCATGACCTGTTACAGAGAAAATGAAAATTTCAAAATTGCATATATAAAAGAAACCCTAGTATGATATATTTCCTTGGTATCTGTGTACAAATATATATCATATATGTATATGACATATATCATTTATCTATATGTGCATGTATTATAGTTTTACATAATATGAACATCAAAAATAATGAAAATTGCCTGACCTGTGGTGGCGCAGTGGATAAAGCATCGACCTGGAAATGCTGAGGTCGCTGGTTCGAAACCCTGGGCTTGCCTGGTCAAGGCACATATGGGAGTTGATGCTTCCAGCTCCTCCCCACTTTCTCTCTCTCTCTCTCTCTCTCTCTCTCTCTCCCCCTCTCTGTCTCTCTCTCTCTCTCCCTTTCTCCTCTCTAAAAAATGAATAAAAAAATAATGAAAATTATTATGCACTTTCTATAGTAAGCACATCCTATATGCTAGACAGTTCATATTCATTATAGCAAATACTTCTCAAAATAACCCAGTAACATGGGTATTATTATCTCTGCATTTTACAGATAACGAAGTTAAAAAAATTAACCAAGATCATAGAGTTAGTAAGTTATTAAGATGAGAACCAACCAGATATTAATATTATATATCTTTATTATATGCGGCTTAAGTGTCTGTTTGTCGCCGATAGGTTATTGGTTGCTTGCGTAACTGTACTAGCCAATGGGGTGAAGTTGCCACGGCTGAACGCAAATTGAGCGGGTCAGGGGGAAGGTGAACATTTGTTTGCATTGGCAATCATCTGTTTTACATAAAAACTACGTCTTAACGTAATTTCTTTTAAGAATGCCTCCTAGAAAATACAGCACTGAAGAGGAGAGGAAAAGAGCTAAAGCTGCACAAAAACAGCTTTCTCGACAAAAAGAAACCACTGAGCAGAGAAAGACCAGGCTTGCTTCAGTCGCAGAGCAAATGCGTCTTTCTCGGCAAAATGAGACTGATGAGCATAGAGAAACAAGGCTTGCCTCAGATGCAAGACAAAAAAGCCTGTCTCAACAAAATGAGTCCCTTGAAAAAAGGCAGGAGAGAAATGCAAAAAAACGACAGAGTAATGCTGACCGAAATGCAAAAAGGATTAAAACAGTTTTCTTTGACATGTGAATTAACATTTTATTATTTAAATCACCTTTATTTATTGAGCTAGCGGTGGCTCTTAAGAAATGTACCACCAGTGGTTTCCTTCATTGCACTCTACTTTAAGCAATTAAGCAAGTAGAAGGGGGAAACCCTGTGGGGCACTAAGCAAAGGGGCGTCCTCGCCGCCTGCCCTGGGTAATTCAGTTTGAAGTAGCAGACACCTTTGCACAAATCATTTTAATTACAATTTATAATATCTAGAACAGTAGTCATTTTGTATGACCGCCGGGCTTTCTAGTATATATATATACACACATACACACACACATATATATACACACATACTGTATACACACACATACATATACATGGATGTATACTCACACACATATGTGTGGACACATATATATATACATTTTTTAAAGTAAAAAAATGACCTTAAACTAATATAGCTTAAAATATCCTTTCCCATTACAAAATAAACAAATTGAGTCCCAGTATGTGGTTTCTGTTGGCCAATCTCATCCTTCTCTGTCATTCAGGAACAGGTTCTACCCATGCATGACTACTTCATGACTCTCCTTTGTCCTTTCCTTTGTGGTTTCTCTGGTCAACCAGATCCCCTTCATATGGCCACACTGGTTAAATCGCTGTAAAGTCTATGGCCTGAGAGATATCTTATCTCCGTCCGTAACCATGCCTCTGTTCCAGAGTTAGCAGACTAAGGCCATGTTTGTTTATTCATTTTGTACAGTCCACAAATCAAGAAAGTCTTTACATTTTAAAAATAGTTGGTAAAAAAAAAAAAAAAAATCATGACATATGAAAATTATATAAAATTCAAATTTTAATGTTCATAAATAAAGTATTATTGGAACACAGCCATGCCCAAATTCCTTTATGTATTATCTATGACTGCTTTCACACCATGATGGCAGAATTGAGTAGCTACAACAAAGACCATATGGTCTGCAAAGTCTAAAATATTTATTTACTATCTGGTCCTCTCCAGAAAATGCTTGCCAACCCCTGCTCTATTCTAATGTATTGTGTGTTTATTTTAAAGTTCAATTGTCTAGAAGCTTCTCTTCTTTCCAAATTCATTCAGGGGACCTCACTGTTACCCGATGTCTTGCTTTGATTTCACAGGACATGCCACTTTCAAATAATCTTTCTTTAAATATGACCAAAGTTGATTGTTTTCTCATCACATAGGAACATTGCTATAGGTCCTAGCAGTCTAAGAAAACCTAGATATAGTAGAATGGGCCATAGACTGAGTATCCAATTACTCATAATCTTTCTCCTCTCTGGACTTCTGTTTTCTCATCTATAAAATGAGTACATTGGACTAGACTGCTGAGGTCATTGTTCCTGGATCAGAAATCAACACTGACTGAACATCAACCATATAAGAAAATTGGATGTGAAGAGAGTTCTTGCCTTCAGTGAGCTCACAACCCAGCACTTGGTTGGATTGCCCAAATATTAGCGACCCTGCCCTGATTTCCAGAACCCATAAATGTGTTTCTCTACATGCAACAGTTTATCAAAGCCACTCTGCTGACTACTGTCCTGTTGGTGTCTCGTGTTCCGCATCTGGCTGCTGTGCACGTTTGGACCTGCCACTGCTGGTATTTTTCATTGCACTTTACTGGTGAGGATACTGAAGTCTGGGCAAAAGTGACTTGTCTATGGTCAGGTACTAAGAAGTAGATATCAATCCAGAAGAAACATTCCATCCATTCATTTAACAAACATTTACAGACTATCTAGCAAGACTCTGCTGCTGCCCAGTGTGTGATGCTTCCTCCACCTCACTCCCTCCATCAGTGATTCCTAATACTCAAAAACTTGTTCCTTTTGTCCCCATAGCATGATAATGCTTTGAATGATTTAATTTACCAATGAAACAGAATGTAATACATAAAAATTTATCTTCCTCTTATAAACTAAAAACATATAGAAAACTCAGAACTCCTTTATTGATAAATTATTTTCCTAGTCACGGAAAAGCACAAAATTTTGGGCAGTCATTTTGGAGTTTAAAAAGAACTTGAAGGTCAGCCCTTAAAGGCCCAGAAACCACAGATCATTGTTTTTCTGGGCTTGGGTCACCAAATTCTGATGTCAGAGCTGCCCCCCAAAACCATTAAGCTAGAAAGGTCTGCTGCTTATTTGGGTCATCAAAGATGAATACATTCTCGGCCCTGGCCAGTTGGCTCAACGGTAGAGCGTCGGCCTGGCGTGCGGGGGACCCGGGTTCGATTCCCGGCCAGGGCACATAGGAGAAGCACCCATTTGCTTCTCCACCCCCACCCCCCACCCCCTCCTTCCTCTCTGTCTCTCTCTTCCCCTCCCGCAGCCAAGGCTCCATTGGAGCAAAGATGGCCCGGGTGCTGGGGATGGCTCCTCGGCCTCTGCCCCAGGCGCTAGAGTGGCTCTGGTCTCGGCAGAGCGATGCCCCGGAGGGGCAGAGCATCGCCCCCTGGTGGGCAGAGCGTCGCCCCTGGTGGGCGTGCCGGGTGGATCCCGGTTGGGAGCATGCGGGAGTCTGTCTGACTGTCTCTCCCCGTTTCCAGCTTCAGAAAAATACAAAAAAAAAAAAAAAGAAAAAAAAAAAGATGAATACATTCTCGTTCATTCTCTCTCTGTCTCTGTCTCTCTCTCTCATCTAGAGAGAATTACCACAGCTTTGAACACTTATCAAAATGTTTTGAGGAGAATCAAACAAGTTCTACTCTGATTAAATTTTTTGGATTAAGAAAGAAGGAGGGGAAAACTGTGTTGAAGTACAAACTGCCCTTTGGAACCTGAGTTACTGTTTCCAGGCTGCATAAATGAAGATGAAAAAGGCTCAGAACAGCACTGTGGGAACAGAGGGCAAACATAACCAGCCCAAGGGTACTGACAACTTCCACAAGGATGTTCTATAAAGAACAGGGAAAAGTATTGTAGGATTGCTCAGTCCCATGTCACTCATGCCAGACCTGGTGCATTGGACTTAGAAAAGGACAGTTTTCTTTCCAGAAGACAAAGGTGGAATCTGCCTGCCTTTGGGTAAATAAAATCATCCAACTAAATAATATTGAATGAATAAATAAACAAATAAAAGAGATATCACTGATCACTATCATTTTACCAGTCTCTATGATGTATACTTTTCATCTGTGATCTATTTTAATCCTTGTAAAAACTCTATGAAACAAGCATTCATATCCTCATTGGTAAATAAGGAAATTGATGGTAAGAAGGGTGAGAGAAACCCTATTATATGCTGGATACTACACACTATATACTAAGGAATTTTTAAATATAATTATTACTATTTAATCTTCATTAAAAAAAACCAGAGCTCCATATTATTCTCATTTTTTATATGCAGAAAATAAGGATTCAAAGAGATAATATACATAAATAGTAAATAGCCATATGAGCTCTAACTTTGTGCTACTATCTGGCTGTGTATCCATGAGTATAAGTAAATCCAAAAAGAACTACAGATAGAGACATGATACAGAAGCAAAATGAACAGGGAATTTTAAATTAAAGCAGAGCTTGAAATGTTGAATTGCTTTAACGCGACCAACTACATGCGGGGGGAAATGGTGGTGGTACAACGTGCTCGAACACGCGCCTTCTTTTCTGAGACTCCTGCCACATCCGGTGAGCCCTTCATCGTTGCAAGTGTCACTTCCTGCAGCTCAGTCTCAACTCCCTAAAAACTGCAGCCTCTTCAAGTTACGAACACCTCTATCACCACAGATTCACAGCAAGCATTCCTGAAAGAATAGCCTTCACCTGTAGTCTGTACTTACTGACCTCTCATCACTCCTCAATGCGACAGCCTTTTTATTCCCATCATGCATCTGATACTACACTCACGGGGGGCCACCAACACCTCTGTGTGCATTAGCTGTCACACACACAGACACACTTAAGAATTGCTTTAGCTTGACCCTGCTAAGTACCAAGTCGTGCTAGAAACTTAGTCATAGGCTTTGGTGATGATGCCGTTCTCCCATGTTTTTCCTTTCCCCTTGAGTTATTCTTCCTTTGCTTTTCCCAAACATGTCTTCTCTGTTCATTTCTTAGGGCAGTGGACACCAGAGCCTAAAAGAGAAGACACTCTTTTTTTCTCTGTTGGCATCTCATTTCCTCTGATGGCTTCAGCTATTACCTAACCACATGCCTACAACTATGAAAGCAATATCTATCAATTTCTCTACATATCTATATTTGTGTATGTGTATATAAGTGTGTGTGTATATATATACATATATATATAGTTTTATGTCTAATTTCCTACCAGACATTTCAACTAAGACATCCTTTTGGCTTCTCTAATTTAACACAATCAAAGTTAACCCTGAGTTATTCCCCTGACTCCACAACTACCTTATCACCTGTATTAGTTTCCTATTGCTGCTGTAACAGATCACCACAAGCTTGGTGGCTTCGAACAATGCACATTCATTATCTTACAATTCTAAAAGTCAGATGCCTGTGCTCAAGCCGGATGAGTCCATGATCAAGCTGGAAACCCTGGGCTTTCAAACCTGGGACCTCAGTGTCCCAGATTGATACCCTCTCCATTATGCCATCACTGTCAGGCTGACACTGTTCTTTATCTAGTTGTCTAAGTTAGTAACTTGCAGTCACCTTTGACTTTTCCTTTATCCCCTCCCCCCACGACTAGGCCACTGCCAAATTCTACAAGCTCCATCTCCTACATTTCTCTCCATTACTTTTCTCCACATCCACTTCCTCTAGTGCCCTCTGAACCCTTTCTACACAGGTACACTCTACATAATTCAACTTTAGTACTAAGCACTGAGATAGAAATATATAAACTTTGGATATGTTTGGAATTTTTTTTTTATGAAGTGAAAAGCAGGGAGACAGAGAGACAGACTCCCTGGGGAGGCAGAGAAACAGACTCTCACATGCATCTGACTGGGATCCACCTGGCATGCCCACCAGGGGGTAATGCTCTGCCCATCTTGGGAGTGCATCTCATTTCCTCTGATGGCTTCAGCTATTACCTAACCACATGCCTACAACTATGAAAGCAATACCTATACCTCAAGGGCATTCTAGAGCTTGAGGTGGAGGTCATGGAACCATCCTCAGCACCCGGGCCAACTTTGCTCCAATGGAAACTTGGCTGCAGGAGGGGAAAAGAGAGAAAGAAAGAGAAGAGGGAAGGGTGGAGAAGCAGATGGGCACTTCTCCTGTGTACTTTAGCCGGGAATCAAACCCAGGATTTCCACACGCCAGGCCGATGCTCTACCACTGAGCCAACCGGCCAGGGCCATGTTTGGAAAATTTTGTTGTCATTTTAATAGGAAAAGAATTGCCACAGAAATCTAGGTAAGTATTCTCTTATGAGGATATATAGCAGAGTAGCAAGCCCCATAGGTGAGGAACCATAAAGGCTTAATTTTGGGTTTGAACTTGCCACTTCCTAATGCCAGGATATCTGTTGAGTTTGTTAACTGTTCTGATCCCTGGTTTCCTCCTTTGCAATAGCTCACTTGTATGTCATTCTGAAACTCAAACTACAATGACGTAGGTATTTATACTGTTCATATGTAAGTTGTTAGTAACACACTTTTGATTCAAAGTATAAGTCATTATATAAGCATAGCCATCCAGAGCTTGGAAGCATTTTAGTATTCACAAACTCAGCGCTGGTAGTCTCAGGCCAATAAGCATCAAGTTGTCTGTCTCTCCACGGAGCTCTGCTACTTAGAGCAAGGCTGGGAGCAGCTTCCTACTAATTCTTATCCAGGAGTAGAGTCCACTTTTATTTTTGTACAGTTAGGGGGTGCTCTTTGTGAAAAATAACAAAGTTGAGAATACAATACACATTATAAAAGGGATGATTTACATGGAATGAGAAATAAAATCACAAAAAAAAATACAAATAACTTTCTTTGAAAATATTTTAATGTCATATGAGCGTGTGAACGAGGCTTGGGCAGGTGAGTAGCCTCAAAGCTTGAGCTTTCGCAGCCTCAGAGTAAAGCTTTTCCTGCTTTGTCTATTCTTGGGTAAAAAAAAAAGTCACAGTTCTTATAGTCTTAAACATTATGGTTACCCCACCCCAATGCCTATAAAATAACTTCCCTATTTGCAAAGTCGAGGTGCTAAATATACTACTAACAAATGTTACAAATAAATGTCACATGGATTCTGTGGCTTGTTTAGCATTTAACATTCCTGCTACAAATTCGTTTCAGTCCTGTATTAACAAAATCTGACTGGTATGGGAATTCATCCTAAATTCCGAACAGAGCCATAAGGAATAGAAAATGTTTGCTCCTTAAAGAACTAGAAACACAAACCAAGAAACAGTTGAACTTGTGGAATTGCTACACATCTTGGGAAGCATGATTGAAATGAACAGATAATAAGTCTATTATTTTTTTAAAATAGAATTTGTGGAAAGAAGGGCTGGCGGTGCTGTTTCGTTTTGCCCAGATCCACTCTTTAGAGCCAAAGCACCATTCCCGGGAAGACAAGAAGAATATGAGCTACTTACAACGGCACCTCTCGCTGGAGATTGCACTTGGCTTCAGGAAACTACCTCTGGCATGGGTACATCCTCTCCCATTGGTCTGCCACCAGTGCAGGGCTAAACACCCAACCCCTCACCTCCTGGCTCATGTTCCTCTGGGATGGGCTGAAGCATCATTGACAACAACACTGAGGGACAGCTCCTCTCTCTTCCCAGTCCACCTGCCTCACTCTGTGTTTACAGGTGTAACTCCTGAGAGCATGCCCTAACCAACTCTCATCTCAGATGCTATTTTCAGTCTAAGACAATTGACACTAGAATGGTCCTAAAAGGCACACTCCAAAATGAGATCTGCAAATGGATTACTCAATGACCAGTTGCAGAGAATGTTAAATTTTTAGTCTTAGCAGACCTCCTCATACAAAATGAGTGTAAAGAGGAAGAAAGGACTGTCATCGAGGCAGGAGTGGAGGCTCTAACTGAGCCCGATAGCATAGCCTGCAACTCATTAAGGGTGATCTCACTATTGCTGCTGCTGCCCATGCCTACTAACAAAAGCCAACACTAAGCCCCTTATATAGCACCAGTCCTCAAGAAACAAACAGCCACTTCAAGTCAAGCTAACTACATTGCTTCAAAAATAATTATAATTCTACCCCTCCCACCATGAAAAGACCAGTGATTCAGACTGACTGGGCAATAGGTTTTTCTTTCCTGCCTGCAGACCCTTGGTCAACACAATTATCCAAGAATTCACAGAATATCTGATCCGCCAACATGGGATCTCAAACAATATTGTGTCAGATCAAAGGTCTCATTTTCTAGCAAAGGAGAAACAGCAGTGGGCATCTAAACATGGGAATCCATGTTTCACAATGCATGCCACCCAGCAGCCACTGGCCTCACAGAATGGTGGAATGGCCTCTTGAAGATGCAGCCAAGTGCCATCTTCTTGGAGAGGATGTCCTGCTAAAATGGGGCACCATATTCAAGGAGGTTGTCTACACCCTAGCTCAATGATCTTCATATGGTGACATAGGCAGAATAATGGATCTAGGAGTCAAGAGATGGACTCAATTATCATGATCTGCCATGACCCACTTGGAAGATTTATTGTTCCATTCCTGAAGCCTTAGGCTCTATAGGTCTAGATATCTTGCTTCCCAGAAGGTGAATACTTCCTCCTGGGAGCACATACTGAACTTTAAGCTCCAGCTACTACCTGGTCACTTTGGGACACCCATACCAAGAGAAGAGCAGATGAAGAAAGAAGTCACCAAACTTATAAGAGTAATTGATAGTGATCATCAGCAGGAAGAGGTTGCTGAGAAGTCAGCTGCCAATCTGTCAATTCTTGGTTGATAATCTTTTCCTTTCTTTTCATTTCTTTTTTTTTTAATAATTTTATTTTTTTAATGGGGTGACATCAATAAATCAGGATACATATATTCAAAGATAACAAGTCCGGGTTACCTTGTTGTTCAATTATGTTGCATACCAATCACCCAAAGTCAGATTGTCCTCTGTCACCTTCTATCTAGTTTTCTTTGTGTCCCTCCCCCTCCCCCTTTCCCTCTCCCTTTCCCCCCACTCCCCGTAACCACCACACTCTTATCAATGTCTCTTAGTTTCACTTTCATGTCCCACCTACGTATGGAATAATGCAGTTCCTGGTTTATTCTGATTTACTTATTTCACTTCATATAATGTTATCAAGATCCCACCATTTTGCTGTAAATGATCCAATGTCATCATTTCTTATGGCTGAGTAGTATTCCATAGTGTATATGTGCCACACCTTCTTTATACAGTCATCTATTGACAGGCTTTTTGGTTGTTTCCATGTCCTGGCCACTGTGAACAATGCTGCAATGAACATGGGGCTGCATGTGTCTTTACCTATCAATGTTTCTGAGTTTTGGGGGTATATACCCAGTAGAGGGATTGCTGGGTCATAAGGTAGTTCTATTTTCAGCTTTTTGAGGAACCACCATACTTTCTTCCATAATGGTTGTACTACTTTACATTCCCACCAACAGTGTATGAGGGTTCCTTTTTCTCCACAGCCTCTCCAACATTTGCTATTACCTGTCTTGTTAATAATAGTTAATCTAAGAGGTGTGAGGTGGTATCTCATTGCAGTTTTGATTTGCATTTCTCTAATAACTAACGAAGATGAGCATCTTTTCATATATCTGTTGGCCATTTGTATTTCTTCCTGGGAGAAGTGTCTGTTCATGTCCTCTTCCCATTTTTTTATTGGATTGTTTGTTTGTTTGTTGTTGAGTTTTATGAGTTCTTTGTATATTTTAGATATTAGGCCCTTATCTGAGCTGTTGTTTGAAAATATCATTTCCCATTTAGTTGGCTTTCTGTTTATTTTGTTATCAGTTTCTCTTGCTGAGCAAAAACTTCTTAGTCTGATGTAGTTCCATTCATTAATTTTTGCCTTCATTTCTCTTGCCTTTGGAGTCAAATTCATAAAACGCTCTTTAAAACCCAGGTCCATGAGTTTAGTACCTATGTCTTCTTCTATGTACTTAATTGTTTCAGGTCTTATGTTTAGATCTTTGATCCATTTTGAGTTAATTTTAGTACAGGGGGACAAACTGTAGTCCAGTTTCATTCTTTTGCATGTGGCTTTCCAGTTTTCCCAGCACCATTTATTGAAGAGGCTTTCTTTTCTCCATTGTGTGTTGTTGGCCCCTTTATCAAAAATTATTTGACTATATATATGTGGTTTTATTTCTGGGTTTTCTATTCTGTTCCATTGGTCTGAGTGTCTATTTTTCTGCCAATACCATGCTGTTTTAATTGTCATGGCCCTATAATATAGTTTGAAGTCAGGTATTGTAATGCCCCCAGCTTCATTCTTTTTCTTTAGCATTGCTTTGGCTATTCGGGGTTTTTTATAGTTCCATATAAATCTGATGATTTTTTGCTCTATTTCTTTAAAAAATGTCATTGGAATTTTGATGGGAATTGCATTAAATTCGTATATTGCTTTGAGTAATATGGCCATCTTGATTATATTTATTCTTCCTAACCAAGAACAAGGTATATTCTTCCATCTCATTATATCTTTTTCGATTTCTCTTAACAATGGTTTATAGTTTTCATTATATAAGTCCTTTACATTCTTTGTTATGTTTATTCTTAAGTATTTTATGTTTTTTGTTGCAATCGTGAAGGGGATTATTCTTTTGAGTTCGTTCTCAGTTGTCTCATTGTTGACATATAGAAAGGCTATTGACTTCTCTATGTTAATTTTGTATCCTGCGACCTTACTGTATTGGCTTATTGTTTCTAGTAGTTTTTTTGTGAATTTTTTGGGGTTTTCGATGTATAGGAGCATATCATCTGCAAAAAGTGATGCCTTTACTTCTTCTTTTCCGATATGGATGCCTTTTATTTCTTTGTCTTGTCTGATTGCTCTGGCTAGAACCTCTAGTACCACATTAAATAAGAGTGGAGAGAGTGGACAACCCTGTCTTGTTCCTGATTTAAGGGGGAAAGCCTTCAGTTTAGTGCCATTTAATATGATGTTAGCTGATGGTTTATCATATATGGCCTTTATCATGTTGAGATATTTTCCTTCTATACCCATTTTGTTGAGAGTCTTAAACATAAAATTGTGTTGTATTTTATCGAAAGTCTTTTCTGCGTCTATTGATAAGATCATGTGGTTTTTGTTCTTTGTTTTGTTGATATGGTGTATTACGTTAACCGTTTTACGTATGTTGAACCATCCTTGAGATTCCGGGATGAATCCCACTTGATCATGATGTATTATTGTTTTAATATGTTGTTGTATTCGATTTGCTAGTATTTTGTTTAGTATTTTAGCATCTGTATTCATTAGAGATATTGGTCTGTAGTTTTCTTTTTTTTGTGCCATCCTTGCTTGGTTTTGGTATGAGGGTTATGTTGGCCTCATAAAATGTGTTTGGAAGTATTGCTTCTTCTTCAATTTTTTTGGAAGACTTTCAGTAGAATAGGAACCAAGTCTTCTTTGAATGATAAAATTTGCTGGTATAGCCGTCAGGGCCTGGATTTTTATTTTTGGGGAGGTTTTTAATGGTTTTTTCTATTTCTTCTCTACTGATAGGTCTGTTTAGGCTTTCTGCTTCTTCTTGACTCAGTCTAGGAAGGTTGTATTGTTCTAGGAATTTATCCATTTCTTCTAGGTTGTTGAATTTAGTGGCATAAAGTTTTTCATAGTATTCTACAATAATTCTTTGTATATCTACGGTGTCCGTGGTGATTTCTCCTCTTTCATTTTGGATTTTGTTTATATGAGTTCTTTCTCTTTTTTCCTTGGTAAGTCTTGCCAAGGGTTTGTCAATTTTGTTGATCTTTTCAAAGAACCAGCTCCTTGTTCTATTAATTTTTTCTATAGTTTTTCTGTTCTCTATTTCATTTATTTCTGCTCTGATTTTTAAATAATCTTTTCCTTTCAACTGCTTTTCAGATACTTTCTTCATTGTTTCTACGCTAAAATTTTAGGTGTAGATATCTTTTTATTGATCTTGCTTGAGGTTTACTGAATTTCCTAGGACAGAACACTTGTGCTTTTCACAATTTTGGAAAGCTCCCAGCTGTTATCTCTTCCCCTCTATTCCCTTATTCTAGAACCTCAATTTAACACATATTGAACTATACAAACCACGGGCCACATTAAACTAAATTTATGCGTTGAGGCTTTTGAGCCACAGTGGTAGAGTGAATTCTAGACACTTGGGTATAGGCAGGCTGGTGGTTAGACATACTAAAAGGAGGCATACTCTCCCTTCCCTCTAACTCCCTGCTTACTGCTCCAACAAGAGCCAAGGCCAAAATTGTCATTGTCATGTATATTTCTTTCCCCTCTGCGAGGCAGGTTTTATATTAGGTCATACATTTAGGACATCTTGGTAGATATATATTTTCCCCCCCTCACAATAATTTCTGTAGTCACATCCCACTGCACTCAGGTCCTGGACTTTATCTTCTATGCTCTGCCTTCCTGATTCATTAAAACTAAGAATGTAAAATCTACTGAGTCCATCAGAGTCACCTGTGCTTATTGATGCCTCCGGCATCATAGTTTCTGTGTTTTTCATACTTTACCACAAGCCCCGGTCATACCTTCACAAAATGGCTTGATCTAATTCTCTAGGTTACTTCTCTACAAGGAGTGTTTCTCTGCATATGTACCCTGCTATATTGTTGCAAATAGATGTCTATAATTCCTCATTTCTATATCATTTCTGAAATGTCCAAATAGCCAATGTCTATTTTGATCTTTATTAGAGCTAATTTAGAAGCTTAGCTCTGCCATTTTCTGGCTCTACAAATGGGACATTACTTCACTTGTCCTTTTCCCTGCTCCCTCTCCATAAATGGAAGACAAGATGCTCTTACTTCACAGGGCACAGTGAGGACTAAATGACCTAATGTCTATACAAGCCCAAACTAGGGACTCGATCTTGTTTATGCTGAGGGATGGTGTGAGATTAGAAAGAATCTGTGTGTCTGCTGGATACATATTGATCTACTTCCTTTCTCCAGCCATTCCAGACCTGCCAAGCGGCACAATGGCCTCCCCCCCTCACTAGAACAGCTCCTGGAGGGGCTACCATAGCAGATTGAGTGGGACTCTAGCAGGCCACCTTTGTCGGAGGGCATCGTAATTCTCCCAAAGGTGAAAGAGGGCACTGCAGGGCATCTGTGAAATGTTTGTGGACTTTGTGTTTCCCTACAGTTTTTATAAGAGTCTATTTTAATTAAAAAAATTTTTTTTTGTTTTTATTTAACAACTGATGTTGTACACATTCCTTGTATGTTTTCAAAACTGCTAAAGATTCATTCTCGTGTTATGGCTTGTTGGTACAGAAATGACCACGCTGTTCTTTTCAAACTAGGCCAACCTATTCCCATATCAAGAGCCTTCATGGAGTGATTAATGTTCCCATTGCATCATCTTGACTTAGTTCAAATATAGATGAATGCTAAATACACGCAAGGGCTTTTCATTCCCTAAAACTTAACTCTTCTTTGCAACTTTCTCTGGCCTTTCCCTACCATCCCAGAGAGTTGACCACTTTCTCCTCTGTGCTGCCTCAGGACTTCATGCAAACATTATCTTTAAAAATCTTACCACTGGGCTAGGTGTCCTGGCAGTATTTGTTTGCATGTCCCAGGAGATGTCCAGTCTCCTAAGACAAAGGGCAATGCATCCTTCTTAGTAACTCCAGCATCTAGCATAGTACCTACCACATTAGTAGGTGCTCAGTAAGTGTATATTGAGTCAAAAGGAAGATTTAAAGTTAAGTTAGATTGCATGCCCACAATAACAGAAAGTATTCCTTAACTTCAATGAAACTAAGATTAAAAAAATCTCAAAACATAATTATCAAATTTGAGTTGAAATAGTGCTTTAAAAAATGAGCTTGGGAGGCTGTAAGGAAAAATATTTACCAAACTCTGTTTAGTATTATGTGGGAAGCTTAATTGTGGGTTGTTGTTTTAAAGATGGAATTAACTTCATGGATCTCCAAATGCCAGCATAAGAGGACTCTGAAATCATGCAACTCAACAACATCTATTTCCACTTGGGGCTGGATAGCTCGACCGGTTAGAGCATCATCCCAAAGTGCAGAGGTTGCTGGTTCAATCCCCAGTCAGGGCTCATATAGGACCAAATAGATGTTCCTCCCTCTCTCTCTCTCTCTCTCTCTCTCTCTCTCTCTTTCTCTCTCCCCCTTCCACACTTTCTAAAATTAATAAATTTTTTTAAAAAATTTAAAAAGAAAGAAAAAAACAATGTCTATTTTCTTTCCTTGCCTTATTTTCTTCAGAATATTTATCATGAATTCAATTCATGTCAGTTTAATATTTTCCAGCTCCTTGTCTGTCTTGCCTATTAGATTTTAATTCCAATAAAGCTGAACCCTTGTTATCATACCCACTGTTGCACTCCTCCCTCCTAGGATAATGCCTAAGGCACAGTGTTTTCATAAGAAGTGTTTGTTGGATGGATGGATGAGTGGATAAATGGATAGATGAATGGATGGATGCAGAAGCAAAAAGAGACTTGCAGGACTTAGATTCAAATATTCTGATTCCTTGTCCCACATCCTTTTTATCCCAGAACTCTTCCCCATCCTTAAGTAAAACAGCGATTTTTGCATCTCAAAAACAATTTATTCCTTTTTGGAATTTCTGTCATACATACTCATGGGATGTCAGCATAGGAGGGCATCAGTCAAGCACTCAGCAGCACGAAATAGAAGGCTCCTTTCTGAAGATGTCCTCACCCCCCAAAAA
This sequence comes from Saccopteryx leptura, assembly GCF_036850995.1. NCBI lineage: Eukaryota > Metazoa > Chordata > Mammalia > Chiroptera > Emballonuridae > Saccopteryx > Saccopteryx leptura. The sequence continues at coordinate 26,072,637 of NC_089504.1, read as the reverse complement.
AAAAAATTACAGAAGCACCCATCCATGAATGTATGATCCCACAGATATTAGTGACTGCCTACTGCATGCTGAGCAATAGTTCTCAGTACTTGGTTACTTCAGTAAACAAAACAAACAAAAGCTCTTTCTTGGTGAAACTGAAGTTGGGGGGTAGGAGGTCAGGAAGATGGACAAAAAATAATAAGCAGAATGAGTAAATTATACAGTTCGGTTAGACAGTGATAAATGCTGTGGAAACTAATAGAGCGAGGCAAGGGGGATGGAGAGCACTGAGAAGCACCATTTGCCCTGGCCACTGGCCTGTGAGCTGTAGAGGCACAGGCGTGGAGACCTGTGGGAAACCAGAGGAAGTCCCTGTGCAGATAGCACACAAGCACACGCCTCCACAATGACCCGCCCATATAGGAAACTGGATTATATCAAGTCCCAAAGGAAGCCCTGCAGGTTGCACGGGCTCTACCTGCTCCATGACCAATTGGCTGCGCATCCCCTCTGGTGATTAGATCCGTCATAACATCCCTCCGCAGGTATAACCAGCCTCTTCTCGCACGTTTTCGGGAACATGGTGCTTGCCCCTATCCAGTGGAACCAGCTTGATTTTTAGACATCTGGGATAGTTCTGGCTTTCCTGAGTTAATCTAACTGAAATGTGCCTCCGTCATTTCTACCCACTGTCCTGGTTCAACAAACACACTGGAGTAAGATGGGAGGAACATAAACTGTGGCCCAGTCGAGGCCTGGGTTTGAGTTACAGCCCCACTGTTTCCTAGCTAAGTGGCTTTCTGCACGGCACAGCTGTTCCTCAGCCTGTTTCTCCACCTATGAACGGGGATAACATACCCTATCTTATGGGATCTTTGTGATGCCTGAAGTGTCAGTAGCATAATAGGGTCTCATTAAATGTTACTTCCTTTACCTAGGCACTAATCTGATACCATATTTACCAAAATAAAAAAAAAAAAAAGCATGGGCTCTGCCTTCAAGGGGCAAACCCACTCTTCTGCACATCACCTGTTCAGGCATTGCTACTGCATAATGGAATGAAGTGTTCTTGCGTCTAGAATAGAGGCAAGCTTGGTCTGTACCTACTTGTCCCATTACCTGGCCTTCCTCTACTTAGATGAATAGGGTTTAGGAAGCATCATTTTGAAAACCTGCCTATAAGCTTGGGTTAGACAGGAACAGCTTGGATAATGGAATAATCTACTCTAAGATTCAAAAATCCATAAGGCAGCCCTGGCCGGTTGGCTCAGTGGTAGAGCGTCGGCCTGGTGTGCAGAAGTCCCGGGTTCAATTCCCGGCCAGGGCACACAGGAGAGGCGCCCATCTGCTTCTCCACCCCTCCCCCTCTCCTTCCTCTCTGTCTCTCTCTTCCCCTCCTGCAGCGAGGCTCCATTGGAGCAAAGATGGCCCGGGCGCTGGGGATGGCTCCTTGGCCTCTGCCCCAGGTGCTGGAGTGGCTCTGGTCGCGACAGAGCGATGCCCCGGAGGGGCAGAGCATCGCCCTCTGGTGGGCAGAGCGTCGCCCTCTGGTGGGCGTGCCAGGTGGATCCCGGTCGGGCGCATGCGGGAGTCTGTTTGTCTATCCCCGTTTCCAGCTTCAGAAAAATACAAAAAAAAAAAAAAAAAAATCCATAAGGCCCTGGTCCAGTGTCCTCTGCAACCTTGGTCAAATTGCTTTCCTCATTGAGCATGTGCCCTTCCTATTTATACTGCGAGACTGTTGAATGAAATGAGTTGCTACACTTTCTGAGTTGTAGCTCAAACACCTTAAGATTAGAGGTTGGATGTGGAGGTGGAGACAGAGGACAGGGGGTGTGTCCTGAACCTCTACAGTGACATCAATTCTTTGAGCCAATTCTTTGACTTAAACTTAAGCTCAGGTTCAACCAAAGAAGTGTTTTGGCACTTTTATAAGCATTCTCACTTTATTATTTTGAAACTTCAGCAAGATTTACAACTGGTAATGCAAATGGCCTCTGATTAATACCAAGAACATTCTTTGAGCTTCCCATGCACTGCCATCTGTAACTATAATTGTCTCTTCAAAGAAAATGCACTTCTTAACTACAAGGTCATGTCCTGAAAAATAAAATTGAATCTAGCACGCAGAGTAAGAGATGTGTGAGTGTCCAAGGTGTGTGTGTGCTCCACGTATGTCCTGTGCGTTTGTCTAATTTTCAGAAAATGAGTCAGATCCCTTTAAGATTTCATGACCAGAATTATACTAAAAAGTTTAGTGAAAACCCAAAATTAAGATAACCTAGCAAGATCAATTTCCAAAAGCTGCTTCTGCAGCTGATATATTTCAACACTCTGTTTAAACCTCCAAATGCTCATCTGTAGGGAGGTTGCTGAAGCATTTCTCCCCCTGGGAAGGGGGTGTGGGGGCCCTCAGGAAGGGTAACTATCAGGTAAGGGAAGCCACACAGTCTGGCTGCTTTATCCACGAGTGCAGTAGAGGAAGCCGTGGCCCTACAAGTTCCTTAAAGTGTCAACGGGAAAGTGACTAGAGAAGTATTTTAGTTTGCAACCCTCCTCTGTACAATAGCCCGCCCACCCCCCTAAAAAAGAAGAAGTGGGGAGGATAAGTAGGTCTGGGACTTAAAACAAGCCATGTCCCGTTTCTGGCCTCAATTTCCTCAACTGTGGTAGGGTTTGGGGCAGATGTTGGGAGCGACATGGTATGGCTGACTCTCAGCATTAAAGGAATGTGGGAGCAACTGCCCTCAATGGACAGCTGGAGAAGACTGCAGAGGTGAAAGCGAACCTCTGAGGTCATAGCGCTCACCTTCCCGGGCAAAGGGAGTAGGTGTCCATAACAGGAAGATAGAGTTGCCACGTCCAAGATTCACCAGGGAATTGGTTGAGATCTTGGTCAGCGGGGAAGACTTCGGCTGCAGCTATGGGAACGGCCCCACTGTCCTCTGGACAGGTACCTCAGAAGAGGAAGCACTAATGCTGGAACCTTCCAAAGAAGGCCTGAACTCACTCTCTGGCCCAAGAGACCTATCTATGCTCATTTGCTGAGTCCCATCTTCCTACCCCAACTCACCATCTTCCAAGATCTGGGAGAAATATTCAAGTGAATCCAGGTGGGTGTTGGGTAGTTGCTACCACTGAGTTTTAGTTTGAGGAAATAAACATTACATGGGCGCTCCTTAGGGGAGTAAGCACAGTGGGAAGTCCATAGGGATGTCCCTTCTGTCCCCTCCCTCTGATTCCTACTCTGCTAAGGGCTGATTTAATAGATCTCCAAGGGCTGACTCAGTCTCTCCCACTCCTCCCCTGCTGGCTCAGCCTCCTCAGTAACAGGAGGGGTTGAGGACCTTCTTGCTGTGCTGGGCTCCAGGACTGCCAGGGAGCAGAGCCAGGACTTGAGAACAACGCGTAGTTCTCACAGTGGGTGGTAGGCTTAGATGCCCGCCCCCTTCATGGGAGGCTCAATCAGGCCTCTCCAAATCTGCAAGTGGCCCCAGAGCCACCACCATGGTCTGTGTTCAAGGTGGGAAAGCCCAGCTGTGAATGTTCCAGAACACGAGAAAGTGGGTTCACTGAGAACTGAGACCTTTGAGAACTTGAACAAGAGATGGTAATGCATTCAGTTTCTGGCCTTACTTTCAGGCCTAGACTGCTGAAACCAACCTCAAGGTCAGACTACCTGTGAAAATGCCATGGTTTTTCTGAGTAAACCTAGAAAAGGAACCAAACTAAAATGTCCAGATAAAGACAGATACTGGTTTTGATCCACATGCTTTATCTGAAATTTTTGTTGTATATTTCCCCAACTTCAAATTTACTTTCACAAGATAAAAACTTTCCTATGCTTCAAATTATGGACATCCTGTCTTTAAGTGGCTCTGAAGCCAATATCAACCAGAGATTAGGAAGATCAGTTTTGATTAATTTGAAAATGGGTTGAGCTAGCCCAATTGATGTATTTTATTTTACAAATAGATTCGTGGAAGTCATTGTATCTTAAATGTCTGTTGAACAACCCTATACCCAGTGTTATGAACTGAATGTTTGTGTCCCACCAAATTTATATGATATACTTATATCCAGAGGTAAGGTCTCGTGATTAGGTCATAAAGGTAGAACCCTCATGATGTGATTAGTGGCCTTATAAAAGAGACCCCAGAGAGTTCTGTCACCCTTTCTGCCATGTGATGATACATCAAGAAAATGGCTATCTGCAACTTGGAAGAGAACCCTACCCAGAACCCAACAATGTCGGCACCTGGAAGCAGACTTCTAGCCTTCAAAACTGTGAGAGAGAAATTCTGTTGTTTATAAGCTACCCAGTTTATGGTATTCTGTTAATCTGAATAAGACATCCACTAGTAGGCTTATATATGATATAGTAATATATACATTAATGCATTTAGTTGCTTCCTAATTCTTCCTACTTGATCTGGCCCCTGGATACCTCCCTGACTTCATCTATTATCAGTCTTCCTTTCTCTTGCTCTGACCCGCCACACTGGCCTTCTTTTTTTTTATTTTATTTTATTTTATTTTATTTTATTTTTTTTACAGAGACAGAGAGTGAGTCAGAGAGAGGGATAGACAGGGACAGACAGACAGGAACGGAGAGAGATGAAAAGCATCAATCATTAGTTTTTCATTGTGCATTGCAACACCTTAGTTGTTCATTGATTGCTTTCTCATACGTGCCTTGACTGTGGGCCTTCAGCAGACTGAGTAACCCCTTGCTGGAGCCAGCGACCTTGGGTTCAAGCTGGTGGGCTCTTGCTCAAACCAGATGAGCCTGCGCTCAAGCTGGCGGCCTCAGAGTCTCGAACCTGGGTCCTCTGCATCCCAGTCCAACGCTCTTATCCACTGCGCCACCGCCTGGTCAGGCCACACTAGCCTTCTTGCTATCCCTACAATATCAGGTAGCGTGACCTGACTTTAAAGCCTTACTCTTTGCTCACCCTGAGCTACCCTCCTCCTGGAAATCCACATGGCTCCACCTCTCTCCTCCCTCCCCAGAGGGCCAGAGGCCCTGAAGTAGCCCCTGCCCCCATCTCCCTACCCTGCATCATCCCATTCATCACTACCTGGCATCATGTGACAGAGCTTTTCCTTATTCTGCATCTGATTTTGCCACTAAAATGTAAGCTTCACAAGGCCAGGGACTTAAATTCTTGCTTGGTCTTCAATGTCTGAGGTGGTACCCAGCATACAGAGACTGCTTAATAAATATGAATTAATTTTTAAAAACTAGCGAGTGAATTTTTAGTGATCGACATTTTTCAGAGACTGTGGTAACCGTTTTCAATGTATATTTTCTCAAACACCTTCTCAAGCATCCTCTCCTCACCACTTCCTCCATCTCCCTCCCCCCTGTCTTGCCACACTAAGGGAGTTTATTGCTTTACTCTCTATGATTTGAAAGTGTTGTCTGGTTTCTACCACAGAATTTATCACATTATCTTTATTTCTTCTTTTCTATACCTGTCTTCCCCTAGAGAGGTAGGCATACTTCTGGAAGCATGTTCTTGTGCATCTATTCTGCCAGCGCTGAGCCAATGTCTACTTACTGTGTTGTAAGTGGCTCTACCGACATTATTGAATGAGTTAATAAATGAATTAATGACATTCTAGGTAGGAGAGAAAGGAATGAGAGGTATAGAGAAGACAAGTATCTGACACGTTTTGGCTTTCAAAGGCAGAGTATGAGAATCAAATTCAGAACCAGTTAGATTTAGATTTGAACCAGTCTCTACAACTTAGAGAAGCAAAATGGCTCCATGTTCTCAAGCTGTGATACCAGTCTGGCCGGGGTGGCGGCATGGGGAGGGGTGAGAGAGTGGGGACAGAGCAGCTGGTTACTCAGCTGGCTCTGCAATGGGTTTCGTGACAAGTGATTTTTGTCACTTTCAAAAAATTTTTAATTTATTGTTGTTGTTTTTTTATAGAGAGAGGGAAAGAGAGAAACACCAATTTGTTGTTCCACTTATTTATGCATTCATTGGATGATTTTTATATGACCTGAGTGGGGATCAAACCACAACCTTGGCTTATTGGGACCATGCTCTAACCAACTGAGCTATCCAGCCAGGGCCTCACTTTCACACTGGTGACAACAGATGTAATTCCCAGGCCGGTGACAGTTCTTTCACATTGCTTTAGCATTGTGGGTTTCTTCAATCAGAAACTTTATGGCCATCTAAGACATATCTATGTTCACAAGAGGAAAGCCCACTCCTCACAGCCTTCTTGGAAGCAAGACACATAGATTTTTTCCCCCCATTGGACCATTCTCTGAGTTCAATTACCTATCAAGTAACAGAGTGTTAAGAAACCTTAGGAGAGTCTGTTCTCAGAGGAGCATTGAAAAATTCTTTCAATAATCATTCCTGTTTTTATTCTTTAATTTTTTTATCTCAAAAAAATATTGTTCTTTTCTTGCATGATCTATTTTTACCAGTACCTCACAATTGTGAAAGAAAAGATTTCTTCAAAACTAAACTATAATTCTGCTTCACGGGGTTTTGTTGGGGTTGGTAGGGAACCAATTAACCATACTTCTGCCATTTAAGTTCTAAGTCTATTAAGAAAGAGACACTGGATTCAAACGGGACCCTACATGTCAGGATCACTGATGGAAAAGTGGCATCAGAAAATGTGAATGAGAGGCCTCCATAAGCTTCTACTCCCTTTCTCTAAGTTTTAGAGGTGACTTGGGTATGACTGCTTCCAGCTACAAACAAGGAGCACCATCACTTGCCTCACCAAGTGTAGAGAATTCAAGAGACAAAAGCCACTCATGAGCAGCAGTGTCTGTCTCCTCTAGAAGAGAAATGTCGACCAAAGTAGACTCCCACTATCTCACCAATCGGACGGAGCCAAGAATCAGAGCAACACCTATAAAGGGGTTAAGGTCCCTGTTTGGGGCTGGCAAGAAGATGCAGGAGGGGACACTGCTTGTGCTGTTCTGCTGCCTTCTCCTGCCCTAGAAGACCCCTGACCGCTCATCCATTACTCTTTGTAATATAAATAAGTAAATCTTCCTTTTATGCCAAACCTAATCTCAACTATACCAGTTTCTTTACTTTTCCTCACATTATTTCTTTTAGAACCATTGATTATTTTGGTTGACTCTTCCCTGGATCCTAGTCTAAATTTTCTATTTTCTAAGTCAAAGGATCCTCAAAAATAGCTCCTATGGCTAAGATCAACTGTATGAGAACCAGAGCTTCTAGCAATGAAAAAAAAAAAAAAAAAACAGTCTTCACACTGTGTCTGACGCATAACTTGTGATCTGCTGTGACTCTGAACTCTTCTTCTTATTAAGTAAATAGTTTGTTCCTCTCTCTGGAATGACTACCTTGTACTTTCCCTAATAGCCTTCTCCTATCCATTTAGCCCGTGCTAAGAGTCAAGAACATACTCTAATTATAATCCAGCTTTTCCCAGGGGCTTGCCCTCACATCAATTTATATCAGAGGCCAGTTTAACAACAATAGCTGCCATTCAGGTATCTAAGATGTTAATTAAATTTCTGAATAACCCAACTTTTCCCAATCCACGCAAAGGAGAAAAGAGCCCCTGAAGACCGGCCACCAAGCACCTGACTGAGGTCAAACTCAAATTTCCAAGAGCCATGTGAGCATATGAGCAGCTCTGAAAATAAGCATTGTGGTCTCAAAGACCATGAGGTGAAGAAGGGGAAAGTCTGACTCGCAGGAGAGAGGCAGTAATCTGACAAAGATAAAGGACCAGCCACTTCACAGCTGTCCTTTGGCAACCAATAGCAAGCATGACAACAATGACACTATCCCTCTACATAATATTATACATGAGTCCTTCCTTCTCCTGGGAGATTATTACAGTTACTTCGGAAATTAAAGAGGCAGCTGATGTTAGGTAGACCAAGCACTGACCTTGGTATCAATTTTCTGGCGCTACCATTCTTTAAGGTAGTGACCTTGGACAAATCACCCATCTCCCTGAGCCTCAGCTCCCTCATATGAGTGATGGGAATGACAATACCTGCATCACAAGGTTGTTGTGTTGCTCAAATGGGACTCAGGGTACCAAAGCACTTTGGCAAGTAAAATGCCACTCAAACTGAATGGATGATCATTGCTAATAACTTTTATTATTCCATTATCTCTGCAAGGCATAGAAAGGAATGATTATTATATTACCCATTTTCCAGATGAAAAACAGGTGCTGAGGCTGGCTCAAGGGACTGTAACATCGAAAAATATGATGAGCTTCTGAATCAGGTGGACTCGAATTCCATTTACTAGCTGTTTGTCCTGAGGGTGGTTACTTAACTTCTCTGGACTTCAATTTTCTCCTAGAAAATTGTTGGCACGTATTTTTCTTGGAGTGGGGGGGGGGGGGGTAATTGCCTAAAATAATACAAGTAAAATATCCGATATATAATCTAATACTTGACAAGTATTTAAGAAATGGTAGCTGTTGTAATTATTTAACCAGATCTAGACTACAGAGCAGGCTTATTTTAACCATCCCTAGTTTACTGAAACTTCTCGCACTCTCTTTATTGTGCCATTGTTTCTGAAAGACCACGATGCTCACATCCCTCAACTACTTTTACTTCTTGAATCAATTTCTTTTTTTATGAAAACACAACCACCAAAACTAGAGAGGCAGCTGGACAACAGAAAGTGTGGGAAATTGTGTTTGTTTGTTTGTTTGTTTGTTTTTCTGAAGCTGGAGACGGGGAGAGACAGTCAGAAAGACTCTCGCATGTGCCCGACCGGGATCCACCCGGCACGCCCACCAGGGGCGATGCTCTGCCCACCAGGTGGCGATGCTCTGCCCCTCCGGGGCGTTGCTCTGCTGCGACCAGAGCCACTCTAGAGCCTGGGGCAGAGGCCAAGAAGCCATCCCCAGCGCCCGGGCCATCTTTGCTCCAATGGAGCCTTGGCTGTGGGAGGGGAAGAGAGAGACAGAGAGGAAGGAGGGGGGGGGTTGGAGAAGCAAATGGGCGCTTCTCCTATGTGCCCTGGCCGGGAATCGAACCCGGGTCCCTCGCACGCCAGGCCGATGCTCTACCGCTGAGCCAACGGGCCAGGGCCGGGAGATCGTGTTTTAGCCTGACGAGTAGAAAGAGCTTTTCCTTCAGATAACCACGGGCTCTTGTTGGTAGCAATGTTTAAAGACCAGGTTAATTGATATTGACTATATATTATATAAAGCAAAAGGCTTTTCCCACCATTTAAAAGTGTGTGTTTAAAAAAGGGAACATGAATGCACCGGGACCATGACAGCTGCAAGCAGGAAGGCCCGAACAGAGTGGCAGAGCGTCCCAACCTTCCTCCTCTGGTCTTTCCGAAACAGCAGAAAGGCAGGAAGGCCTCGGCCGGCCGACACTGGACGAGGGAGGGTGCAGCTCTCGGGTCCCATCCGGTGGCTGTCTGGGCTCCCCACACTCACCCCACGCTGCTGGGAGGGGGTGAGCCATCTGTCAGAGGACTTCAGACTGCCAGTGAGAAAATCTCATTGAAAACTTGTTCTGAGCTTCATGGAGGAAGGGAGCCTCGGATATTAACATTTAAACACAGCCCAAAGCAGGGAGCCCCACTCTGAGCTGGGCAAAACAAGTGTGTGTGCGTGTGTGTGTGTGTGTGTGTGCGCGCGCGTGCGCATGTGCTGTGAGTGTCTACGTATGTACATGTACGTAGAGCATTTTCTCCACTTATAGAATGGGAACCATAAAGTCTTTTCCATCTGCCTCATAGACAGGATACCAGACTATGAAATCACCAGATCAGAGTGCAGTCGTAGCTGCTTGAAATATCCTCCCTAGGAAATCAGGAGGCTGGAGGCCTTATCACAACTCTGCTCCCCAGAGTTTCTGATTTAATTGGTCTAAAGAAAGACCTGAGCAATGGAACTGTTTGCAAGTTCCTCAGGTGATTCTAAGGAGTAGCCAGGGTTGAGACCCACATGCTTTCTACTTCAGGGACTGCAAGAGGAGTCATTGCTGGTCCCTACCTTCAGAACCTCCTCGTCTAGTGGGCACGGGTAGCCTTCAGATAAGTCCTTACATTAGAATGTGCCAAGGGCTGAAATGCAATTCGGTACTAGGAGCTGTACAATTAAATAATGAGAAGGAAAACTTTCTTTGCTTGAGAGATTGTTCAGGGATGACTCTAGAAGGGCTGTACTGTGAGTTCCATGTTGACATGCAATTCACATTTGACTAGGCAGAGATGGGGGTGGGGGGCCTGCCAGCCAGAAAGCCAGCAGCCAGTCTGAAGATGCAGAGTTATGAAAGGGAAACCAGACTAGGGGGTTGACTGCATCTAAGAGCAGAAACGATCTAGGCTGCAAGAAGATACAGAAAAGGATGCCAGAGAAGGCCGCCTGACTTGCATTCCCTCTTAAGAGGAGAAAGGCACTCCCAAATACTTTATAAAGAAAGGCTCAGAACAATGGCCAACTGAAAGATACAATGTTAAAGACAGTTAAACATCATGGACTCCATGGACTCAAGCAGCTGGAGTGGACAGTAGAGATCAGTGGTTCGCCAAGGGTGGTTGGATAGCCAACCAGCAGAATCAGAAGTCATTAGAAATGCAAATCCTCGAGTCCCGTCCAGAACTACTGAGTCAGGGACTCTGGGGTGCACCCCAGTCTGCTATGGTTTAGCAGAGCTTCCAGGTGACTCTGATGCCTGCTACAGGTGGAGGTACTTACCGGTTTATGGAAAGTCCCCGGAGGGCTATAACTTTCTTTTCCCTTCGTGATATAATTCACAGAGACTGACAGAAGATGGGAGTCTTGGAAAGTGCATTATATTTATTGGCAAATAAACATGGATCTTGACATAGTCAAGGGGCCTTAAGTCTTAAGGTGCTTCTCGTTCAGGAGGACTGAGCTCTGCCAGCAAACACCGGGCCTCCTGCTTCAGGACAGGTGCCTCTGCCTCCCAGTGGAGACAGGAGGCCTCGCTCGGGGCAGCAGGGCAAGCCTGGGACCTCCCCCACCGACAGCCTGCCAAGCATGCCTATGGGTCTGGAAATCAGGACAAGGCATGATTCCCACGTACAAATTTAGATCTTGGAAACAGGTTAGTTATCTTGGACACTCTTAGCACAGAGGAATGTTATCGCTATACAGATCTACACACAGATATATACGAAACCATAGTGTTTCAAAGAGAAAGCCACCAGCCAGAGAGTAGAGGAATGACATGACGCCCGTGGCATTCCTCGTACAGAAAAATCAGGACCCGGGTTTCTGAAGATTGTATGAAGTTAACCTCCACACACCCCAGCACCATAGCCTCCTTACCCCTCCATTCAGGGAAGATGCCGCCTTCCGGGGCCACTTCCAGCTGGGCAGGCCTTTGGCAATCACCTGGTGGAAGGAAGTCACACTAAGTCCGAGAGGCAGCAGCCAGTTGATGTATTTTTTAGAGGCAGACTGTAATTACCCCATGGAATAATCGGATCAGCAAAGCACTGAGGTGTTGTTGCATAAGAACTATGGAGGGAGCCCCGGATGTTAGGTAAATATGCTTTTCCTTCACCGAGATCATTAACTTTTTAGCACCTCATTGTTTTGCTACCTCCCTTTCCAAGGGAACCTGCCACTTCTGGGGCACAGGGGGAAGAAGACACAAGACCTTTAGAACTGGATGGGCCTGAATGAGTTCAACACTCACCAGCTGGGTGACCTTGGGCAGGTCATTTCTTGTCCCTGTCCTGGGTTATCTGTGGAGCAGGGAAAAGAAGAACCTGCCATTTCCAGGAGGACAGGGAGAGATGATATTTATGAGAAACCAGATCTGTCCATGCGGCGCTCTAACCTCCTCCAAGGTCGTGGCCTCCAAGGTCATGCGTGTGAGGCATGCTCTGTATGTGATGAACAGCTTACACAAGTATAGGCTGTTACTATTCTTTCTCTTCCTTTCCTAATTTTTACCTCCAAGCCTGTCTTTATCATAGTTTTAGTTATTACAGGAATTACACAATGTTAGTTTTAGAAAAAAATCCACCCACCAAGTATCCTGCGCCCAGTGGGGGGGGTATGTCACATGCGTTATCTCGTTTCATCCTCGCAGTGATAGGTTAATCCTCCTCCCTCAACCCCACACCTATTTTTGTAAGTAAGCAAATGCAGCTCCAAGGAGTTGCCTGTGGTTTGGGGGGCTCTGCCATTGTTTAGTGTTCAGACTAGCTTTTGAGCCCCACCTAGTCTGCTCAGTCCAGTGTTCAGCCTTGGCTTCCTGGGAGGGGCCTTCAGGATCCTTAACAGCCCAACTGCAATGTTATATCCACAAGCCACTCGTCCAGGGTTCAAAGAGCGGATCACAGGAAGTGCCCGGGAGGGAACTCCCAGCCCCTGATGCTCAGACTCCAAGATCTCTGATCCCAAATGTGTTCCCGTCACACTTGCCTGACCCAGGAGAGCCAGGATCTAAACCAGCCTCTCCCCAATGATCACCCAGGACACTCTAGTTTGACAAAAGCCCTCTTGGAGGAGACTGCTTTCTTTGCAGTTCCCAATCCAGAGAGGGCGGGGGGGAGTGGTGGGGGCGGAGGGGGAGATCCTTAGGAGCTTAGACCCTGTTTATCCACTTGTCATTCTTTTACTCCCTGAGGCTGTACTATCCATTTAGAAAGATTAAATCAAATGGGATGGGGACCCGAGAGAGGGGAGCTAAGGGGAGGCAGAGAGAGAAGAAAGTGGAATTCCGTAAGCATTAGGATCAAGGACCTAAGACATGGCTAATTCTCAAATAGGTCTCCGCTCTTCAAGACAGGCTGCTCTTGGGAAATCATGGGCGGGTGAAAGCAACTTGCGTGATGTGGCTTTTTCTTTTTTTCTTTTTTTTTTTGTCCATGAACCTGGCTTTTTCTCCCCCCAGCATTCTCAGGTGCACTGGGGGCCCTGGGAAGAGAGAGGGCTCTTTTCAAAAGACACTTCCACCTCCTAATCCCTGTGCCTGCAAACCAAATATTGATCTATTTACTAAATCAGCCTGTGGGAGGAGAGATTGTAAAGCCCTGTTTACTCAGCAGTTGGGCCCCCCTGACAGCTGTTCAGTGGGGGATTATGATGTCACAGTGGTAATTACACTATAAACAAGGGATAGGAAAGAATAAAGCATGAAAGGAAGCTGTGGGGCTCCTTACCAGGCAACACAAAGTATGGAACCTGAAACCCGACAAGCATGTAAATTTCCTTGCAAGCCTCCCAGATGTCCTGGCTTCATGGCCAAGCACAGTTTCAGTTTCAATTTGTTTATTTGCCCTTCTTCAACTATAAATGTGGAGCTGAGAGTGTTGAAGGAGAGAAAAGAAAAAATGGGGAAAAGGAGGGCTTAGGTTTTCTTCCTTGGATGTAAGCTGCCAGGAGAAGGTTTAGATTAGCTTGACCTCTGTTCAGAAAGATGGAGTGGTCATTGTCCAAAGGCAGCTAAGAGAGTGAGCCAGGGGAGAGAGGAAAAAGAGAAAAAAGGAACAAAGAGTGAGAAGATGAAATTGGTTAAACGGGAGAAAGAAGAGAAAGAAGAGCCAGCCCCCCCTCCCAATGGTTGCCGCACCTCTTCTCAAACGTCAGGTGATGATGCACTTTCTAGCTCCCAGCCGTGCTGCCTCTCTGGGCAGCTTTATCAAAGAGTCCCTACAGTGAGCTGAGAGCATCTTGCCTGTCCCTGACACTTCCCTCACAGATGATCTCTGCCCACAGGGATGGAGAAGGACCAGGAGACCCTGTAGTTTTCTTCTCCTTGATGCTCATCCCAGAAGTGGTTCTCCCACCCAGCGGGTTTTCTCTACATGAAACTGTTTCCTGCTCCAAGCCCTGTACACTTGTCAGTTAGTCAGTGTTCCCCTTATCATCTAGGATTAAACCAGACACACCCTCTCAGGTGAGATCTGACCTCACAGAACGAAGCAGGCTCGTCTACAATACCCCTCGTAGGCCAGGTTCCAGAGTCCTCTCCCTTTGGAGATCTGTAGAGGTATGTGCAGAAGGCTGCAGAAGGCTGCAGAAGGCTGGATCAGGCTCAGGAGAGCTGACTCTGAAATTTCCAGGAATTCTGCAAGCTGTTTTTAAAACTGTTGATAGCTTAAAATCTACCATGGTGACAGTATTTACACCACAGACATTGGCAAACAACAAATCAGGACTTCCCTGCCCCATCCTCCAGAGAGCCTGTTTACCAGCACACTGCTGTTCCTGACCAATCACATTTAACCTCTTTGGGGATTTTTCAGTGATTCCGAGAGGCCCTGCAGAAACCTTGAGCCACAGAGCCCTACAAACCGCAGACCTCCACACAAAAGCTACAAGAGGGTCTGTTAGAGCTAAAGAACACGGGACAGGATGTTAGTGCCCTTTGACTCCCTTCCATCCAGAGTGATCACCCTTGTTGATGGAGAACAATTCTCCTGGGACCAATTCACATTATGGCCACATAAATTTCCACAGGACACTCCAGAACCAGGTACTGAATGACCAGGTTGAGAAAAGAAAAGAGGAGAAGAGGGTGCCCTGTGGAGGCTGCTGCTGCTGCTGCTGCTGGCATGGGCACAAACACATCAGCTGGTACAATAAGCAGCTCTCCTGCAAACTTGGGACTTCTGTCAAACTTCTAAATTCTTATAATAGCTTTCTAGAATGACAGTTTGGTGACAAGGCTGAATTCGAGTCCTGGCTCAGCCTGTCCCTTAGTGTTTGACTGGAAGCTCCTTTCTGTCCCTCTCCGGGCCCCAGTTTCCCTATCTGTCAGCAGTGACTGTTGAGTCTCAGGAGCTCAGACTCCGGGTGGCATTTACAGCTGGCTCCAGCACGGGCCGCAGTGCTGGTGTTCTCACAAGTGGAGCGAGCAGAACTCAGCACTGGGTGAGCAGCGTTTTTCCACAAGTTTATTCTCACTGTGTGGACTTGCTTCCTGCCTCCACTCCTCCTGTTGTCCTGGGGATGGTTTGTTTGTTGTGAATCTCCTCAGATGCACTGTCAGTACTCACAAAATTGTCCTCGATATCACAGCCCTGGGCCATGCTATCGCCCAAAGAATCTCAGCCAAGTCCTGGCTTATTTTAAGTCACTTCCCGAAGCCAGGCAACCAACCCTCACATGTAGCAGAGGTCTGGTGGAGCCTGGCAAAGCAATCCACCCCTCTGCAAAGATCCGCTCTTTGGCTCTTACCCGAGCCTTTCTCAAGAGAAAAGGGACAAGGCTGTTTATTATGACAGCAGAGCAAGCATCCCAGGGCTGCTGCCTGCACCTTCACACCACATTCCCCTCCAAAGCCTGGGTTCTGGAGTAAGCGAGTTCAACATCACTTGCCAGCCCACTCCAGTCTCCTCTCCATCCGGGCTCCGGGCCTCCCAGCCTCCTGGTCAGCACCTTTACACTTCCTGCTCCCACTTCCCGGATTGCTGTCCCCGAGACTGTCCCTCCAACTTGACTCCTTCGAGTGTCTGTTCAGATGTTGCCTCCCAGGCTTCCCTCCAATTACTCTGTATAAATAGCAACCCCTCCTCCCATCCCTAATTCCCTCCCAGTGTAATCCGTCGCCGAAGATTGTGACTATCTGACCACGATGCATTTACCTGCCTTGAACCCTTCCCCAGAATGTTAGCTCTGTGAGCACAGGCTTTGTTTTGCTCACTTCTAAATCCCCAGAGCCTGGAACAGTGTCTGGCACACGACAGAAACACTATAAATATTTGCTGAATGAATGAATGTATAAATGTATAGGTAGACAATCCTCATTATTAGCAGACTCTGTATTTTTACATTCACCTGCCCCCTACAATGTATTTGTAACCCCACATCAATTCTCACAGAAATGTCATGGTCATTCAGACACGTGTAGAGCGGGGAGAAATCTGAGTTGCCCGCTGTGCCCGTTTGCCCAGGTGAGGCTGAGCGAGGTGACACTCTGCCTTCATACTGCAGCTGTCTTATTTGTGGTCTATTTGATGCCATGGTTTGTTTGGTTTTTTTACATCTTTTTGTGCTTTTTGTTGGTGGTTTTGCTGTTTAACCCCCAAGCCTAGTGCTGAGTTTCCTTTTAGGGCTTCTAACTGCAAAAAGGCTCTGATGTGCCTTACAGAGAATATGCATGTGTTAGATGAGTGTCGTCCAAGCATGAGCTCTGCGTTAGTGCAATATTTATTAAATAAGGTGTCCTTAAACAGAAATATACATAAAAAGTCTATGTAACAATTGATGGATAAAATATACTGTGACCAGAGGCTCATAGGAGCAATGGTTCAATTCAAATGGTTCAGCATCCTCTAATTTAGTGGGTTATGATCACTTTATTGATCATAAGTAGCATGAATAATGAAAACCATTCACAGCAGTGGTGGTCTGGTGAGGAACTGTCACTCTCTGAGTCTTAGGTTCCTAATCTCTGTGTTGGTGATGGTAGTACCTATCCTTCCAGCTGTCCGAAAGAGTGAGTGAGGTAATTAATACAAAATGCTTAGGATAGTGCCTGACCCACAGAGGGTCGATCACAATCATTCCTCTTACCTTTCACTTATCATATATATATATTTGCAATCCACAAAGAAAATACGTTTTTCTTTCTTGTTTTGGAAAAAGCACTTCTCCATGTCATTCCTAGGACTTCAAAACAGCCCACTGCCTCTCCTGACCCATTCGCCTACTGTTGGACACAGAATTCAACATCCAATTTTGAATTATACCATGAGCAAATTTTTTTGTTCATGTAAATTTTCCGCCTTCCAAAGGAGTTTATGTCTTTATAATAACTATGTACTAATTCAATGGGTATGAACTATTGTATGGCCCTGAGAGTAGGCTTTGACAGTGCTGATAAGTGGTGACAGTGGTGACAGGCACCCAGGAGGGGGTGTGTGCATGGGACTTAGAGTTTGCCACGTGACCCACCCATCCTCCTGTGGCTTTCAACTTCTCAGAGTATTCAGGCCTGGGAGAAGCCTTAGCGATCATATCATCACATCAAGGAGGGAAACTGAGGCTAGAGAAGAGAAGTGAGTTGTGCGAGTGATATGACCAGTCAGTACCAGATAAGGACTAGACCACAGGTCCCCTGACTCTCAGGTCAGTGTTCTTCCCACCACCCCTTGGTCACAATGAAAAGTAACGTGTTTCTACCAGGTGCGGTCACACTATGTCCTCAAGCTTCTAGGATCTACCAGGTCAAGGAAAGGAAATGGGATAGAGTTTGTTCTCTACTGAGAATTTTTAGACACACCATCCTGTTTACTCCTTCCCTTTTAACTCTGGTATTGACAGTGACAAACAGTGAAAAGAAGAACTGGGTTCAATATCAGAAAGACCAAAGGCAAATCCAAAGCCGACCAGCAGAGCTCTGTCCCTGAACCTGTCATTTAAACTCTTCTTTCTAAACTATTTCCTGTAGGAGGGACAAAGACTGCGACTTCTCCCATGAGGTGGTGAAGCAAACATTGAATGGTATTTTTGTGATATGAAGATAGTAAATATATGCATATAAACCACCATGGCAATAATTAATGGTTCCTAGAGAATGACAGGGCCTCAAGCAGTCACCTGCTCCAATATTCCAATTTTCAAACCACTCTAGAACTGCTTTGCCTTAAAACATTCCTGAGGGTGTCAAAATAGAACAAAATGGACATAGGGCAGTTCAAGTTTTATACAGAGATTTTTTATTTCAGAAAAGACAGTTCTTATTCAATTCCAGCCAAGAAAAGAAATTTTCCAGACTTTATGGAAACAGTCTCCACACTGGGCCAATAAAGACAATGATCCTCAGACTGACACTGAGTAAGAGAAGAGCTTCTCAGAAATGTGTATCTCACTAATGATCTTGGGCTGGGATGAGATGGTCTAATCTACCATCAGAAGGATGATACTGGCATAAGCATAGACTTCTCACTTTTTCTCTGTAGAAGTCAGCAGCCTCTGTTCTGCCCAAGATTGTCTATCTTCATAGAAAAGAAGGAAGCAGGGAGGGAAGGAAGAACAGAAGGAAAGAAAGAATATCCTTTGAGTTCCACAGAAATTTCTCATATAAAAGAAAATACACAATTGCCCATAAAAAAAAGAAATGCATATCCCATTTCTTTAATATTTAGTAAAAAAAAGTGTTTTCTATTAACCAAAACCCAAGCCTTCTTTTCTTTCCATTTGGATATGATTAACTGTCTTTTATTCCAATCAGCAACTGTCATGTATGTCTTGAATAAAGGGTCAACTTCTCCATGAGGCTAGTTCTGATTTTCCCATAAAGACACACATCTATTCAAACACTGGTACAATAACATTAGCCAATATTTTAGCTATGTTTAATAAGGATCCATCAGCAACTACCTATCTGGTATCCACTGCATACATAGCCCTGTGTTAGGGAATGGGAGATGTACAAAGAACTGAAAAAAAATTTGCTCAACTATTATTTCGCTCCTGCTCTATGATGGCAGAAATAATTCTATCTTAGATCCTGCTCCTGAGGACCCCAGAAGGGAGATGGAGAGGCAAGCAAAAATAAAATATTATATGATGAGATAGAGCAAGAGTAGAAAGAAGTCTAAGTGACAGAAATAGTGTAACAAAGGGCAGAATGGTCAGGGGAGTGAGTGGAAGTGATCATAGAAGACTCCACTGAGGATCTGACTGCTGACATGAATTTTGGAGAGTGATTAAGAATGTTTCAGATGAGTGACATGGAGAGGGAAAGGACATAAAAGCCACCTGGAAAAGCCTTGAAATGTCATTCATCAAGGGGGAGTACAGGAACATTAGATTGGCAGTATAGGAAGAGGCTCGGGTTTGAGAACTCTCTCAATGCTATGTGGACGGTAGAGAGAAAGGGGCAGGTGCTAGAGATAAAAACATGTCGTATGCAAGAAGAAGCCTTTGCTTCATGGAGTAGAAATAAAGAAGGAAGAGAAGGGGAAACCACGTCAGAGTACTTGACCACAGAAAATTGCCCCAAAATGGAAAGGGTTTTTTTTTATATAATTTTATTTTTTTAATGGGGCGACATCAATAAATCAGGATACATATATTCAAAGATAACATGTCCAGGTTATCTTGTCATTCAATTATGTTGCATACCCATCACCCAAAGTCAGATTGTCCTCTGTCACCTTCTATCTAGTTTTCTTTGTGCCCCAACCCCCTTTCCCTCTCCCTCTCCCCCCTCCCCCCCGTAACCACCACACTCTTATCAATGTCTCTTAGTCTCACTTTTATGTCCCATCTATGTATGGAATAATGCAGTTCCTGGTTTTTTCTGATTTACTTATTTCACTTCGTATAATGTTATCAAGATCCCACCATTTTGCTGTAAATGATCCGATGTCATCATTTCTTATGGCTGAGTAGTATTCCATAGTGTACATGTGCCACATCAGACTAAGAAGTTTTTTCTCAGCAAGAGAAACCGATAACAAAATGGAAATTTTATATGCCAGCTCAACATATCTTAGGAGGCATCAGGAAATGCCTGAGCCTGGTGACAGATTTCAGGGTGGTCCTAGACACCCATCTCTACCCTCTGAGCTTTCCCTCCTCAATTGATTCATAATATTACACAGAGAAGGAAAGCAGCCATTGTCCACAGGCTTTCTCTGGGCCCAGGGGATGCACGGCTTTCTGTCTGGAAAGACAGAAATCAGCCCAGGCTGGGTCTCACTGCATACCAAGCGCCAAGGTGAGACTTCATGGTGGCCAAGGACTCTTAAGTTGGCAGCTGTCAATGAGAAGGTGGCTCTGCATGGGAATGTTGAAGATCCAGGGACATGGGCTTTTTCCTCTATGCTGCTAGTTTCAAAGCTAGAGGAAGCTAGACGTCAAATGCTTGCTTGATGTGGTCTCCTGCGAGGAAAAAGATGATGGGACAGCTAGCATCCCAAGGCTTCCACTTGACCTTCAGCTGGCTGAATTAGCAATTTACATGTGCCTTCCTGAAAATGCACCTTCTGGGGAAAACTGAAAAAGGGAAAGTATACAAACAAGGGACCAGACCCCCAAAATGGGAGAAGGGATATAATTCCTATGGCACACATATAGCCCCCTCCACTTCACTCCCATTAGTCCTGTCAGATGCCTCCTTAAAGAGGGACTAAGCTCACAATCCCATTCATTGCTCTGAATCAAAGTGACTGAGGTCTTGTAAGACTAGGGTAACCTCACTGACTGCTGAGTTCTGTCCTAAAAGTTCAGAAGGGCATAAGGACAAAGTAGCTTGGGGAAACAATGGGGTAAACAAATAATGAGGTTTATAAACCATCACGTAGGTGATGTGCCATGGAATATACTGGGAGCATTGTTAAATATTTTTATTAGACCAGTCTTTGAAAGAGCATGCCTCGTTATTTTAATTTCAATTATTATAACTCACACCACTGGATTCTTGTTATACCAGCCCTGCTACTCAAAACCATTTACAACAATCAGCAATTCTTTTACCTGCAGGTCCACAAATTACACCAAAAAGGATCAATAACTTCTATTAATCACTTACTTTGAACAAGACATGAATGGGGATAAACATGGAAGTGAAATATGTTATGAACCTTCAAATTTTGATCTTAAGGACAGATTTATCCCCACATGAAAGCACAATGGGTAATTACCAGGTAGTTGAAATGACAATTAACTCCATCCTTAATAATTATAATTTGACAGACAGTAAATCAAGATGGCAGCCATCTGTAAATAAACACCCACGGAGCCGGCTGAGTGGTGTTGCACAACTGCTTAGTCTCATAAAACCAGCAAACTAGTTCTGACTAGTGAGAAAGAAAATCTCCCAAAGACCAGAAAGAAGCAATTTTTGGGTCACTATGTTCCTGCATTTGTCAGCTGGACACAATTGAGGGCCCAATGTTGTTTTGCTTTGTTTTTATTTGATTTTTTTTTTCCCGGACAATTATTGTTATTTTCCACAAAACATTGGCTCATTTTAAAATATGGGATTATGACTTTTTTGATTCAAGAAAAACTGTTTTTCTCCAATAGCTCTACCCCATGGACTCTTTGTACATCCTGAAGATGTTAGCCTTGACCACAGACCAACATCTACGCCATTTACTGCCCCTCTTTCTTGAAGACCTCTCCTCACTCATCTTCCATTATGTTCCCATACTTCTTCTATTTTTCAAGATTCTTTTCCTAGATTTGATAATAATAAAGGAGTTAGTATCAGCAAGAACTTATATTCTTTGTTACCCTCTGCTAATTGATTTCTATGATTTTATTGGTTAATCTCCCTAAAGATTAACCTCTGAAGTAGAGATATTTTGTTACAATTTTCCTTGAGAATATGGAGGCCAAAAATCATCCCATTACTTCCCCATAATCATAAAGCGAAGATTTAACTCTGGTCTGCGATCTCAGTCATTGGCTCTTAGCTCTGCCACTTTCTCTGCATAGTCTTTAATTATTATTTTCCCCAAGTTTTATGTTAGTCTTTTTCTTTTTTTAATCCCACTAAAATATGTTTCCTTGGCTAGTCTTAGCTACTCCCACACATCTGTCACCTCATTGCTAA
Organism: Saccopteryx leptura; assembly: GCF_036850995.1. Lineage (NCBI taxonomy): Eukaryota > Metazoa > Chordata > Mammalia > Chiroptera > Emballonuridae > Saccopteryx > Saccopteryx leptura. The sequence continues at coordinate 26,051,153 of NC_089504.1, read as the reverse complement.
GAAGTCCCAAATTTATCTTTAACCCAGACCTGCCTCCTGAGCACCAGACCCTTGTAGCAATATACTGCTATAGTCCCCACCTGGAGTCATTCTTTTATTCAGCAAATATCCACTGAGCAACTTGTGGTCAGGCACTGTTCTAGGTATAAGGAACTTGGGTACGATGCAGAAATCAGTGCCATCATGGAATGTATACTATAGATTCATGGGGAGGGGAGAAACAATAAATAAAATCTAAAGGTAAAGTATAGAGTATAATATATAGGAATACATGCTTAAAAAAGAAATGCAGGGCAGTAGGGGAAAACAGGAAGCTCAGAGGCAAAAGGGAGCCAGCAGTAGAGATAAAGTAACCAGAGGAGGCGCCTCTGAGTAGGTCATGTTGGAGTGAACATCTGAAGGAGAAGAGGGGGATGATTCGGTGGGTGCATGAGGAAAAGGCATTTCCAGCAGGAGAACAGTCATTGGAAAGTCTCGTGGGCAGAAACATATCGGGCATGCCTGAGGGACACTAAGGAATCCAGCATGGCAGAGTGGTGAAAGAGAGGGCTGGACTAGAAGAAGTCTGTGTAGCAAGGGGACCGATTGTTGGAAGGGTTGGGTCATGCAAACCAGCCCTGTACATGTTTTGCACTTTACTCTGAGCAAGATGGGATGTTCCTCGGGAGGCTATGGACAGAGGAGTCATGATCTGGCTTCTTTTTAAGAGGACCACTCTTGGCTGTTGTGTTAAAAATAGGCTGAAGGGGGTCAAGGCAGAAAGTAGCGGGGCAGTTGAGGAGATTATTTCAATACACACAGATGTCTTTTTATTGTGCTTTGCTTTATTGTACTTCAGAGGTGTTGTATTATTCACAAACTGAAGGAAAGATACACACACACACCAGCACAAAAATGACAACCCATTTTGCTGGTATACTTGCTCTATTATGGTGGTCTGGAATCACAGTATCTCTGAGGTGTCCCTGTGATCCCATAAAAGATGGTGGCTTTGAAGAGATTAGTAGCCATGAGCCACGAAGGTGATGAGAAATGGTGACACTCTAGATACATTTTGAATAAAAAGCTAACAGAATATCTGAAAGATCAAAGATAGGATTTAAGAGAGAGAAGTCATGTATTGTAGCACTCTAAAGAATATAGAGTTCCCACTTGCTCAGAAGGGGAAATTTGCCAGGAAATAGGTCTGGAGTTATGACTGGGGATGATATTAGAAGCTTAGTGCTGAATATTCCCAGATGATTTTTGTACACGTGTGTATAAAACAAATACCTATTATTTCTAATTCAAGCGGGCGCACGCACGTGCGCGCGCGCGCACACACACACACACATTTCTTTTCCTGGATATTCCTCATCTCCATTGACATCACTGTTCCATCCAGGCATCGATGCCAGATTTAAAAGCCCTTTTGGATGCTCCCTTTCCTTCATTCCCTCATGTAAGCATCCCCTGGTTCATCCCTCTCAGTACCAGACAAGTTCTCATTTCATGAATGTGCCCTGTTTTTCTGATCCAGTGCATAAATCCTTTCCTCATTCTGGGTAATCCATCCAGTCAACATTCCACCCTACCCTGCTTGGCCAGTATCAATTTATTCTTCAAGATATAACCTAGCCATCTCTTCTTTGAAGCCATCTATGAGCCCGTTAGTAAAACTGGCTGTTCATACCTCTTATTCAACTATTACTTATTCAGCAAGCCAACAGAACTTTTTCTCCTTTGGGAATTTGTTGGTACTCATTGTATCTCATGCATGTGGGAGTAAAGAAAGATGAGGCCAGAGGAGGAAAAAAGAATGAGCTCATGAAAGACCTTGAATGTCATAAGGATATGGTACTTAGTCTTGAAGTTGATGGGGAATCCTGGCATTGTTTGGAGAAGGTGAAGGGCCTAGCTTAACTGAGTCTTCAAGGATTGACTCCAGTGACCATGTGCAAAGTGAGCTGGAGAGTAAAGTCAGTCAGACAGGACTTGATCAACTCCTGAAATACGGTTGGAATAATGGGGATAGAGAGGTAAAAGAGATATGACTTTTTTGAACTAGACTCCATTAGGGCTTGGCGATAATAACATTGATTGAGCCTTACCATTTAGCAGGCACAGTTTTTAAGAACTCCTCCTGTATTAATTCATTTAATTCTGTCAACCATCTCACGCAGAATATGGTATCCTTATCCCCATTGTACATAGACATTAAACGGAGACACAGGAAGATTGAATAAGTTGCCCAAGTCACACAGCTAATAAGTAATGAAACCTGAATTTGAGCACAGGCAGTTGCTCCAGGACCTATGCCCTGCTCCTCTATCCTATACCTTCTACAACATAGTGAATTAATATAAAACGGAATTTAGCTGCATGAGAACATTTTCCTGACCTATATCAATCCAAAGTGAATGTCTACTTCAATATTTTTGCAAAATCACCCTCCCAAAATACACACCATTCATGAATAATACATACTATGAGTCGTGTTTGTATGAATGCTTGGCCACTATATGATGCTTCTCTTAGTCTTTTTTCTTCTTCAGTCAAATGAGGGGAAGCATCTCACATATGGAAGCATTTCCACACTGCAAGGTATGCTGACGGGGAAAATTATTCAATTTTCAAACACTGTCAAATGAAATATAAATTTGCATTAGAAAAATCTACATGGCGACAAAAATATCTTTGTATTGATCATTCATTCAGTCAATCATTTTTTCATTCAACAAACATTGAAACAGGTACCCACTCTATGGAAGGGACAGTGGCTAGCTGTAAGAAAGAGAAAAATGAATAAGACTTACCCCTTGTAATGAGAAAACTACAGCCTTATGATTTTAATTTTAGATGGTCACATCTGGATATAAATATTACAGTTGACTCTCTGAAACCATTGGGAAGAAAAACAGACCTTCAAGCTTTAGCTCAAATAGAGCTCATTTCTCTAGCCCAGCTCTATTTCTTACCAACTGAACATTTCAACCCATCTATTTGAGCCTCAGTTTCCTCAACTGAAAATAAGACACTACCTTACAGGATGGTTGTGTGAATTAGGGATTATGCCTAGCACATAAATGCTAGCTTGAAACAATGAGTAGTTAAATGAATGACTGCTGTGGCTTCTTATTTTTCAATCACCAGTACCCTTTCCAAGAGTCCAGTCAAAATCATCAGGTAACCAAACATTCCCGCCTTTTCCAAAACTAGAAAACAACCACAGACAACAACAAACAAAAACCTCCTTGGTAGCTGCATGTGGAAAGGAGATTGCTCTAACTGTCAGGAACTGAATTGGCTAAATTCTCACAAAAGCAGCCGATGCCTTGTCAACAGCTAATGCTCACCAGAAGAAAGGACTACTTTTTGAGTAACAGCTCATGTATGGGGACTGAAACTTGCTAAGGAAATGATCAAGGAACAGTTCCCTATAAACCAGTGTCCCTGCAGAAAAAAAGACACTGGAGTTCTCCTGAAGATGTCCCAAGAGGTTTTCTTCAGAAAAGTGCCACCGGCAAAATGATTGGTTTTCTCCTGACAAGAGGACCCCAATAAACAAGTTTCCAGGAACAACACAGTCCCACCCACAGGCTCCAGCTATGAGTCAACAGGGGACTCCCAGCAAGGAGCCAGTAAGAGAAAAATGGTCAGACTGGTTCTCCCACCTGCACCTGGCAGGCCTCTCCCCACAGGAGGGATATCTGGTGGAGGGTAACTGGAGGAAATCAACAAATACCAAGTCCATTTCATGTGTCAATCATTATGTCAGGCGTTTTTTCTAGGTCACCTTATTTAATATTCACAATCCCTCAATTAGGTAGGTCATTATCATTTCCTAATATATTATTATTTCCTATTAGTATTATTATTATTATAGCTAGTTATTACTATTTCCATTTTACTGGATGAAGAAACTGAACTCAGAAAGAGTAAGCTGGAACTCTCCTGAAGCAGCCCAGAGAAGACCATGATCTTACCCTGAGTAGGTGGACTTTGAATCAAGATATTGTAAAAGGGTACAAAATATTCAGTTATAAGACAAATTCTGAGGATTGAAAAATAAAATCCATGTTCATTCTGTTCCACCATTCTGTCTCTCAGAGTAAAATCTGAAAGTATAAACTACCCCAAGACAAATCTCTGCCCTTCTCTGTCTGTCGTGGCCCCCTCAGGAGGCTGACCTCAATACTCAGGATTCCCAGTCCCCTTCACTCCCAGCCTTCTGGCTGGGCTTGGCCAACAGGCAGTACCGGCAGGTGGCCGGAGAATGCAAGGAGGGAGAGTTGGGGGCATTTCACCCAGCCTTGCTGTACCAGGCCATGCCACATTCCTATAGCTACAAGACTTGTTGGGCCAGTCTTCTTCCAAGGCCCCAGCCTCCAAGTCCTACCCTGGCCCCTTCTGCCTGGGGAAGAAAGAGCTTCCTGAAGGTGACAATCAGGTGCCTCGCCATTCCTCTTTGATTCCCTTAACCCTGCCCGTGCCTCTCAAATACGCTCTTCACAATGTTCTATTCGGCTGAACCTCTTTGTGCCATTTTGTTTCCTGCTAAGACTCTAATGATACATATTGCGTTAAAAAACCATTGTATATTCAACTCTACTAGAGTTTAGCTTCTCAAATTGGTCTTTGGGTATCCAGTAAATAGAATCAACTTGCATCTTATGGAAGCGAATCAGCTGAAACTGCAGGGAACACATTTTGTTTGGACTTGATGAGCTCGCCGGAGGGACAATAAACTCCCCACATGTTATTGGCAACCACTGTGGTGAATGAAACTTCCCAGTCGCACTTGGAATGTGATGTTTTTCCATGAAGCTGCGCTACAAAGACGAAATCCAAAGACTCTGAAAGCACACTTTACAGACCCTGCCAAGAAGTCCTCTAGAATGTATGCGAAACGGAGCTAAGAGCATTTGTAATCCTGTCATAGAAAGTGGGGCTGCAGGGGGAGAACACGCGACTGAGATCACTGGAGCTGTGCTGTCACTGGCTTTTGGAAAGGAGGAGCTAGCAGTTTGAAGTTGAACTGAGGAATGTGTTAGCCTTACCGGCACTTTTGAAGTTTGCACCAGCTCCCACATAATAGCAGACTGTTCGTGAAACTCAAATCAAAGAGGCCAATGTAGAGCCTGAAGTCACACCTCAGTGCATCTGCTGGGTGAAGGGTGAGGCTCTGCTGCAGTACAGAAATGAAACTGAGGTGTTCAGCTCTGTATCCCTAAAAGTAAGCCACTCCCCCAACAGAAAGTGCACCGGGAAACAGCCGCCAGCTTCCAGTCCTGAAAATGATCTGCGCGGTTGTCTCGTTCTCTGCCTTGACCTCCACGTGCAGACCAGCCTTGTGGTTAGTTGTAAGCACAGCACACAGGAAGTGTTCCTCTTGGGAAAGGTTTCAGGAACCAGCTTTGTTGTTGTTGGGATTCTTTAGTGTTATGATTATAGCATTATTCGAACATGGTGTTTTAATTTCTGTGCACTCTCCCCTTAGGAACATATTGTAAGAGAATATGTTTGCTCTCTTGCCCTGACGGGGTAGCTCAGTTGGTTAGAGTATCATTCCAACACACCAAGATTGTGGGTTCAATGTGGTCAGGGTGCATGCAAGAATGGACCGATGAAGGCATAAATAAGTGGTACAACAAATCAATGTCTCTCTCCCTTCCTTTCTCTCTAAAATCAGTAAATAAATTTTTAAAGAGACTATGTTTACTCTCTTAAACCCACCTATAAATCATTCCACATCTATTGTCCCTCTCTCCCTACTCCACCCCATTTACAATTCCCCTGACCAGCCTTTTAGGACTTTACGTCCACAGCGGAGCACACAGTAGATGCTCAAATAGTTACACAAATAAACATAAGCACATCAAGAACCTATTTATATTTCTAATCAGTGACAACTATTTTTGTGGGGTGGAGAACAGGGATCTATTTAACATAATCAGGTTTCAATTGCCCTGAACATTGGAGGTGCTCTTTTTTCACCCAACTCCTACTGGTGTTGCTTCAGGCAAGTGACACATCTCTGGATTTCCCCACACGTAGACCAGGGACACGAACACTTGCTTCACTGCATTGTGTGATGATCAAACACTACAATCTCTGTGAGGGGCCGAGCACAACAATGGGCACCTGGAGGAGCCTTCCCAAAGTCCAGCTCACGCCGTTCCTTCTAAACTGATACAATGAACGCAGCATGTGAATAGCGTGAAGAAGAGTGGAAGGCATTAAAGGAGATTCCCTCTTTGGAGGAAACCTGGATTTAATGGACAATCTGCTTTCACCCCACGCAAAGCCTTGCTGGTGGTTCAGATCTTATTTCTACACATCCTTTTCTCCAGACTCCCCTAGAGGACAGGTTGAATTTTTAAGCAGTATCTGGATATGAAGTATATTTCAGATGACCAGTTTTATATTTTATACAGTCTTTCTATCTCTGAATCCTCTCCTAGTTCTGGATCAGATGCTATTTGGTCCTTGATAGTTTAACATTTCTAACACAGGCCCTGGCTGGTTGGCTCAGTGATAAGAGTGTCAGCCAGTGTGTGGATGTCCCAGGTATGATTCCCAGTCAGAGCACACAGGGCAAGTGATTCTCCACCACTCTCTCTCTCTCTCTCTCCCTCCCATAGCCATGGCTTGACTGGTTCAAGTGCATCAGCCTCAGGCACTGAGGATGGCTCCGTGGAGCCAGCTCAGTTATAAGCATGGCCCTAGATGGGCAGAGCATTGACCTCAGACAGGGGTTGCCAGGTAGATCCCAGTCAGGGCGCATGCGGGAGTCTATCTGTCTCCCCTCCTCTCACTTGAACAAAAGGGAAAAAAATGTCTCTAACATCATGTATGTTTCCAACACCATTTGACTTACTGTATTATTCTCCTAATCTGACATCCTTTATAAACACTTCCTGTGTGCCAACCAAGCACAGTGATAACGACTGAGGCTGTAGTATTGAATAAGACAGCCCTTCAGCTAAAAGAGTTGATATTCCAGTCAGGAAGACAGACTAACAAATGCTAGGATGCAGACATGATGACAGGATCCTGGAGATGTTGAAACCAGGGGTAGGATAGGGTGACACAAGTGCAGAGCCTATGCTGCAAAATTTAAGGAGGTGCTCACTGTCGGGGTCATGGGACTTTCAGAGTCAGCACTTGCACCACACTGAAAATGAGAACCTCCTTAAATTTTATTCCCAATGCACCTGACTTGCTTCACCTTTGTCCTGGCCTAGGGAGAAAGACCCCACTTCTCTCTATGATCAGAGGAAAGCTTCCCAGGATAGATGACTTTGATCTGAAGCCTTTGAGAAGGGGCAGGAGTTTGCCAGACAGAGAGAGGTGGGGAAGGGGTGAGCAAATGCACAACTATAGAAGTCAGAGAGATCACAACTCACTGATGCAATAGAGTGATGCAGCTAGGTTATTGCAAGGTGGGGGTGGCAGGGAACATAGGTGGCAGGACAGGAAGTGACTAGGGACAGTTCACAGAAGAATTTTGGTAAGAAACATGCTGAATATTTAGTAAGACCAAATAATTTATCACTGTGCCAGGACACTTTTGAAGGTGAGAAGGATGCTCCCTGTCATTGCCCAGCAGCAAGATCAAACTGGCTTCTGTCTGTATATGTGATGCACAGACCGATATCTCCTGACTTCATCCTAGTGTCACATTCTTCTCATGCTCCCAGGTGCTGGAGATCCTTCACTCCTCTTCTGTATCTGGGGCAGACATAAAATCTAACTCTGAACAGTTCTGCACTTCTGCACATGAATGCTATTTGAGTTGACTTTGGAGCTGGAAAGGAATTGCAGTATTTCAGTGCACGGCAGTGAACAGGCCAAAAACATTAATAGTTTATTCCATCAAGCATGATGCCAGCCTGCCAGTTCACATCCTTACAATCCTCCAAGGGGCTCCGCAGGTTTCTGACCAAGCTTTCCTGATACATGGCTGCTGAATGCAATGAGATTCTGGGAGAAAACTGCTGTGAAACAGAATACTCATTTAATGATACGTAATACAAATTAGGTCTTTTGGGGCATTATGTCTCCCACTTACAACATTGTACTACAGGAATTAGTCTATCTATTTTTATTAAGTACATTAGAGTAGACAGAATAGTATACAAACACCTGGATTTAAATAACAATAGCACTGCCATTTTAAAACTACAAATTTTAGTTGATATGTGTATGCACGCACACATATACACACATAATTTATGAAGTATAACTCAGACATTAGAACATTTCTCCCTTAAAAAGTTTGTTATGCATTTCTAAACTATAAGAACAATTTTCTCCAAAAAATAATACATAATAAAGTCAACAGCGACAACATCAATGGGAATTCCCTAACATTATCTATTACAGTTTTCATATTCACATTTTCTAGGTGCCCCTTCAAGCTTGCACCAGTCAAGAACAATGTATTCCATTCAGTTATTATCTCTCTTCTCTTAGCTCTCAAATCTAGAACAGGACCCACTCCCTGGGCCCAGTGAAGAGGCCAGGCCACTTGTTATGCAGGTGTCCACTTTATGGACTTGTCCCGTCATGCTTTTGTCTCCTCGTGATGTCTATTCCTTTTGTGTCCAGTAAGCTGGGAGATGGATCTAAAGGTTTGGTTGCACACACATAGGGCTCTATATTATTCTTGGAATAGAATCATACTATGCATGTTTCTCTGTAAGTATATGCATAAATATATACACGCATATATAGATAATAAATTTATTTCATTGGTAAACAAATGTGGGACCATAGTACACACACTTATCTGTGTCTGGCAATTTTTCTCTACTACTTTAGAAAAATCTGTTCCTACCCCGTTTCCCCCAAAATAAGACATCCCCTGAAAATAAGACCTAGTACAATTTTTTTTCAAGCTTACAAATAAAAGGCCTCTCTTGAAAATAAGACCTAGCGCATCTTTTTTTTTTTCTGAAGCTGGAAACAGGGAGAGACAGTCAGACAGACTCCCGCATGCGCCCGACCGGGATCCACCCGGCACGCCCACCAGGGGTGACGCTCTGCCCACCAGGGGGCGATGCTCTGCCCCTCCGGGCATCGCTTTGCTGTGACCAGAGCCACTCTAGCGCCTGGGGCAGAGGCCAAGGAGCCATCCCCAGCGCCTGGGCCATCTTTGCTCCAATGGAGCCTTAGCTGCGGGAGGGGAAGAGAGAGACAGAGAGGAAGGAGAGGGGGAGGGGTGGAGAAGCAGATGGGCGCCTCTCCTGTGTACCCTGGCCAGGAATCGAACCCGGGACTTCTGCACGCCAGGCCGACGCTCTACCACTGAGCCAACTGGCCAGGGCCAAGACCTAGCGCATCTTTAGGAGCAAAAATTAATATAAGACACTGTCTTATTTTGGGGGAAACAGAATAGATTGTTGTACATAGAAATAGAGTCACAAGAAATTCTTGATGGAATTCAGAGTTTGGCTGGTTGTGCTGATGTTTGTGATGACATGACTACAGTATATTAATAAATGTTGATATTTTTTTTGTTCAACAATAAATGTGAATTCTTGTTCATGGAAAAATAAGACATCCCCTGAAAATAAGACCTAGTGTGCAAAAATTAATGCAATATAAGACACTGTCTTATTTTGGGGGAAACACGGTATATGATGGGCCATAGAAGCAAGACTGTAAGGCTCACTCATGGAAAGAGAGCTGTCACTAATGGCAGTGGGGGTAATGAAGCTGAGTTGTGTCCAGCTCAACACGTGACCTGACAAAAGCTTAGTGGGAAACTTTTTTCTTAAAGCTTGTATTACAGTCAGTTAGGGATCAGAACTAAAGTAAACTTTTTTTTTTTTTTTTTTTTTTTTTTTTTTAGGTGAGATCGGGGAAGACAGTGAGGAAAACTCCGACATGCATCCTGACCAAGATCCACCCAGCAACCCTGTCTGGGGCCAGTGCTCAAATCAACTGAGCTATTTCTAGCATCTAAAAATGCACTCAGACCAACCAAGCTATCCTCAGTGCGTGGGGCCACGCTCAAACCAATCAAGCCACCAGCTGCGGGAGGGGAAAAGGGAGAAGCAAATGGTTACTTCTCCTGTGTGCCCTGACTAGGAACAGAACCCAGGACATCCATACGCTGGGCCAATGCTCTACCCATTCAACCACCGTCCAGCGGCCTAAAGTAAAGTTTTTAATGCTCTCTTATGAACAGATGTGTATTACAATGCTTGAGAGAAGGCAGTCAGAGTCTTGTATTTTTAGTCATCATCCTCAACCATTAATCTGGTACATAAGGAGCAGTGAATAGCTCTCTGTTGATTGAAGGAACCTATTAGTGTTGAGTGTTGAGATCTCATTCTGCTTCAACCCTGACAGCTAATCAAACCCAAGGACCATTGATCCTAATTCCTCAATATCTCCTGACTGCATCTACTCTTCAGCATCATTTCTGCTCCATCTGCTTTAGGGCAAGCCACATCTCTCGCTCCGGAACACCCTGCCACAGCAACCCACATTGGTCTACACTCTTCCACTCTTGCCCCTCTCTAATCCGTTCTCCACAATGCAAATCATATTTAAAATTAGGCTTATGCCCTCTCAGTGGTTTCCAGTCACACTCAGGATAAAATTCAGGAGCCTTACCTTGTCTTAGGAGGCTCTGCATAATCTGTACCCCCTCTCATCCCCAGATTCATCTTTTTCTTCTGTATCTTTTTGTTACATTGTTCTAACTCCATTGGTTTTTGCTTGTTCTCTGAACATGTTGATCTCTTCCTTGCTTCTGAGCCTTGGCATATGCTGTTCCTTTTGTCTGGCATCCTTTCCCTCCCACTCTGCCATATGGCACAGACATCCTTACTATTTCACCTTGAAGGACACTTTTTTTAGGGATGCTTTCCTTGACTTCCAGATTGGATTAGGTCTCTCTCATATAGTCCTCATTTAAATCTTTACTTTGTAGGTCTAATAAAGTTTGTGATTAAATAATTATGTATGTGTGTGTGTATGTATGTATGCATGCATGCATGCATGTCTTTCTAACTAATTTATAAGCTCCAAGCTAAAAGGACCCATCACCTAGGTCTCACTCACATTTGTAGTCCCCAGCACTCTGAGTATGTTTAGCACAAAGTACTTAATAAAAATATAATTAAAAGTAGGAATGAGTGAGTCAGTGAGTTCATCATTTCATACTTCTAAGCCACACGTTAGGTCTAAGGTTGGGGAATACTTTTGGTCCTCGGTTCTCCATACAGTTTAGGCTTAGCAAACCCTCTTTTGTCAGTCAGGATGTCTGCAACACTAGGATCTTGGGTGGCTTGAGATTTGGGCTCTGAACATAGCTACAGAGCAGTTCATTCCTTCATTTATGTCCATTGCAACGTGGCAGTTTCGGTAGTCAAGGACAGAGCAGGAACCAGGAAAGCTCAAAGGACATGCTTCTCCAGGTTTGGTGGAGAGGAAGAGGAGATGTCAAGGGGGACTGCCTAATTAAGCAGAGTTATAAAATTGCTGAGTTGTAGAACTGTTTATGAGTTGGCCAGGAAAATAAAGATAGATGGATTAGGCATTCCAAACAGATGACAAAGCATGTCCAAAGGCATCAAGGGAAGAGAAAATATGGTGTCTTCAGTAGGTTGGTGGGCTAACAAGTGAGCAATGAGAAGCTAGGAAGGTAAGTGAGGTCTGGAGCATAAAAGGGCTTTCAGCCATGCCATGTGAGGAGGTTAAACTATATGAAAAATGTGGTAGGAAGCTAATGAAGGAGGACTAGCAAGGAGTGTGAGGAGTGGATATATAAACTTTTAAACAATTGCATGAACTATGGCTCAAATGAAGAAGAAAGACACACACTACAAATTCAATTTGGTAAGTGTATTGAATTCAGTTTGATCATTCTTGACTTTGTCAGGACATGTGTTTTTGTGCTTCTTTTTCAACTTGCCAAATCAAACATGCCTATAGCACTGTGTAGAAGTAGCATAATCTGCTACTTAACCCTTTCCTTCTCTAGCACGGGGAAGGTTGATTAACACATGGCCTGATTACTTACACATGGGCAGGGCTCCCCTTAAGCTGTCCCAGATAGTTGGGTTCTGCTGCTGGTTCTGTAGTTTTTATTTATTTAACCAGAGTTAGAAACATGGAAAACAAGCCTCTGAGCACGTGGATGGGTTTCCTTGCAGGAGTCTGAGCTGGCAGTTATTTTAATTAGCAACACATTTTATAAGGGCAGAATCAGAAATGGAAACATGTCAAGGCCTCTTTAGTTATTAAGGCTGGCAGACTCACATGTGTGTGCCTGGGCATGGTAATTAGCCCCGGACTACCCTCCATCTCGCCCAAGGGAACCCCGTGAACATACCGCGCTCTCCCTGTGCACGGAGCCCCCCATTGGGTACTGGAGGACTTAATAGCATACACTGAATGCTGAGGGTTCAGGAGTCCTTTGGGAGCCAGTTCTGGAAAATGCAGTCTTCTCAAGGTAAGCTGGAAGTCATTCCTCTTTTCTCTATCCCCAGATAGAGTCCTCTGTGCTTTTGTCCTTTCAAGAATCAATCATTCTAGATATGCCTCCCAATATATTGATACTAAATTTATCACTCTAACATCTACTTTGCATTTGAAAAATGATTTCCCCTTTTTATTGCTACAGTGGTTTCCCAGAATCCTGGATATATGCATATATATATAATATATATATATATATATATATATATATATATATATATATATATATATATATATATATATATTATGTTTATTTATGACTTGAGATAAATCAGAGTACACTCATACCATCTAAAAATGACTGGCAATGATGTATACTGTACTAACAGAAAGGTCTCAGAGAATGAATTGAGCTGACAAGGCACCATCGCTAGTCCCTTACCTATTTATTTAACAGTCACTGAACATCCTTCTGTGCCAGACATATATATGCTAATTGTCAAGGAGAGGCAGAAACAGGTCTGTGACTTTGAGAAATTCTCAATTTAATGGGGGAAAGTGACCCATAGACTAGTTTAAAACCAAGTGGTAAGGGTGGTGACAAACATATACACAGGTGGTTCTTAGGTTTCCAAATGACAGAAACAAATCCGAGGCAGCAAAAGAAAATGGAGGATTCTTTTGGAAAAAGAAAAATCTGGCATTGAAATTCAAAGTCACATTTTGGGGGCGAGTGGACTCCCTCGGGAGAGTTGGGCTGGCGGGCCTGAGACTCAGCTTCTCCCAGGCTCCCTCCTTCTTTGTGTCCCCTGTCTTCCTCCTTCCCTGCGGTCCGACTTTCCCTGCTTCTCCCGAGCCCCTCATATTTAATCATCTGTATTCAAACAAATGTCCCAGACTAAAATTAATCTCTTATCACAATTCAAAATTTTCAGGGCAGAGAATCTCCTTGGATTAGGCATCCATCCTTGGTCCAATCAGAGGCGACCATATGGCAAATTGCCTGCCACAACTGACCAGTGGCAATTATCCCATGCAAATGCCAATCAATATTCTGAAACTCAGCCTATGCGATCTCTAATTGGTTCTCAAGAGAGACGAAGGATATGTTCCTATTCTGTGTTGTTTTTCTCTCTAATAAGATGCTAAAGTTGAGAGATACTTCCACATGATTGGCTGGTATAGTCGCATTTCTTTGCAGAAAGCAATGAATCAATGGGAGTCAGTTTAAAGCTTTTAAAAGACAACGTGATAGGGGAGGGGAGAGAGGAAAAGAATTCCTTATATCCTAAAAATCACAATGAACTATAATTTCTAATATAAATTTGACATAATGCTGCTTTGCAGTATATTTGGTTTTGGGGCCAAAGATGCCAAAACTGTGGCTTACCAGGTGTGGACGCCTGAGCACCAATTGGCAGAGAAGCCCATAAAAAGAATGCTATGGTTAGAATGTACTGGAATCGTACTTCCATAATTTCCAGTTTCAGATAAGCTTTTGTTCTGCCCCATAAACATACCCTGAAAGCTGTAAATAAAGGCTCTTCAAGGCTATCAACCTGAATGCCTAATTTATTTATTTACTTATTTTTAAAACGACAAACAAAATAACCCTCTTCCACCCTGGTCCAGTAACACAAATTGTTATGCTGTCACGATGCCTCAGGGACCAAAGGACTGAAAGCTCTCAGCAACTCATTTCGGAGCATATTTGAGTCAAAACAAAGAGAATAACCTTGACTTTAGGGCACGTGGCCTCCAGCCTACCATCAGTTGTCCTGATATATATATATAAAAAAACACTTTTTAAACTATGGACTGCTTTTACTTTGGTACCCACAGCCAGAACTGCTGGCAGGAGGTGAATGCAATTAAGAAGTAGAGATGATATTGAGTACAAACTTCACTGTCACGTTAAGTAAAGTCCACCTGCATTCTTTTTCAAGCATTCATTACACCAACATGTGGTTCTGATTGAACCCTTTTTGCCTGTGAGGTTCTGTGGGAAATCCAAGGATGGATAAACCACAACCTCTGAACACACATTGCTTCCTGTCTAGAAGGAGGCATACAGAAGAACCCCAATAATCAAACAGTGAAGCGGAAGGTACTAGGCAAGGTACACAGTGCTCGGCAAGTTGGAGGAGAATGCAGCAGGTAATAGCCCGGGCTCAGGAAAACTGCAAAACTGAGGTGTCAACGCCGGACTTGTCATTTCCAGCTATTTGATACTGGTCAAGTTTTTACTCTCATTTAATTTTAGTATTTCTAACTGCAAAATGAAGATAATAAGAATATTCACTTCATAGGGTGGTGGTGTACACAAACTTAGCAAAGATTAGAAAATAACTTACTGTCCTATGGAAGAAATAGCATTTATCATAAGCCCTAAGGAATGGTTTCTACATTTAAGAAATAATGTGACTAATGTACTGCAAAGGTAATATATAATAACTATACAAAACTTAGAAATATAGTAAGTGTTAAAGAAGAAAAGTAAACTCCAATGCCCATTTATGACTCATATGGTTCATTCTCAGATGAACACTGCTAAAATCTTGGTAAACTTCTGTCTGGTCTTCCTTATTCTCATATATTATTACATGTAACAAATAGATTATACAGTTAATTTTCCTATATTTTAGAATCAAATAAACTAGTAGTTTCTTTTATAATTTTCTATTTTAAAAAATTCTATTTTAGAGGGCCTCCTTTATTCCAAAATTTACATACTATATTTTAACATCTGCTATGTTATATCACTAAGTAGGACTTCCTAAACTCCCTTTCACCACTCACTCAAGGATAAGAGGACAAAATAAAGAAATAAACTAGGAAACAAAGTAAAAAATAAGAAAAAGATGCAAAGAAGGAAAAGAAGAAGGCATATATTTAAAAAGATGAAAGAACAGTTGCTCGCTCATTACCTCACATTTTTGCATCCATTATTGTGTGCTATTAAGCTAGGCTCTGAGGATTATAAAGCTGAATTAGACCTAAGGAGAAGTGCCATTTCAGTGAACTTAAGCTGACCTAAGGCAGCTAAAATTTCTTATTAAACTGTATGGCAATGGGAAAAGAGAGGAAATTGATGTATATTGAGTATCGACCCTGCACTGTGCAATAAAACACCAATTACCTCTCATGGCGGCCCTGAGAAATGGGCACAATAGCCAATGTCACATGTGAATAGACTGAGGGCAGAAAAGAGATGAGACTTGCCCTAATGAACAGGCAGGGGAACTAAACTTAGAACCAAGGAGCCTCATGGGTGTTCAACCCCTGCAGTCACATGGGGCCTGGAGCTCAGAAAGTCCCAACTGACACCATGTTGAAATTTTCAATAATTTTATCTCTAAATTTGACTTTTATAAGTGAAGCCTGATAAAACAGTGGTGCATAGTTTTGGAGTTTGGAGCCCCCGACTCATATGAGCTCCCCTCCCCATCACTTCCCTTCCTGTTGGACAGGTCCCGGGCCTTCTGCCCCCTGACTCTGACTTCTAGCTGCCTCACCAGCAGGTCTCCACCCTGTGACCATGGGGCCCTCTAGCCAGGGCAGCAACAGGGTCTTGTTGGCAGGAAGAAGCCTGCCATTGGCCCTTGCCCTCCACCCGACAGGGGTCTGTGGGTATGGGGAGGAAGAGTATCAGAAACGCACAGTACAGCATTTCTGGGTGGAGCAAGGCAGTGGCTGTCCATGCCATGGGCTAGCAACGCCACAGCACATCCTGCAGGCGACTCAGCGGGGACCTCTTACTTGCTCCCAGCCAGAGGCTGCAGTCCTTCACAGGGTGCCCATCAACCACTGCGATGAGCATCCTATGGGAAGGAGAGACTGAATTCCCCAGCTGAGGCCTCACACCTCCACTTTCCATGGGCTCTTCCAATTCTGTAGCCAGCCCTAGCCGGAATTCAGGCCAGAATGACCTTAAAGCCTTTGTGTCCTATGATGTCCCACAAGATGGGGGATCACGCAGAGGATTGTGGGTTTCGAGTTCCTGCCAGAAGTCCAGGTGGGGACCTGGGGGCCCCACTGCATCACCTTGGGGACTCTGCACCAGCTGCCACAGAGAAGAGCCACCGTTCCTCCTGCCCTATTGGCAGCTGCGATCATGCCCACAGAGTCTCCTCCTTCCTCCTCTCCCCATGGGCAGTCCTGCCGCTACACTGCGCAGGAGTAACTCTCTCCATCTACGCAACACTTCAGAGAAATCATGCTGGCGGTGACAGGTCAGAGGGTTGGGTGGGGACAGACCTGAGAGGTCTTTAATACATAGTAAGAAGGAACTGAATGGGGGAGGGGGCCAGGGGAACAAGGATAAGGGGGGGAGGGATAGCCAACCAACCCAGTCTTCACAGAGCTGCGGGGTTGCCCATGATGTGGAACTTTAGGTGTTAAAACCCTACAGTCCAGGGCAAACTGGGCTGGTTGATCTGAGCAATGATTTTCAACTGGTGTGCCACAAGAATCTTTAAAACATGCAACACCTGACTATTTAGTTCAGAGCCACTGACCTCTTTTCCCTTAGTGTCAAGTTAAAAGAGAGAGAGAGAGAGAACAGTAAATACAACAATAGCTGTCCAGTGTGAATGAATCTAGTGGCTTTCAACATTTTTACACTTGAAAACTGGTGAAAACAGGAGAATATTTCAGGAACCTCTGAGGCAGAAATCACCCTGAGCATAAGCAAATTCAACAAGATCTATAACCTTCATATGATATCAGGGTGGTTAACTATTTCACGGCTTGGCATGAAATTTCTGGGAAACAATTATACCTATTTTTTTTTTTTTGGTCAGATCAGCAAAAAATACATTTTTTTGGTGTGCCACAGAATTTTAGTAATTAGTTTATGTGTACCATGAGCTGACTGAGGTTGAAAATGACTTCCCTTGAGGGTCCAATCACAGAAAGAGGGACAACGGGCAGTGCGGATGTCTCACAAACCCAAAGCTCTCGGCCCACTGTGATCAGGAATCAGGTAACAACCATGTGAGGACGGCACTACAGATTCCCATCCCGTGTTGCCTATGCAGATACCGGGTCTCAGAGAAGACCAACGATTTACCCCAAACCAAGTAGTTAATCAGTCCCGGAACAAGACTGCAAATCCATATCAGTTAACATCACAGAAATAATGAGGTCTGATAACTGATTGAATGAGCTGAGGGAGAAAGAGAAAAGACAGGCTTTCGAGTTGATGGAGAGCAGAACACTTCCTTGCAAAGAAACAGGGGAAGTTAGAAATTAGGTTGGAGGGTATCACGCTCTGAATCCGCTGAGCAACACAAAATTCCTCAGTGGGCCAATGCCTCGAAAATACTCAGCCAAAATCCTGTTTGCCTAATCAGGCCATCTGTCTTGGAGGCTGCGAAGCTCTGAGGCACACCTTGGCAATGGCTTTCTGCTTCTACCGGGGAAATATTCTGGGTCACCTTCCTGACAAGATAAGCATTAGAACTGGCGGTAAATTGCTGTGACTGTACAGTGGCCAGGAAGTAGGGAGTCTGTAGCCAATTCTGTGTTTAGGATGTGAGGAGGAGAACCTCAAAAGCAGCCCAGAATTGAGAGAGGGGGAAAGGTTGGGATGGTGCCTATAAGATTGTATTTTTCCATTTACCCATTAGTTTATTTCTCTAACAATCAATTTCCAAAAACTGGGCTACATTCAGGGAACGCAAGTCACAAGTCTACTTTGAGAAGCCCATGTATCTATCCATTGCTGGGAGGCACAGGCTGGGCCAAGTGCTTTAATAAAGGTCTATCAAGGTTCAGAGGGAAATTCAGAGGAAGCAATGCAAACAGGACCTTGAAGAACAAGTAACTTTTTTTTTTTCGCCCAGGGAGAAAGGGATAGAAAAGTGCAATTCACTCCCCTAGTCATTTATTTAGTCAACGAAGATTTATCTAGCATCTTCAGTGTACCTGGCCCCTCTTTTAAGTAACTTGTCTCAGGATACAGAGCTGAGAGATTGAGCTCAAAGCTATCTGACTCCAACTTCAACACTACTGTGACTCCTCCTGAGAGGACCACAACCTTTTGGAAAAGGGCAGGGACTAAAGGATGAGGATGGGGGTTGGGTCCAGAGGTAAGTTCTCTATAGCCAGTCCTCTGCTGAGAGCCTGCCCCACGAGTAGACATAAAGACACAGGTAGAGCATTTATAGAATTGGTATACCACACATAGAGGCCACTACCCTTTCGGTATAGACCATGTTCTCAGCAATAGGCTGTATCACATTTGAGACTCATTCTAGCGTTCCTTCCAACGCCCAAGAGCAAGCCCAGAGAGGTTAAGTACTCTACCCAAGGCCACACATCCAATAAGTAGGGAAGTCCAGATTCTTTCTGAGTCATATCCTATGCTTTTACAGCAGCACTGGGCTATTCCCAAAGCTTGTCACTAGCATGTGACTATTTAACCACGAACTTCTCAATCCTTAATATCTCACATTCCACCAATTGCTCCACTTTTATAATTACCATTATTTCTCCTACTACCATAAAAATTAATTAGTAGCAAGCGGAAATTTTCATGACAATCACATTTCACAATGTAACTACTCCTGGGCTCTTCTAGGCTCTTTTGATACAGAGTAACTCAATGAAAATAATTATTGGGTGAGCTTTAAGATCTCTCCTACCTTTGAAGCGCCCATTCCCGGAAAACACCTGAGTATGGCTCAGAAACAAGTCCTGTTGAATATCGCTGGTTCCCAACGCGTTTGAAATTTCCCCTCCCTACTCGCCCAGCTTATTTTATTTGTTTTTGCTTATTTGTTTGTTTCACTGTGCGTTTGTTTAATTCTCCCAAAATGCTAGCAGAGGTTAGTAAAGTTGTGCAAGAACTCACATTATCAATCTAGGCTATTCAAAGCATATGCTAGCACTGACTGTTTGTGGATATTATTCCTCTTGGTTACCATTTGTGACAACCAAACAGAGCTTTTGCTACAAACAAAGTTGCAAATTGAAAAAAAAATTTATCTGGGCAATTGCACAGAGAAAAGCTATACCTCTGAAATTGACTTGGTTCTTGGAAGGAGAAGTGGAGCAGGGGGAGGGGGAGGAGAGAGGATTATGCCTCCTAAATTCAGAGATTCCATCCAGGGAGCAGCCCAGCCTGACTTCTGTGGCCGAGAACTTCGACTCCAGCTTCCATCTGGTTTCCATAAGGCAAGGGAACTTGGCGAATGGCTGGCCACGTAACTACAGCACGTGCACATCCTGACCACGAGCACCAGTAAAAGGAGCCAAAGAGAATAAAGAAATTTCCCTCGGTCCCTCTGTATAGTCTAGGGCCGGAAAAGTTGCTTTCGAGAGAAATGGTGAGTTCTTCCACCTTGCCGGGCGGGTTTGCCAAGAACTAACCATTTAACCACATTCAAAAATGCCCAAACCTTCAATGCTGTGCTGTTATTAATTAGTCTAGAAACATAAGGTGAATGTTTTAACACCACTGCTGCAACTAATTCTGCAGAGTGCGTGCACAGGCGGCAGGAGCTAATAGAAAGAGCCTGAACTTGGATCCAAATGGATGTGACAATTCTGTTATTCACTAACTGGGGAGCCTGGAACAGATTACTTAAACTGTTTAAAAAGTATGCATAGTATTCCTAATTTATGAGATTTTTATTGATGATGTATATAAAACATCCTGTATACAGTGAATGTTTAAGAAATGGTTAATTAATTAAGGTTGAGGTAATGTTTTCTTCCAACACTTATAGTTATTAAAACATGCTCACAGTGTGTCCTGGCCCCAGTATACTGCACATACATGGCCTCCATCAACCTTTTTAATGTACTTTTTTTGTTTTTAATTCACACAACTTAAAGTGCTTCAATGCAAAGAATCTGGGAAAATTCAGTTCATCTCCAACACCCTCGCCCCACAGATGAGGATACAGAGGTAGCAGAAAAAAAAAAGCCAACCAATCCCCAAGACATACAGTGAGTCATTGGCAGACCCACGGCTATGCCAATGTCCCCACTCTCAGTTTTTCTACCATTCCACTTGCTCTCATAAATCTTTCTGAGGTGACAATAATTTCATGCACCCATCTAAAAGATTCATAGAAAATCACAGAGTTGGGATTGATCTGAAAAGGTCTTACTCCTTTTGATGACGAGGGAGGTAGTCGGAATGAAGGCCCCCAAAGACACCTAATCCCTAGAAACTAGTGACTCTCTCCTTAATAAGAAAGGGGGACTTTGCACATATGGTTAAGTTAAGGACCTTGAGATGGTGAGGTTATTCTGGATCATCTAAATGGATCCAATATAATCACATGGTTCCTTATATAACAGGGAAGCAAGAAGAGTCAGGGTCAAAGAGGAGGCACGTGACAATGAAAGCAGTGACTGGACCCATTCACTTAGAAGATGAAGAAAGAGGCCAAAGGCCAAAAACTACAGATAGACTCAAAATTGAAAAAGGCCAGGAAATGGATTCCCTTCTAGAACTTCCAAAAAACCAGCCCCACTGATATCCTGACTTTAGCCCAATGAAATGGATTTTAAACTACCGGCCTCCAGACCTATAAGAGAATATATCGTGTTGTTATAAGTCACTCAGTTTGTGGTAATTTGTTATAGCAGTGATAAGAAACAAATACAACAGTATAACACAACCGAAATTTCCAACAACCAGTAAGTAAGCAAATAACTTAGAAGGCAGCTTTTTAAAAAAGTGCCAATTGATATTTATTAAAATAGAAAAAGGTGTATAATTTTAAGTTAAAAAAGCAGTTTATAAGACAGTATATAGAGTATGATTCCATTTTGAGATAGAAAAGAAGATGAATTATAAATTCAAAATTATTTACAGTGATTATCATTGGCGGTGAAAATTTTTCTGTATTGTAGTACTTCCCTATATTCTCCAAACGTGATGAAGTAAATGTGTTGATTCTAGAATTATAAAAAGAATTACTTTTTTAAACAAAAATCTACTTTTCTCTGATCCTTTTATTTTATCAAACAGGAAACATATATGTAAAGCAGAGAAAGAGCCAGCTTAGGGAAGAGAGAGCTAGACTCAAGTTTTCAGTTCAGAATTCAGAAGCTTATGAACTTATAAAAAGTATAAGAAGCTCAACATTGAATCATCCCCATGAAAGCCCATAGGAATGACACATGTCCCTCTTTGCCTGTAATTCCCCTTCTACAGAGTGTCCCTTAGTAATTAGGAAGAGTTAATAAAAGGTTTCTTTCCTAGACAAGTCCCGAAAAGCAGTAGAGAGCACAACTGCACGTGGTATTTTGCAGACTTGCATAGAATCTCCCAAGCAACACCATAGCAAAGGATTCCACTCTCAGGAAACTGAAATGTAAAGAGATTCTGATATTATAGACAACTTATAAAGCCACGAGACTTAAGTGCTTACCAGTTCATTACTACTCATTTCTGTTCTGCTCTTAGGAGTTCTTCGACTCTTCTTTTTCCTTCTCATCTGTCTCCTCAGAGTGTGGGACATCTTTTAATCAATCACCCCTTGAGCTTTCCTGCGGTTAGTACTGTTTCCTGTCTAATTTGGTATGAAATATTCCTGGGTTACTACAAAATTCCAGAGGCCGTACAGAGTTCTGGAGTTACAAAGATTAATAAACCAATCTCTGCCTTCCCCTAACCTCCGATTTTGTGGTGCTGATGAGCACATATAAAGAAGTAAATCTCATGTAGGGAAGGTTTATTAGAGACTGTCACAGAGATTCAAACCACACAAAGGAGATATTGGGACTAAGTTTTATTCCAAGAGAAAAGGAATGCTATCGTGGAGGAGGTGCCTGCTAGTGTTTTTGCCTCTTTGCTCTGGGATCCATTCCTAGCTTTTTCCTTGCTCTGAACAGTATCATAGGAGAGTTGATCCCTGAAAACTGGTTCCCAGGATCCTTTGCCAACTAGCTCTAGGCTAGGTTTGGCCAATGCGAAGCTCAGACAGGAGAACAGAGGAAGGCAGGAGGCCAGGATCTATCTCTATCCCTCCCCCGCACTGTAGGTGACAGCTCTGGCTGTGGCTGAATCTCCATCACACCTCAGCTGCCACTGGATGGCCCCAGCTCCTGGTCTCCAGGATCGCAACATCCTTCTGCTGTCCCACAGCCTAACCATAACCAGGCTAGCGAATGTTGATGCCAATTCTCCCAGTCACCTCACAATCTGCTGTTAGACTTTTAGTTTTTCTAACAGCTTTTGACTATTTCTCCGGCTTAAATACCCTGTATTTAACTACCAGCTATGGGATCTATCTTCCAGACTGGACACTCACAAGGAGTTTTAAGCACCACAAGATTCTCATAGGTAAAGTAAAACAAATATTCTAGGTAGACATGACAGCATGACCACAGTCCAGAATGATGAAAAGTGACAAGGGCAATGACACTATATCTGTGGAGCCATCAGAGAATATATTGGAGAATATGATTGGCAGTCTAGGAAGAATCAGATCACAGACACCCTTGAGTTGACTAATTGAGGAGTATGGGTTTTACCCCACACATCTGGAGGGTTGTTGAAGGTATTGAGCACAGGGAGATGACAAGACTTATTCCTTCAGAAGTTCAACCTGTAACAGCAAGAGATTGAACTAAATGATGTTAAGGAAAGCCTAATGCAAGGCAATAGTGGTGCAAAAAACAAGGAGAGGGTGGATTTGAGCAGAGCAAATGTGACTCTGAGAGAAAGGAATAAAAGGAGAGGAAAAGAAGGGGAAGTGGTGATGAACCTGAGCGACTAAGGGAGTGGCCACCCCAGGGACCAGGAGGAAAGCATGGAGGTGAGCTCGCTCTGGATGAGAGGACAGACAGCTTGGAAAATGTGGGCTTGAAGCTCATGGTAGAGATCCCTCGTGGGAACTTATTTTATTTTATTTTTTTCTTGTTTTTATTGATTTTAATTTACTGTGTTTACATAGATTCTGGTGTTGCCCCGAATGCATCCCCCTCCCCTGCATTCCCCTCAATATCTCCCTTGTCCCACTCCCCATAGCGTCCTCCTCCTTCCCTTCAGCTTTATCCCATCCTATCATCCCCCTTCCCTCTGTCCTCTTTTCCTCTGGTCCCTTTGATCCCTCCTCTGTCTCAATTCCGTTCCTCAGTTCTCATTATTCCTTGTATTCCTCAAATGAGTGAGGTCATATGATATTTTTCTTTCTCTGCCTGGCTTATTTCACTTAACATAATAGTTTCCAGGTCCATCCATGTTGTCACAAAAGAGTTCCTTCTTTTTCATGGCCCCATAGTATTCCATTGTATATATGTACCACTGCTTTTTAATCACTCATCCACTGATGGACACTTAGACTGTTTCCAGATCCTCGCTATTGTGAACAATGCTTCCATAAACATGGGGGTGCATTTCTCCTTTTGAAACAGTTCTATGGTGTTCTTTGGGTATATTTCTAAAAGTGGGATAGCTGGGTTAAAAGGCAGTTTGATTTTTAATTTTTTGAGGAGTCTCCATACTGTTTTCCACAGTGGCTGCACCAGTCTGCATTTCCACCAGCAGTGCAGGAGGGTTCCCTTTTCTCCACATCCTCGCCAGCACTTATTCTGTGTTGTTTTGTTGATGAGCGCCATTCTGACTGGTGTGAGGTGATATCTCATTGCAGTGATAATTTGCATTTCTCTAATGATTAGTAATGTTGAGCATTTTTTCATATGCCTATTGGCCATCTGTATGTCCTCTTTGGAGAAGTGTCTATTCATTTCTTTTGCCCATTTTTGATTGGATTGTTTGGCTTCCTGGGGTTGAGTTTTACAAGTTATTTATAAATTTTGGTTATTAACCCCTTATCAGATGTATTGTCCAATATGTTTTCCCATTGTGTAGTCTGTCTTTTTATTCTGTTCTTATTGTCTTTAGCTGTGCAAAAGCTTTTTAGTTTGATATAGTCCCATTTATTTATCCTGTCTTTTATTTCACTTGCCCGTGGAGATAAATCGGCAAATATATTGCTCCGAGAGATGTCGGAGAGCTTACTGCTTATGTTTTCTTTTAAGATGCTTATGGTTTCATGGTTTATATTTAAGTCTTTTATTCATTTTGAGTTTATTTTTGTGAATGGTGTAAGTTGGTGGTCTAGTTTCATTTTTTTGCAGGTAGTTGTCCAATTTTCCCAACACCATTTGTTGTAGAGGTGGTCTTTACTCCACTGTATGCTCTTACCTCCATTGTCAAATATCAGTTGTCCATAAAGGTGTGGGTTTATTTCTGGGTTTTCTGTTCTGTTCCATTGATCTATATGCCTGTTCTTATGCCAGTATGAAGCTGTTTTGAGTACAATGGCCTTGTAGTATAACTTGATATCAGAAAGTGTGATACCTCCCACTTTATTCTTCCTTTTCAAGATTGCTGAGGCTATTCGTGTTCTTTTTTGGTTCCTTTTTTTTTTTTTTTTTTTGGAACATGTGTTCTATATCTTTGAAGTATGTCATTGGTATTTTAATTGGTATTGCATTGAATTTATAAATTGCTTTGGGTAACATAGACATTTTGATGATATTTATTCTTCCTAACTATGAACACAGTATATGCTTCCACTTGTTTGTATCTTTCTTGATTTCTTTTATCAATGTTTTATAATTTTCCTAGTACAACTCTTTAACCTCCTTGGTTAAATTTACACCTAGGTACTTTATTTTTTTGGTTGCAATAGTGAAGGGGATTGTTTCCTTAATTTCTCTTTCTGACTGTTCATTGTTGGTGTATAAAAATGCCTCTGATTTCTGAGTATTGATTTTATATCCTGCCACTTCGCTGAATTCATTTATCAGGTCCAGTAGTTTTTTTGACTGAGACTTTAGGGTTTTCTATATACAATATCATATCATCTGCAAATAATGATAGTTTTACTTCTTCTTTTCCAACTTGAATGCCTTTTATTTCTTCTTCTTGTCTGATTGCTGTGGCTAGAACTTCCAGGACTATGTTAAATAAGAGTGGTGAAAGGGGGCACCCCTGCCTTGTTCCTGATCTTAAAGGTATTGCTTTTAATTTTTGCCCATTGAGTATGATGTTGGCTGTGGGTTTCTCATAGATGGCTTTTATCATGTTGAGGTATGTTCCCTGTATTCCCACTTTGCTGAGAGTTTTGATCATGAAGGGGTGCTGGATTTTATCAAATGCTTTTTCTGCATCTATTGAAATTATCATATGGTTTTTCTCCTTTTTGTTTATGTGATGAATTACATTGATTGATTTATGAATATTGTACCAGCCTTGCCTCCCCAGAATAAATCCCACTTGATCATGGTGTATGATTTTTTCCATATATTGTTGGATCCGGTTTGCTAGTATTTTGTTGAGGATTTTAGCATCTATATTCATCAGAGATATTGGCCTATAATTTTCTTTCTTTATGTTGTCTTTGCCTGGTTTTGGAATCAGAATTATGGTTGCCTCATAAAAGGACTTGAAAGTCTTTCTTCCTCTTGAATTTTTTGAAATAGCTTGAGAAGGATAGGAGTTAGTTCTTCTTTGAATATTTGGTAGAATTCAGTTGTGAAGCCATCAGGCCCCGGACTTTTCTTTGTTGGGAGTTTTTTGATAACTGTTTTGATCTCATTTGGTGTAATCAGTCTGTTTAGGTTTTCTGATTCTTCCAGATTGATTTTTGGAAGATTGTATGTTTCAAGGAATTTGTCCATTTCATCTAGGTTGTCTAGTTTTTTGGCATACAGTTCTTCATAGTATTTTCTTACAATATTTTGTATTTCTGTTGTGTCAGTTGTTATTTCTCCACTCTCATTTCTAATTTTATTTGAGTCCTCTCTCTCTTTTTCTTGGTGAGTCAAGTTAAAGGTTCATCAATCTTGTTTACCTATTCAAAGAACCAGCTCTTAGTTTCATTGATTCTCTGTATTATTTCTTTCACCTCTATGTCATTTATTTCTGCTCTGATCTTTATTATTTCCTTCCTTCTACTACCTCTGGGCTTTACTTGCTGTTCTTTTTCTAGTTCTTTTAGATGCAGGGTTAAGTTGTTTATTTGAGCTTTTTCTAGCTTCTTAAAGTATGTCTGTAATGCTATGAACTTCCCTCTCAGTACTGCTTTTGCTGTGTACCATAAATTTTGAGTTGTTGTATGCTCATTGTCATTTGTTTCTAGGAATTATTTTATTTCTTCTTTGATCTCAGTGTTAACCCATTTGTAATTTAATAACATGCTATTTAGTTTCCAAGTGTTTGAGTATTTTTCTGTTTTCCTATTATGGTTGATTTCTAGTTTCATGCCACTGTGATCAGAGAAAATGCTTGATATGATTTCTATATTCTTTTTTTTTTTTTTAGAGATTTTTTTTTTAGAGATTTTTTTTAATATTTTATTTATTGATTTTTTAGAGAGAGAGGAGTGAGAGAGAGAGACAGAGAGAGAGAGAAGGGGGAGGAGAAGGAAGCATCAACTCCCACATGTACCCTGACCAGGCAAGCCCAAGGTTTCGAACCGGCAACCTCAGTGTTCCAGGTCGACACTTTATCCCACTGCGCCACCACAGGTCAGGCCTGATTTCTATATTCTTAAATTTGTTGAGGCTGCTTTTGTACCCAAGCATGTGGTTTATTCTAGAGAATATACAATGAGGACTTGAAAAGAATGTATATTCTGTTGCTTTAGGGTGAAAAGTTCTGAAGATATCTATTAAATCGAGTTGATTTAGTGTGTCCTTTAAGTCTGCTGTTTCTTTATTAATTTTCTTTCTTGAGGATCTATCCAGTGATGTTAGTGGGGTATTGAAATCCCCTACTATTTTGGTATTGCTGTTGATCTCACCCTTTAAATCCACCCAAATCTGCTTTATATATTTAGGTGCTCCTATATTAGGTGCATAGATATTTATAATGGTTATATCTTCCTGTTGGATTGCTCCCTTTACCATTATGTAGTGACCTTCTTTATCTCTTACTATATAGCCTTTGTTTTAAAGTCCATTTTGTCTGGTATATGTATTGCTACCCCAGCTTTTTTTTAATTTCTATTTGCGTGAAATATTTTTTTCCATCCTTTTACTTTCAGTCTATGGGCATCTTTTGTTTTAAGGTGTGTCTCTTATAGACAGCATATGTATGGGTCCTGTTTTCTTATCCACGCAGCTACCCTAAGTCTTTTGATTGGCTCATTTAATCCATTTACATTTAAGGTTATTATTGATATATAGTTGTTTATTGCCATTTTATTCTTTAAAGCTGTATTTCTCTTTTGCTATATTCTTTTCCCCCTTTGATCTGTTTACAACAGGCCCCTTAACATTTCTTGCAGCATTGGTTTGGTTATAATAAATTTGTTGAGGTTTTTTTTTTTTTTTTTTTTTTTTTGGTCTGGGAAGCTTTTTATTTCTCCTTCAATTTTAAATAATAGTCTTGCTGGATAAAGTAGTCATGGTTGTAGGCTCTTGTTCTGTGTTACTTTGAATATTTCTTGCCATTCCCTTCTGGCCTCAAGTGTTTCTGTTGAGAAGTCAGATGTCATCCTTATGGGGGCTCCTTTGTAGGTGATAGCCTTTTTTTCTTTAGCAGCTTTTAATATTTTCTTTTTATCACTTAGTTTTGGTATTTTAATTATGATGTGTCTTGGTGTAGATTTCTTTGGGTTTCTCTTTAATAGAGTTCTCTGTGCTTCTTGAACTTGTGTGACATTTTCCTGCATCAATTTAGGGAAGTTTTCAGTTGTGATTTGATTGACCAAAGTCTCTGTCCCTTGTTCTTTTTCTTCTTCTTCAGGAACCCTATGATGCAGATGTTATTTCTCTTCATGTTGTCACAGAGCTCTCTTAGAGTTCCCTCAGACTTTTTGAGTCTTTCTCTCTCTTTTTTTTTTTTTTTTTTTTTTTTTTTGCTGCTCTGCTTCGTGCTTTTGTTTATCTTGTCCTCTACCTCACTGATTTGATCCTCAGCTTCATCCATCCTGCTTTTAATTCCTTCCATTGTGGTCTTCATTTCTGATACTGTATTTGTCATTTCTGGCTGATTCTTTTTTATTATTTCAAAGTCCTTTTTTATATTGCTATCTTTTATTTATGTGTTCATTATATCTGCCTATTGTTGTTCTAAGATCTTTGAGCATCCTAACAATCATTATTTTAAACTCTGATTCTGATAATTTGGTTATATCTGACTCATTCAAGTCCTTTTCTGGGGATTTCTTTTGATTCATTTGGGTTGCACTTCTCTGCCTTCCCATTTTGTCTGTGTATAAGAAGGGTGTGGCCACTGGAGTCCACTGAGTGTGGCCTCTGTGTCCCCTAGGTGTGGTCTGTCTGCAGGCCCACCACCCCCTCTGCTGATGCCTCAGGCATTTGGGTACGGGCGTTGCTGGCGTTGGCCTGCTGCGGCTGTCGCTGCGGTTTTTGCCTCTCCTCCACAGGAGGGGCTGTGTTCATATGCCCAGGTCTACAAGCCTCGGTGGCCTCAGCCTTCATCCCACCCCCACAGATGGGGCTGCACACTGCTTCCAGGCCACAAGCCCTGGCACCATGGGCAGGGGTGCACACCTATGATCAAACATGAGTCTCCACCTGGCCTGTTCCCAGGCTTTTGCCCCACCCCCTCAGACGGAGTTGTGCTTGCAGGTTGGGCCACAAGCCCTGGCACCAAGGGCCACGCAGGTCTGCATGCCTGTGCTCAGCTGTGGGTCGCTTGGTTCCCATGCTTTCACCTTTCCCCTGCGGGCAGGATTGCAGGCGGGACCACTCTTGCTCACTTGGCCCTGCAGCCAGGCCAGACCACTTTTTGTGCATCTCCTCTACTACAGGTAGAATGAAAAAATATTCCCATGAACTATATTTTAAATACTACAATGAAATCATCAGCTTTTTGTGGTCATAAGAAGGGACTTTGGTCAGCTCTTTTCCCTAGAGGTGACAGGGCTTTTGTCTTCTTTCATGGATTCCAGACTAGCACAAAGGGTGCAGAATAATTACCATGTGTGTACAAGTGTTCAGTCTTCTAACCTCATCTGTCTTTTTAGAGCCTGGGAATGTCTACTACCTGAACAATTCCCAAATGCCATCACATGAATAAGTACCTTAATTAGAAATTAAGTGCCAATGATTTTCCCTATTAAAAAGTTAGAATTGTTTTTTGAAAGAATGATTTATTCCCTATAATACCATGGGAACATGATTCTAAGGACATAAAGAACTTATGTTTTATTGTTTAAATAGGTTTGTCAAAATCAGTGTACTTTAAAGCTAAAATACCCACCTAGCAGTCTGAGTTTATGTGATTCTGGGTTCCTGACTAATTCCATGGTGAGCCTATGTGTCCTGAAGTTCACAGGTACTTCATGAGAAGCGGTGCCTGAACAATGTGCATTTAGACTGGAAGGAACCAATGAGATCTTTTATTCCATTTCATGGAGGAGTAAATGGAGACCTGCAGGAAGCTGAATACATTGCCCAACGGGGCACAGTTAATCACAGATCCAGGCCTGATTCATTATCCAGCATCCCGCCATTACCATCACATAAACTTCCAGCCTCTGTCAGCCTTTGGCATGACCCTGAATGGAACCAGAGCTTGCCAGCTAACCCAGGGCAGGGAGCCTCCCAAGCCCATCAGATTTTCTGCTTCTGATGACAGGTAAGCCTCAGAGCATAACCAAGTCCCTTGTGTCTCACCTTTGGGAAGGCAGGGTTATATTAACCTTGTCACACACTCACCCCTCTGGTCATACAGCTGCAACTTCCTGGATATGGCTCACTAGGGCCCAGTGGGTCTTCCTGCTAATGCCACATCTAACAGTGGCAGAGGAGAATGACCCTAATCACTCTCTGGTACAAGCATAATGGATTTTTGTTTGAACACACACATGCCACAGATCAATAAAGGGATATCGACTTGTGACAAGGTGAGCCAAGTGCTTGCTAACACAGCAGGATGGGTGTGACTTACAAATTACAACCCTCCCTACAGACCAGACTCAGGACTACCTTCCTTCATAGAAGTTCTTTCTTGCAGGTTGAGCATCTCCTAAAATTCTAGAGCTTTCGTTAAACTAGTACCTATGCTGTTTTCTTTTCCCAAACAATTCTTCCAGGAGCATCTGCATAGTTTATACCTGTAGAGCATTAAGGTCTAAAGAGAGGTGAATGGCTCTTCTTCCCTGTGCTTCCTCTCACAGGAACATGAATCTTCCTCCTTCTTCATGACCCAGGGGCTCTGGCTCTAATGTAGACCACACATATCTGCTGAGCTTTCCCACTGCTGAGGGAGGAAGGAGAGAATGGGTGTGTTACCAGATCAAGTTAGATGCTTGGGTCCTCTCAGGGTGTTATGGACTGAATTGTGTCTCCCACAAATTCATATGTTTATGTCCTAACCCCCAGTACCTTAGAACATAGCTAATTTTGGAGACAGGGTCTTTAGGGAGGTAACTGGGGTTAAATAAGGTCATAAGTGTGGGGCCTTAATCCACCGTGACTGGTGTCCTTATAAGGAAAGGGAGAGTGACCAGGGATGCAAATGCACACAGAGAAAAAGCCACATGGGAACACAGCAAGAAGCCATCTGCAGGCCAAGGGGAAAAGGCTCAGGGGAAACCAAATATGTTGAACCTTGATCACGGATTTCTAGCCACCAGACTGTGAGAAAATAAATTTCTGTTGTCTAAGCCACCGAGTATTTATTTTATTATAGCAGACTCTTACATTGAGCGACCCGGAAAATTAAATGAAACTAGACCTTGATTCTAGAACCCAGCACTCAAAGGGTACAAAGAACTTTGTGCTTTATGTCACATGACATGACACTATCTGACCAGTTTCCCTGAGGAAGAAGCATAAGCCAAAGCAGTAAATCTCCTCAGCGACGGGAAGGAAGATGGTGGCCTCACAGCACTGCGGATTTCTTTTTGGCAGCCATGGAGCAGGCTCATGTTTCACGAAACAAACCATATCCTAAGATTATCATGCCCAAGAAAATGTCTGTCCTATCAAACAGCTTAGTCTATACCTTCAGCCCTCACATAATGTAGTAAAAGATCATTAATTCAAACCTCCCACGTGTTTGGATTATTCTGTGATAGAAGTTAAACTAAAAGTGTATCTTTATACTAAGTAATCTATCAGTCATTTTCAAGGAAATGGTACATTGACTTAGATCAGCTTCAAGTGTATTAGAAATACACGTTTGCATGTAAATATTGAGTGGACCAAGTCTGAAGCATTTATCCCTCCCTTCCCCTCTCACTCTAGAATAATTGTTCTTACCCCTTGCTTACTTTAAATCCTGATTTAGAGAAATAACAAGGATGAATGAAAATCTAACAGAACCCATAGGAATGAGAAGTCTGTTATGATTTATTATGTTGAAACACCTCCAAATACAGCAAAAAAATAGCACTCCATAAGTGTCATTTCCATTCTCCTTTCCCAATTAATCTAAAAAACAAGTTTTACTCTAGTGATTGATTTAGTTGCTGAAGGATCATAACGGTTCATGAATTGTAAAGCCAAAATGGATTTAGAGACTATCATCTCCAGCTCCTTCATTCTAAGATATAGAAACTGAGGCCAACAGAGGTTAAGTTGCTTCTTCAAGTTTATTAACTCATCAATAAATACCTTTTTGTGTGGCAAACACTGGACTGGTCACTGAGCTGGTTGTGATCAAGTCAGGACCAGGTCCCAGGACCTTTGATCTTGTGCAACTTCTACTCCTACCCCCAATGCTGCCCTCAGATTAGTTGGTTCTCCTTCCTTGGAGAGGAGGAGGAGGAAGAGGAAGAGGAGGAGGAGGAAGAGGAAGAGGAGGAGGAGGAATAAGAGAAGGAAGAGGAGGAGGAAGAAGAAGAGAAGGAGGGGGAGGAAGAGGAAGAGGAGAAAGAGAAGAAAACCTAGAACAAATCCTGAATGCTGACAGGATTATATTTAGGGAACAAATGAAAAAAACTACACATGTTACTCAGGGTATTTGAGAAAGGCTAAAGTCTCACTGATACACTAAAGCAGGACAGGGCACAAGGGGTACTTGCAGAATGGAATTGAATGCAAAAGGCATCATGATGAAAGCATCAAGAAGGTGGGGATTTTTTGATAGGACTTTTACTGAAGTTGTGGAGGTGGAGGAGCAGAGGTAGGGACACACTGAGGTTATTGTTGAAGAATGAATGAACGTTCAGAGAGAGAAGAGCATGGTGTTCCAGGCAGAGGGAGCAGAATAAATATGTGCAAAGGAACATATGTTCGATGTGGAATCTGAAAATGCTTTAAAAAGTAGAAAGGAGGATACAAAAATATGTCATTATTAATAACTTGTAATCCTCCCGTCTGAGAATTTATGGAAATAAGCTATTTTCAGTCGGATTCATTTTGCTTGTAAACTGGCTTCTTCAAGCCTTCAAGAGTGTCTTGAACGCAAATGCAAAAACTTTGTTGAACAAGTCAATATTTACCCTCTTACGCACTTTCTAATTCAAGCTTGGCCATTCGGCTGATGTTCCGCAGAGCTTCTAAATTGGCCATGGGGAAGGTTCAGGTGCTTCCCAGGCTTGTGAATGAACCAAACATAGACTATTATACCTGCTATGCTCACAAATTGCTTAATTCACGGATGTAAAAAAATAAAAAGTAAAAAGATAGTGGTAAATTTCTCCAGAAGAGAATTTATGAAATCCAAATCCAAGTAGCAGCAGCAGCAGACACACACACACACACACACACACACACGCACACACACACACACAATCTGCCCATCTGTTTAATACTTTGCAATTTAACAGAGACCAAAAAAAATGTCTATTTCACACAGAGTCCTTGAAACATTTTAAAAAGAAGAAAAATATCAGTTCATGAGAGATACTTCAACTTTCCCATAGTTACTATTATAAAACCTCATTTCTGGTTATGATAGAATATTTGATGCCAGGCTAGTTCTCTTACTGTAAACCTCAAAACTATCAAGACATAATTAGAAAGTTATATTTAAAAATTCTATTTGAAATAGCATCAAAAACATAAAATTATTAAAAACAAATTAATAAAGATGTTTAAGACCTTTCTTTTTTTTTTAAAGATTTTATTTATTAGTTTTACAGAGGAGGTGGGAGGTCAAGAAATAGCAACTCATAGTTGCTTCACTTTGGTTGTTCTTCAGTTGCTTATTGTATGTGCCTTGACCAGGCAGGCCCAGGGTTTTGAACCGGTGACCTCAATATCCCGGTTGATGCTCTATCCATGGTGCCAACACAGGCCAGGCAATCCTAACCTGATTTTAAATGTTTGAAAAGAGCAGCCTCAATGAGATACCACCTCACACCTGTTAGATTAGCTATTATTAACAAGACAGGTAATAGCAAATGTTGGAGAGGCTGTGGAGAAAAAGGAACCCTCATACACTGTTGGTGGGAATGTAAAGTAGTACAACCATTATGGAAGAAAGTATGGTAGTTCCTCAAAAAACTGAAAATAGAACTACCTTATGACCCAGCAATCCCTCTACTGGGTATATACCCCCAAAACTCAGAAACATTGATACGTAAAGACACATGCAGCCCCATGTTTATTGCAGCATTGTTCACAGTGGCCAGGACATGGAAATAACCAAAAAGCCCATCAATAGATGACTGGATAAAGGAGATGTGGCACATATACACTATGAAATACTACTCAGCCATAAGAAATGATGACATTGGATCATTTACGACAAAATGGTGGGATCTTGATAACATTATATGAAGTGAAATAAGTAAATCAGAAAAAAACAGGAACTGCATTATTCCATACGTAGGTGGGACATAAAAGTGAGACTAAGAGACATTGATAAGAGTGTGGTGGTTATGGGGGGGGAGGGGGGAGGGAGAGGGAAAGGAGGAGGGGGAGGGCACAAAGAAAACTAGATAGAAGGTGACAGAGGACAATCTGACTTTGGGTGATGGGTATGCAACATAATTGAATGACAAGATAACCTGGACATGTTATCTTTGAATATATGTATCCTGATTTATTGATGTCACCCCATTAAAAAAATAAAATTATTAAAAAAAAAAAGAGCAGCCTCACTCATCTGATTGCTTTGATGGTAATTGAATATTATAAAATTGAACTTATAAAGTAATGACATTCTTTTCAATGTTTTCAATCATTCAGTAGTTTGTCTGATTTATTTTTTTATTGAGATCTAATTTACACACGACTGAGTTCACCCTTTAAAGTGTTCAGTTCAGTGGTATTCACGTCAATAAGTGAATCGCTCACCTCTTATCTAATTCCTTTTCTCTAATTTTCTATTATTAAAGAAATGAAAAGAAAAAAAGTGCAATTTTCTTTCAATAAATATCATTTGATCCTCATGCAGTTAGACTGCAGAAAGTAAAGTCCATGATTTTAGAGTGATGGTAGCAATTTATCAACCAAATAATCATTTTTCACACTTTTCATAATTGCAGCCATTTCCTTGGACTGTCTGTAGAAATTCTGAAACTCTGGAATAGTTATTTCAAAGGACCTGCTCTTTACATGGCCTAAATGATCTGCCACTTTTAGTATCACCGCAATGTAAGGATAGTTCAGTGATCTGCAGCTGTCTGAGCTCACAGCCAGGCCAAGTTCCCACTGGAAATCTACAAGCTGGTTGGTGACCTTGGTCTTAGCATTCAGGAGTGGCTCATTAGACACATCCATAGCAAGTGTCCAGGGCTGGCTGGGAGTAGTCCTTGAGAGAAGATTAGGTGAGGTTAAAAGAACTTCAGGACAGGAATGATGTGTTTTGAAACCCACAGGTCCTTGGGTTAATGGAGGCATTAACACAAGAGGACATTGAGCTCCAATGGAAAGAGGGAGCAGGAGGCAGGCACCTGTGCTGATCACCTGGGCAGCAGAACACTGATGTGAACAAGAGGGGAAGGCTTGAGCAGGCCACACGGGCAGTACACCCTGTGTGATGCGATATTTCTCGTAGAAGGCTTAGAGCCACAGAGTTCACGACGAAAATTATGTGGGACAGAGTTTTCATGTTGGGAAGTAGCTAAAATAGACCCATTTTTCTTTTAAAGAATAAAAATTAAAGAGGCGTCAGGGTGCAATGGCTTGTCACAATAGATTTGGGGCTGAGTGTCAACTCTAACATTTGGTGGAAGTGAATTTAAAGCTAGAGAGTACTGGATTAAAATCGGACTCTGTACTTACTAGTTATGCCACTTTGGGTAAGTTACCTCACCTGCCTGAGTCCCCTCGCCTCGGCTGACAGGTGAAGATAATGGCACCTACCTACCTCCTCGCACTTATAGTAAGATGGATGCTTGCAAAGAACCCATGCTGGTGCCTGGCACTGAGTAAATGTTTGGTTCTCTCCTTCTTCTTTAGGTAACCCCTCTGGAACCTTAGACTTCAACTTTGTCTTGAATCCCTAAACTTCACCCCTGGCTGTAAGAACTTGCTTATAACCCCACCCACCTCCCAGGAATGAAGTCTGGGGGAGGCCAGTGTTCCTCTCTGCTCCTTCCCACGCTCTCTGTCCCTGTCTTGCACCCCAGGCTTTATACTTGTCCACCCCTGCGTTCTGGATCTTTTGGGTCTGCCCAGGCTTTGCCCCAACTCTCCATCATCAACTAGGCCAGAAGGACTCCCTAATGTCCTCTGGAGCGGGCTCCAGTGAGAAAGGCAGAAACAAGTTACTGTTCTAAAAACCACAAACAAACAAACAAAAACAATAAAAATAAACTCAATCACAAAAGCCCTAAGTCTTTCTGCTGAATTCTCTCCTTGCTAGAGTGAATAAGAAGCAGACCTGACCATGTCATGCTCTTGATTACAATCTGCTTCATTTGCCCTCAGGACAAAGCCCAAAAGCCTTAGCATGACCTGCAAAGTCCAGCAGGACCTGATTTATGACAGCCTCTCTAACTTCTCTCGCTGGCCTCCCCCTCCATCTGACACAACCAACCCCTCATGTGTACTCTAACTGCCAGCCAGGTTAAACCACAGGCACTTGCCAAATGTCCCAGGCACTATGTGTATTCTATTTCTGTTGCCCAGAATTCTTGTCTCAGATTTCTTTCAGTGTCCTCTGCCTGGATTATCTATGCTCTTCATGAATTAGTTTAGTCATCATCATCTGAGAAGTGTCTCTGATTCTCAGGGCTGATTAGGGGTCTGTCTTAGGTGCATTCCTGGATCTCTAAGCTTCTATCATAGGATGAATCACCATCAGCTGACTTTACGTGTCTTTCCCACCAGACTGTGAGCACAGGTGCATTCCTGTGTTCCCAGCACCTGTCGGGGTGCCTGGCATCTAAAAGTCACTCAACGAGTACTTGTAGAATGAATATATGAAATCAACTAAAGCAAGCCAGGAAGGGCAAATGACATTTATTATAGGCTATGGGTCCTGGAAAAGATATCCCCTAGAGGAAAGAAAGCAAAAGTGAGAATTTCTGCAATAAATCTTCTGTGAGATTTCCCAAAGGATCCCAGCAAATGGAGCCAACTGCAATCCCAGACCACCGGACCACCCTGGAAAAGCAAAGCCTTCTCAGAATTGCGTGGCAACCCCCGTTGTGCTCCCAGCCCACTCAGTCTGGAAATGGAGTGTCACATTTTTTGGTCTGTGCTGTGTACGGGCCAGCTCCAAAGTTGAAGGAAAAGGCATTCTCGAGGCACAAAGAATGCACCCAGACCCACTGATTAGAAATGTATTTTTAAACCAAAAAGTTTGGGAAGAGTTAAGCAGCCTGGAAGCTTTTAGTGATCTGTAGCAAATGGGATTCAGCGAGAGACCTCCCAAGATGTAGAACTTGTCCCAGGCAGGAATCAAGGCTGTCCTAGGTCTGCTACTGATTTCTAGGGACTTAAGTAATTGCCTATGACCTATTCACAGCAAGTCTCCAAGGCGGGCACTGAGACTCCTAAGGTCTGTTCTCACGTGACACCTGCAAACATAGGCTTCTTTGCCCAAAAGTTGTGTAAATTTTGGCAAATATATACCTAGATGAGAGAGTATAATCAGGTCCCTGAGATACAGTTTATAGAAAGACATCAAACCAATTTTTGGCCTGGCAGTGACATGGATGTGTCACTGATGATTGTCTCCTACAAGCTCTATTTCTTCATTTCTAACATGCAGACCCACCCTGGCCAGATACCTTGGTTGGTTAGAGCATCATCCTGATACAGAAAGGTTGTGGGTTCGACCCCTGAGTCAGGGCATTTACAGGAACAGATCAAAATCTTTCTCTCTTTCTCTCGATTCCTCTCTCTCTAAAATCAATAAAGAAAAAAATTTTAAACCTCTCTCTCCTCTTTCTTTAAAATCAATCAATCAATCAATAATTTATAAAATAGGCTTTGGCTGGTTGGCTCAATGGTAGAGTATTGGCCCAGCGTGTGGATGTCCTGGGTTTAATTCCCAGTCAGGGCACACAGAAAGAGTCCACCTGCTTCTCCATCCCTCCCCCTCTCACTTCTCTTTATCTCTCTCTCTCTCTCTCTCTCTCACTTCCCTGCCTGCAGCCATAGCTCAATTGCAGCAAGTTGACCCCAGGTGCTGAGGATGGCTCCATGGCCTCCACCTCATGCACTAAGAAGAGCTTGATTGCTGAGCAACGGAGCAATACCCAGATGGGAAGAACATCATTCCCTAGTGCAGTGGTTGGCAAACTCATTAGTCAACAGAGCCAAATACCAACAGTACAACGACTGAAATTTCTTTTGAGAGCCAAATTTTTTAAACTTAAACTATATAGGTAGGTACATTGTTATTAACTTAATCAGGGTACTCCTAAGCTGGCCTTTGTACCCGCATGTGGTATTTTGTGGAAGAGCCACACTCAAGGGGCCAAAGAGCTGCATGTGGCTCGCGAGCCGCAGTTTGCTAACCAGGGCCCTCGTGGGCTTGATGGGTGGATCCCTGTAGGGGCACATGAGGGAGTCTGTCTCTCTGCCTCCCCTTCTTTCACTAGTAAATAAATAAATAAAGTGCAGACAGACCTAATGAAACTGAGTTTGTGGTCCCAGGAGACCAAAACTTGGCACAGTGTCTCACAGGAGGCTGACCCAGCACAGCAGCTGAGCAGGGCTCTCTGAGGTCCAAACGCCTGGATTAAACTCTGGTTCCATCACTAGTATGACTTGATTTCTTAACCTCCAAGCCTCACTTCTCATGTCTGTACAATGGAAATAATGAGTAGAGGTAGGTATAAGAGTAAAGATTCAGTAGAGTGAGAATTCAATATGAAATTTTGAAGCCCCTGGCACACAGTACAATCAGTAAGTTTTAACTACCGTTAGTGAGATAATCTTGTGGTACACTGTAGCTACAGACAGACCAGAATTTTTGCTCTAGTTGTTCACCCTACCACATTGCTGAAGAACCCTGCAGCTTTGACCACAGACGGCCCCTGATTCTGTGTTTCAATCAACACGCGTTTGCTGAGATCGTGGGCACAGCCAGCAGTAGACGCTGAGGCCACGAAGACCGAAGAGAAATGGCCCCAGCCTTTTCTGATCTCGCTGATGGGTGGGACATGCAGCTCTGGAAAAATGTCACGGCAGAATAAGATGATCTCATTACTGTGTGATAAGTCAAATAAGAAGGGGGAGCTGGAGGCTGAGGGCCCGCAGACAAGGGGCCTAGGGCGTGGGAAAGGCTTCCTAAAGGGTATGCGGTGCAGGAGGACGCGCAAGGGCGTGAGGAAGCGGAGCTCGCCAGCTGAAGAAGGCGGGGAGCATGCTCAAAGCCAAAGGCAGGAGGACAAAGGCCCAGGGGTGCGGCTGCAGAGGAGCTGGAGCTCCAACGAGCAGAAGCTTATCAGGAAGACCCATGGGTCACACCCAGGCTTCTCAACTGTGTCACAACGCGGGGATGGGACACAACTCACCTGTGGATTATACCCACTAGATGCGAGGAGCACGCGCATACCCTTCCCAATGTGACAATCAAAACTGTCTCCAGACATTGTCAGTTGTCCCCTAGGGCAGTGGTCCCCAATCCCCAGGGCCGTGGACCAGTACTGGTCCGTGGGCCATTTGGTACCAGTCTGCAGAGAAAGAATAAATAACTTACATTATTTCCATTTTATTTATATTTAAGTCTGAATGATGTTTTATTTTTTTAAAAATGACCAGATTCCCTCTGTTACATCTGTCTAAGGCTCACTCTTGATGCTTATCTCGGTCACGTGATACATTTATCCGTCCTACCCTAAAGGCCGGTCCGTGAAAATATTTTCTGATATTAAACCGGTCCGTGGCCCAAAAAAGGTTGGGGACCACTGCCCTAGGGGGTAAAGTCTGGTTAGGAGCAACTGTACTAAACTAAGGACTTTGACACTGGGTTAGACATACTTAGAATGGGGCGGCATGGTCAGATATGCACTTAATTTGGATTGTTTTTGGATTAGAAAAACAGCACAAAGGCAGCCCATCTGGTTCCCTGGCTATTGCAAGTCCAGAAGAGGGGTTGTAAGTGACAATGGAATGCTAAAGAAGGGACAGTCTGTTTGTCTCTCTCTCTCTCTCAGAGTACAAATACAAATATATACTAGATAATTAGCATATATACTAATTATGTACTAACATATAAGTGTGACATAATACTAATCATACATTAATGTATAAGACACACATGCCTATATACTCATCAGCTTTATAAGAAAATGGGGGGGGTGCTAAAGGAAAAGGGGGCAAGGCATCTTTCCTCCCTCCCCAAGGAAATATAGGAAAACTTTTTTCAAACTGTTTATAATTCTCCATAAAAATTATAAAAGCCACCATTGCATTTTAAACTTGGTAACACCATTTCACAAATATCAGCTTATGAAATTCTCTTAACAGTCACTTAAATTGGCTTTTATAATCTCTCCATGCCAAAGTGAGGAAACTGAGGCTTGGAGACTGAGTGGTTTGCCCGGAGTTACACGGCTGGTAGAGTGTGGAGCGTGGACTCCCACCTTGAGTCCGAATCCCATTCTCTTTCCTCCGTATCGTTCAAGGCGGTTCAAAAGCACGAGGCTTACAGCATTCTGACTCGTGGCAATCAGTTCTATCGGGGCGTTTCAGAACTAACTCCATCTAGCTTTTTAAACAAATGCATTTTTTTCAAGCACATGATCTCATAAAATACATAAAGAAGAGAACCACAAAAGTTCTGGAAAGTTTTGCATAACTTTTTTTTTTTGAAATGTGTTGGCTTTCTTTTCTCCCGCTTCGTGATGGTGTTGATTAAGAACGTGCTGTCCCTTTTTTTCACTCAGTCCAGGCTCTTGTAACCAGAGCTTGCCAGGCCTTGCTGGAGTACTCACCCCGCTTGTCCCCGGAAGCCCTCCAGGTTTGAGAACTTGGTCCCTGGAGTCCATATGCCACAACCAGGCCACTGAGGGGCAGAGAGAATCAAGCTCTCGACTTAATTTGTTTGAGTTTCCCCTGTTGCTGACAAATCTTTCTGCTTTATGTTAGAAGGAGGGGGGAAAAAAAGTAAGTGTTCTCCTTTGGCTTGGTGCAAAGTTTACAGCTGATAAATCTGTCTAAATGTTGTTAACAGGTCAACTGCACCTGGGGGCCAAGCACGATTTCGCCAGACCCATGAAGAATGCGTGCGTTTTCCCCAGTCCTCCCCACACGTCATTTGTTACACTCTTTGAAAGGCTCGGCCAGTGGCTGTGCCCAGCCTCGCTCCCACCCCCAGTTAGAAAGCTTGCTCCATTTACAGTTTTCCAGCAATTTGAAGAAAAAAAAATTCTGGGAGGAACATCAGTATTATTCTGAACACTGGGAAAAAACCCAGAAAAGTTACGAAAGTATTCGTAACTTGCTCTCTCTTTTTTTTTTCTTTTTCTTTCTTTCTTTCTTTTTCTTTTAAAAAACATAAATTTGCTTGAGAATTGGATTAGAAGTCAGAGGGCTAATTCGGCCATGGGAGGGTAAAAAGAAACCTTTATCCAGAGCGCTGCGTGGAGGAGGTCTTATACTGGTCTCTTTGCCTGATTATCTCATTAAAGCAGGATCCCGTGAGAGGTCATCCCTTG
Source organism: Saccopteryx leptura (assembly GCF_036850995.1). Lineage (NCBI taxonomy): Eukaryota > Metazoa > Chordata > Mammalia > Chiroptera > Emballonuridae > Saccopteryx > Saccopteryx leptura. Next base: position 26,009,775 of record NC_089504.1, on the reverse strand, counting down.
ATCCTCATTTTCCAGAAGGAAACCTGGAGGTCCAGAGAGTGGAAAAGACTTGCCCAAGACCACTTAGCAAGTCGAGTTAGAACTGACAATATTGATTCGCTCATTTTGCCAAGCACCACTCTGCGTGCTGAGGGTGCACATCTGTGAACAAAACAAAGACCTCTGTCCTCCTGGAGGAGACGCCCTGCACGGGGACACAGACAGCGAACATGATAAACACGTGAAGCACACAGTGTGTGGAGACAAACGCTGCAGGAGTCATCGAGGCTGTTCACCCATCTTCCCTCGGTTTCCATGTGTCTAGCTCTATCTAGCACCTAAATTGTAAGCGGGATCACTTCCGAGCTGGAGTATGTAACTGTTAGTTTGGGACTCTCCAGGACACTCTCTGTCCCTTGCCATGGTGAGGGGCAAGGTCCCAAGAGGGTGGCCACCCCATCTGCCTGAGTCCCAGGTAAGAGCAATGGATCTCAGCTGTGAGAAAGAGGGGACGATGCTAGTGTAAGCAAGAGCTTCAAACTGTGATAGGTACAAATAATGAATATTTCATTGGGAGAATGATGAGGCCCTGCCCTGGAGTTCAAAACCAATGGTAGAAACCGCCTGGATTCTGGAGTTGCTGGAATAGGGGTTTATGAATCGCAGTCCATCGCCTGAAGGAGCATGGTATCATAGAGGAGAGGTGAAAGGTGAGTCATAGAGACACGGGTTCAAATCCCACCTGTACCATTAACCAGCTAAACAGAAACCATAACCTTGAAATCATTCATATTTGAGCCTCAGCTTATTTGCAGAATGGAAGTAACAAACTCTTGTTTTATAGCATTGTTGATTTAAGGCCTGAGTAAAGTGAAGTGTGTGAAGTCATAGATCTTGGTCCTGCTTATGACCGTTCGTGTCCCTGCTCTTCTGTGTCCCATCCCAGGGACCTTCTTTAAGCACTTTCTCCTTAGAATTAGAGGTTGCTTGTTGTCTGCATCAGGCTACAAGCATTTTTGTTTTTGTTTTTTTTCTCAAATGGCTCTAATTAGATGGCCTTGCCTTTTCAAAAGCCTGGCTTTTGTTTTCCACACTTTGGTTTCTTTGTTTTATTTTGTTTGTGTGCCTTTTTCTTTTTCTTTTTTTTTTCTTTTTTTTTTTTTTTTTTTTTTTTTTGGCATCTTTTCCTTTGTCTTCAGAAAATTATTTATGTATCCACTGTTTAACATTCCAAAGACTGAACATCCTCTTCGAGATTTATTTTACATTGCATAACAAGAAACACTGATTCTCACTTCCTATGACAACTGCTGTATTTCCGTCTCCAATCCTCGCTTCTTTTTTTCTCCTCCAAAGAAAAGTGAAGAACTCGGCTCCCCGGACCCCCTGCAGTGGTCCCACTGTCCCGTGCCTCATCCTCCCCCCTCTTGGGATCCTGTCTGTTGATTAAAATATGTAATTGGATTAAGCAGGTTTATGTCTCCCAGTCCTGTTTCCGATGTGATTTACGTCCTTCACCACACACCAGTGAGAAAAGGGAAAGAAAGGAAGTGTCTTCCTGTTCACGGAGAAAAATCAATTATCCTCCCTTCTAAAATGAAATCATATGTATTTATTTGGTGGGAAGTCTTCAAAGAAACCAAAAGGATCCCTGCAAAACATTCAGGCCGTCTTCACAACCCCCCAGAGTCTGACTTACTGTTTTACTAACCGGAAGTTTATCGGTTACCTGCTAAGCACTAGATGTCAAATACGAAGACAGGTCCCTCTCCTCAGGAGCTCAGTCTAGAAGAAGACCCGGACAGGACACATCACCCTGCTGTGTGCCTCACTAAGCGGTCAGTGCTGCGATGGGAGGGGGCCAGAGGACCAAGTGACGAGGTCAGCGGTGTTCGGGGCTGGAGTGGGGCAGGGGAGGCGGCCTGCAGGGTCAGTGAGATGGGCGATAAGGTTGGTGAGGTCAGCCAGACCAGGTTATAAAGAACTCCAGTTCTATGGGAGAAAAACAATGGACCTTCCTTGTTTTCCCTCAAAAGGGGAGGATTAGAAATGTGTGAATGTGGAGGTTGATCCCACAGTGACTCTGGATTGGTTCTCGTTCAGAAATGGGAAGGGGAGAGAAGCAAAAAAAAAAAAAAGAAATTAATTAGATATTGTGCTGGGAAATTAAGCACGTTATCTCCCTTGAGTCTTACAGCACCCCAGCAGGCACTGGCCTCACTGCAAGGTAGTACTTATTACTGCACCGGTTTCATACACTAGAAGACTGAGGTTCTGGAACATTAACTAGAGGAGAGGGCATCACTGCTCCACCTCGCGCCAGGGCCGACCGCCGGGGACCAGTGGTGTGTGTGCCTCACACAAGGCTGGGATGTGCTCATGTCCAGCGGACCTGGCCCGGGTGCCCGGCACCTACCACACGGACTGGCTTGGCAAAGCTCTGCCACGTGTTCATCGGGAAACCAAAACCTGTCCTCAGCACATGGCTTTTCCTCCGTCAATCCGTCTGCTCTGGTGGATTGTCATCTTATGGTTTCTTAAACCTGACAGAGGCTGGGCGTTAGGCTAGAAGAACCAATGGTCCCTGGAGGAAAGACGGGTGCTGGGAAACTGTGAAAGGACCAAAGATGGTCTATCCCTAGACAAAGATCTTTGAGCCCCTGAATATCATACCTTTGCTCTCTCCCACTGTTTGAACTTCAGTATTGGCATACAAAAGAAGTTTAGACCCCTGAACATCACAAGTGGATGAACAAGGCTTGCATAAAAGATGTGCGGCCTCATGAAGCCTTGCCTTGGGACATCGAGAAGCACTTCATGGCGGGGTCGGGGGAACAGTGTGAACCACTAACACCATCTGACCCAAAAGTGTTTCCCACATCTCCAGCTAACAGAGGGGACAGAAGGTGGTTCTGGGGGCTCCAAACAACTCTTTCCTGGCTGGCGATTTCTGCAGCAGGCTTTCCCTCTTGGGCTGACCCTTGCATCTGTAGAGTCAATCAGGAGGAGTTTACCAATAAACTTGGTCTTTATCTCAAGCCCACACTTTCAAGAAGTACGGTGATTTTTATTTCAGGTAGTTTGGTAGCTTTCAGGTTCACCAAGGCCCGTCAATCACCCGGTGAGCGGGGTCAATAACGATATAGGCAGGACCACAGCTGGAGCAAGCCGATGGTTCTCCAAGGACTAGAGCTACTCATCTCCCTGGATCACAAATAGGATTAAGAGCTACTGAGCTGGAAACATACAAAAACTCAGATATGCGGCCAAAGGCTCACTATTAAAGCTGTTTGGAGGTCCAGGCTTCCAAGAAGGACAGAAGAAGTCCATGGAAGCGTGTGAGGGCTCCTGGCCAGAGGGCCTGCCACGCCTCCTTACAGGTCAGCTTCAACCAGGCCACCTCTCTCAGGTCGCACGGAAACCCACCTCTCTTCCTGTTTCTTTGGACATTATTGTACAAGTTTACCAATTCTTACTTTCCCAGTGTTTGGACAGAACCGATTCTTCGGCCCAAGTACTGAAAAGCCAGAGTCCCCGGAGTTGCCCGGCTCTCTCAGTCTCCCTCCATGCCCCTAGCAACTCTCTGTACCATTCTCACGAGGAAGGACAGACACAGTCAATGGATCTACTCAAATGAGGTGTGAAAAGGTCATGTTTTGCCTGGCCAGCCCAGGGAGGCAGCATCAGGGCGAATAACTGCGAAGCAGCTGATCCAGGCGCCTCGTAGTTCTGCTGCCCTCCAGCCCTCTACCACTCCCAGTCCTGAAGAGGAGCTGGCGACCACAGTGTATCACCCTCCGGTCCAGAATCTCACTCACGACCAGGATTCTGTGAAAGAAGTCTGGTCAAGGTCCCCAATAACCAAACTGGCTTCCTTTCTGCCGTCACTTTTTATTTGGCCACAAACCCTCCAAGCCTTCATACAGACATTAGGGTTTAGTGTGAAGATTTCTAGTCACTGCTTCAATGTTTTTCTAGAGTCGGTCATGTGAAGCTCCATCCAATTTCCTTGTCACTCCTAAGCTATATAGCAAGTGAGTCTATTACTGAATGACAATTATATAACAATCGGTCCAGGAGATGATTTGATGTGAATAAACAGGCCACTTTCCTGATCCTGTGGGGCTCTGAGTATGCTAATGTCCTTGGGAACGACAGGGTGCACTGAATGAGTGTGCTCGCCCATGTGAATTTCCACGCCAAGACCCATACTGCTTAACACCAGTTCTCAGGGAGAAGTCTCCACTGCCAATCGCGAATTGCGTATTGTTAATGCATGCCATTCAGATTAATCTCTGTTTAAACTGTCAGTTCTTATTTGCAGACCCAAATCTCCTTTGCTGTAGTTAATGCTAGTTATGAGATCGTCCCTGATTGTGAGGCCCTCATACCACCTTAAATTCAAGGGCCTTAATTTGAGGGTTGAATGTGTGTGGAGGGGATTAAGGCCTATTAACTGAATTCACAATAAGGTGAAACCTCCTTATCTTGTCGATTCCTTGAAGGAAGTGTTAATAGTGTGGCCCTGATATCTTATTGCACATAAAAATTATAATTTTCTTAGTCAATATTGATGACACAGGAAAGAAAACTTACCACTGAATGAAAACTTACCATATATGAATATTGTGGGTGCTCATAGCTTTATATACATTAACAACAACTCTTTGAAGAAATTAACATTTTATACAAGTTACAAATAAGGAACATAAATCTTAGAGAGATAAAGTAGCTGACCCAAAATCATAAAGCCATTAAGCATCGTGGCTGAAATTTGTAAAAGGCAGGGAGAGACCCCCATTCTTCTGCTGGTCCTCTCGTGGCTGCAACACATGGAACAAGAACAGCTTTCAGTTTTCCCACTTTCCCAACTAATTAAAGGCCCATAAGAATTATGGTCTATGACTTTACATTATTTAGCACATAATGCTAAATAGTTGTATCTCATGTATAGATCATGTCCAATTCCAAATGACGTAAAGAATTAGGCAGCTGATTAATTAGGATCCATTTTCTATCTCTCAGCTCAAGACTAATTATTCATTAGTTTCAGCTGAGGTGCCTCTGTTTTTACTATGTTGGTCACTCCCATCAAAAAAAAAAAAAAAGTGATTTCTGTAGGAATTTTCAATAGTGCGTCAATGGTCTATTTCACTACTTCTACTTCCTAGAGGGACTTGCAGCTCTCTACACTTTATGGAAGATGAATATTCCTGGATTCAAGTCTTAACAAAATTCACAGGGGTCCAACTTCCCTTCAGTTCATCAACATGACTCCTCCCCCATGTCAGTAGCACAGCAGGCCCAGGATAGGATCAGGAAAGAGCAGAGCTATCTTCACCCAGGCCACAGATACGTAGAGTCTAAGGCACCAAAATGACTTTAAATATACAAGGTCTATAGTACAGCGGTTCTCAACCTGTGGGTCGCAACCCGGGCGGGGGTCGAATGACCAAAACACAGGGATCGCCTAAAGCAATGAGAATACATTCTGAATCATAACTGTAGCAAAATTACAGTTATGAAGTAGCCACCAAAATTATTTTTTGGTTTGGGGTCACCGCAACATGAGGAACTGTATTGCGGGGTCACGGCATTAGAAAGGTTGAGAACCACTGGTCTAGTAGAACAGAATTAAGCAATTCATGCTATGGGAAAAGAGGCAAAAAAATGAAAATGAAGGGAGGGAAGAAAGATACAGCAGCTTTACCAGATAGCTTTTTCCTTGGAAATATAAAATGCTACTTCTACTTAGAGATGTTAGGCTAAACACATATGTTTAACCCCTTCCCAAAAGTCTACTTAAATACCATTCGCCACTACAATGTTTTGTTATTGCTTGTCTGTCTACCTGTCTGTCTGTTTTAAGGTATAAATACACAAGGACAAGGAAAACAGAAGCAAAGAGCCCAACATTTTAGAAGGTTGAAAGTAACTGGATGAGTAGTAACAAACATAGCAGAAGCCTAAACTGGGGGAAGGTGTCATTTCAAAGCAATTGAGAACAAAGAAGATTCTACAAGCTTGCAGAAAAGAAATACAATTTTCATATAAAGCTTCAAGAATTATAGGCATCACAGTTTTAAAAGGAAATCTTGGAACCAAAAGAAAATTGAGTAATGCCTTCAAAATTCTGAGAGAAAATTATTTCCTCACAAAAGACTATCGCCCACGAAGCTATCAATTAAATGTGGTGTGAATAAAGCCATTTTCAGACACACAGGTTTTAAAAGATTATCTTTCATATACCTTTCCTCAGGAACCTAGTAAAGGATTTTCCCCATCAAAACAAGAGAGTAAACAAGAGAAGAAGGCAGGAGATCTGGGAAATAGAGGATCCAATGTAACAATGCATCAAAGGGAAGCTCCAGGGTAGTAGTAAAAGGAAGTTGCCAGAAAACTCCAGCACAGAAGAAGCTTCAGAGAGGAACTAGTTGCAGGTTGTGTTCTTCAGAAGCACACACAGAGAAGGACTTTGACATGTGGGGTATTTATTAGCGATCAATATTTCTCAAGGAGTAGGAAGGAAGAACAGGGAAGAGACACTGAGCAGAGGGAGAAGCTAAATTATGATACAGATATAACAGTGCCTCAGCCAACCCTTTGGGGAGCTTTAGACTAGAGCACTGCAGCTCATTGGAGTTGTCCCATAGTGGGCTTAAGTGACTTTCTACTCTCTGAGATTTTGGTCACTAGACAGGCCACTTGAGAGGGCATGCTCTTGGGCAGAACAGCTCCCTGTAGCAGCTGAGGCAAAAGATCAAGAAGCTGACAGCTGGAGGCTATCTGTGAACTCACTCCCAACAGCTGAAACAAAAGGGTCCTCCTTAAAGGGCCTTCTGGTCAACCCTTCTCCAAGTCCACCACGCTGGTCCATGTTGTAGCAAGTTAAAAGAGTCCAGAAAAAGTTCCTCAGGGATTTGAAATGGATATAATACCTAATGTTTTAAGTTGAAGGGGGTGGTAAATTTAGGGATGAATTAGTGATGAGTACATAGAAAGGTAAGCAAAGGATAAAAACAAGATTAATTCTAAGGACAATAAAATATTGTGCAAGAAAAGTAATCTTACAGTACTGCACACCCAGCAATGTTGCCTTCATATGGTCATACAGTTACATTGAGAGGATTGGGAGTGAGCAATGTGTATGGGGTAAATTCTCATCCACCATAGAGGGAAATTAATATTAGTATTTAAATTTTTATTTTATAAATCAAGAAATAGCATCAGGGCCCTGGCTGGGTAGCTCACTTGGTTAGAGCATTATCTTGATACTCCAAGGTTGCAGGTTTGATCCTTCGTCAGAACACATACAACTATCAACCAATGAATACATAAATAAGTGAAACAATAAATCAATGTTTCTCTCTCTCCCTCCCTCCTCTCTTTCTCTCTCTCTCTTACCCTTCCCTTCCTCTCCCTCTAAAGAAATAGCACCTGACCTGTGGTGGCACACTGGATAAAGCATCAACCTGGAGCACTGATGTCGCAGGTTTGAAACCCTGGGCTTGCCTGGTCAAGGCACATATGGTAGTTGATACTTCCTGCTCCTCCCCCCCCTTTCTTCCTCTCTCTTTCTCTCTCTTCTAAAATGAATAAAATCTTAAAATAATAAAATAAATAAATAGCAACAGAGGCTTGGTTTAACTATACGGGGCAAATGCTAAAAGATTCTATTATAAGTGTTGCGAGGGATAGGCTCTAAGAAGAGGAACATAGGAATAGATTGGACTAAGTAAGTTCTGCTTTTCATAGACTTATGTACACATATAGCTTTGATTAAAAAGAACCCAAATTTAAAAAAAAACAAACATTCTATTACTTTCTGAGCTTACTGATGGTAAATATTAGGGTCTGGTTTTTACTATACTTTCTCTAACCTATTCTAAATGAATAAACAAGGTCATACTCTTGCCCATAGTCAACTTCCCTTCCTGGCTCTTGTCTTCTAAATGTGAGACGTTGAGGTTTTCTGGGGACACTGAAGCACTAAATGTCTTTGTTTAGGAGAGGGGGTGACCAAGGGATAGAGGAGGGAGAATCCCTAAGGTATTGGAGTTGGGGAGGTCCTACAGTAGTGTCCAATCAGCAGGACTCCCAGACTAAGCACAACTTCTAGAGTTAAGTTTGTGATGGAAACTTCAGAGCCACCTGAACTTAAGACACTCTGTGACTTGGACAATGAGAACATCAAGGGCACCCCTGAGAGCATGAGGAAATAGACCCCAACCCCAACCCCAACCCCAGATCCTCTTGCTATTCTAGAATTACCAGTGCACTGTAAAATAACGGTGGTGTTACTGTTATTATTTATTTATTTATAATAAACAAGAGGGCTAGAGAGCTTTTATTTACTGACCTGTAAACCTATTTCAGTAGAAATGTGGCCTGCCAAATATAATCTTCTGGAATACCTTCTTCAAGAATATTTTGGCCCTGGCCGGTTGGCTCAGCGGTAGAGCGTCGGCCTAGCGTGCGGAGGACCCAGGTTCGATTCCCGGCCAGGGCACACAGGAGAAGCGCCCATTTGCTTCTCCACCCCTCCGCCGCACTTTCCTCTCTGTCTCTCTCTTCCCCTCCCGCAGCCAAGGCTCCACTGGAGCAAAGATGGCCCGGGCGCTGGGGATGGCTCTGTGGCCTCTGCCTCAGGCGCTAGAGTGGCTCTGGTCGCAACATGGCGACGCCCAGGATGGGCAGAGCATCGCCTCCTGGTGGGCAGAGCGTCGCCCCTGGTGGGCGTGCCGGGTGGATCCCGGTCGGGCGCATGCGGGAGTCTGTCTGACTGTCTCTCCCTGTTTCCAGCTTCAGAAAAATGAAAGAAAAAAAATTAAAAAAAAAAAATTAAAAAAAAAGAATATTTTAATATAGGGCTAACAAGAGGCTCAAATGATCACATCTCCCTTCATCAGTTCTTATTCAACAAGTGGAATGATAGAAGATTATAATGGCCCTGCCAACAACCTAGATGTTCATCAGAGAGTCCACGTTCCTAGTCTTAGGGCTTTGCGTGTGCTTTTCCGGCTTCCTACACCAGTCTTGTTCCTACTCTCAGCAAAAATTGCTGTTTCTCATTGAAGCTTAAATGTCAGCCCCAGCCCTAGGCCTTCCAGGAGTAAGAGCACTCAATAACTCATCTGTTACTCTCCAGCCACCAACACTTCAGACAAGCTCTAATATGTATTTTATGTATTCACTTAACTATTATGTTTTTTCTTTAACTCTGTCCCTGCTCAAAAGCCATTTCCATGCAACCAAGGACCTTGCCTGTCCTTTCTACCCTGTATCCAAGTATTCCATAGGTGCTCAATGAATAGTTACTAAACTGAGACGCCAATGAGTTGTACAGTTAGCATGATTAGGCAATCTTCTGGCTTTTGGTTGTATTTCAAAGTAGTTAAACTCTGAAGTAAGGAAGCTCTTTGACTTAATCACTGAAAATGTATGAATAAGCACACAATTGCATTTTCAAGGCCACTGTACAAACAAGAGCATCTGTGTCCCAAACCATGCCATCCTGAATCCCAAAGCTCAGAGCCACAGTTGATAACTTGTCCTTCAGTAAGTGCCAGCCACTCTACCAACACAGAAATTGACAGAGCAGAAAGCCAAGACATGAACCAACTATTACTATGTGTGGAGCATCTCTTACACACAAGTTGCTCGGTGTATTTCTCCTCCTAACAATTTTGAAAGATTGTTTCTGTTTCTAATCCCACTTTAAGATGAAAAATAGAGACCCAGAGAAGTGAAGTAACTTGTCTAAGAACACTAAGCAAGTAATTATCTGAGTGTAGAATGAGAACCCGGGTCTGCCATTTCTAATGCCGGTGCTCTTTCCACAACACAATGTCATTTCTAAGGTCTAAATTTGTACTTTTTCACACCCAAGAGATCAAACCACAGTAGTTGAAACTGTGCTACCATAATGACACAGCTTTTTTTTTATAAAGGAAAAAGCTAAGAAACCAACTTCTTTTTCATTTTGTCATCAAGAGATTTAAAGAAGTGATTTTTTGTTCCTGAAGCACTATGCAAGTTTAGGAAATGACCCTGAGAACCACGGCTCAATCTTTGAGGTCTCGGCATGAATCAAGAGGGAGAATGATAAATGTCTTTGAGCTAATAACGGAAAAGTACCAAAGTCTTCAAGGGGGTTACGGGTTAGCAGGAAAAGACATGAAATGTAAATGACACTTCATTTACTGTAAGAACAAGGTACAAATGTTCAGAGTAATTTCTTCCCACCATGAATTCCTAATGAAATGCTGAGATCAATGTCAAGCAGAGTATTGAAACAGGACATGGAAGAGCTGTCAAAATAAGTCAAACTGAATGAAATAAGAAGAAACAGAGCCATATGATCCTTTGTCTTTGGTTTCCAGAACAAAGAATCATGTTTTTATTTTTTCCTCTTTGCAAGAGCAAGTGTTTAGAAGTTATTAGTTAGTCATGATGAAAATGCCAAAGTTTTAAGGTAGAATTATAGTTTTTAAAGAAGTTGAATAAAAACAAAAACAATCTCCCCCTTAACACAAAGCTTATAAAAATAACTTTTGAAGCAACCTTAATTTCAAGTTTCATTTGTTATTTTGATGGATATACTAAGATAATTTATATTAAAATTTTATAGGACAAAGTCTTGATTCATCAGAACATCTCAATATTCTATTTTCAAGAGAATTATAATCACATTTTTCTAATTATAAAATACATGTTCATTATTTGAAACTTGAATAATGAGAAGGAAAACCCTCCCATAACCCCACAAACCATACATTTCCTACTGGTAGAAATATGTTTATATATTATATATATAATATATATTCTGTGCTCAATTTTAGAATGCTCATCTTTTCCTTACTCTGTGCTTTGGGGATTAGCTTTTTCCAGGGTGATAGTGATTTTAAAAAATCAATTTTTAAATTAAGGTGGCATTCATTAAACCATCTAAATTAAACATGGTTGTGCATTAAACATGGTTGTGCATGATTTGATTCACGTGCCTCTGAAAAGCTTTTCATATAAATATATTTAGTAGGAGTCTTTTGCTGGATGGGATCTTCACATTGAATATAAAAACTATGTTACTAAAATCCCACACCCATCTTCACCTTGCCTGTATAATCAGAGTCACCTTCTCACTGGCCCTGCCCAGGAGGATATGAGTTCAGGGGTCACATTGCTGTTAGTGAAGCCCCACCTCTCAGCCCCTTTCAACACCATTTCCGGTTACCATTGCTCAGCAGCCATCCCACAGAAATCTCGTTCAGAATCTCACACTGCCATTACCTGTGAAAAAGGGGTGGGCTTCCCTCCTGCTCACTCTCACCCTGAAGCCAGCCAAGGCTTCCTCTTGCACATCAACTGCTTCTGGGGTGTCCTGGCCCTCAGTGTTGTTTGTTTGTTTGAGGGGGATGTATAATTGTCCCAAGCCATAGTAAAGAGCGCGAATGGTACTTCTCACAGCTCAGCAAGGTCTTGGGCAGAAGGACTTACAGAGTATTCTTCACATGGACGCCAAGATCTATCTGACCCTCCTGCTCTACAGGGTCATTTCTCCTCCTCCTGCTAAGCCATGCCCTTGACGAGAGAGAGAGAGAGAGAGAGAGAGAGAGAGAGAGAGAGAAAGAGAGCGAGAGAGAGAGAGAGAGAAAGAGAACGAGAGAGAGAGAGAGAGAGCAAGAGAGAGAGAGAGAGAGAAACTCTTTCCAAATTTCACAATGACACAAAGTTTATATCCTGCTTCTCTCGAGCCTCCCTTTGGAACCTCAAAAGCCTGTGTTGAAGGTTGAAAAACGGAAAACAAAAGGAAAAGTTCATGCGCTCTCAATCCTGTTTCCCCCAAATTAGTGTGAAAGCCACCGGGAAACAGTCGTGTGTAAGGGCAAAGGGCAAAGAGGGCTCCATGCTTCGTATTCCAAAAAAGTGTCACACTAATCCGATGACTGTCTGCTCTGCAATGACGGTGTGATTGAAGGCAGAAGCGCTACCCCCGATGCCGCGCCACTCGCGATGCCCGCGCCTCTCCCACGCCCACACCCCCATGCTCAGCACAACTCCTGGCCTAACTGCACAGCCTCTGGAACGACTCACTAAAAGGATACACATGTGATCTCGCACACTTTTGATTATCAGATATGGAGTAATTTTGGCTGCAACAAATGGTATTCTCAACAACTTCCAACAGCGCGGTTCGATCAAGCAGAACAACCGCTTGACTGCTAAGGAGAGCACTGGAGGACTTAGTGTAAACTGTTGAATTAAACAGATTTACGATAGTTCTGCAAAAGTGAAAGTTTACAAGGTGTTTTAAAGAAACTGATATCACAGGCCATATAATTTCCACAAGCATTTCAATGTAAGGCTGTGTAATTCCTCTGCATCTGAGGGTGATGTAAGTGCAGGCGTTGAACACGCAGCCCTCCACCCTCGGTCGAATGGGATGACCGATGGATATAAAATTAGGGAAAAACCTGCATCAGTCCTGGAAAATAGGAAGGATGCCATACATATGCCCGGCACACTAGGGAATGTATATTTCATGGACGATGACGGTAACAAACTGAAGACACAATTTCAGCTCCCATCGTGATCGCCCTGTGACAGAGAAAGAAGAGCAGGGTAGCAGAAGGATCGAAACAGCTCCCCTAAGACCAACTGATTTGCAGGGGGAGAAAAGACCTGAAGACAGGAAAGCCATACCATGAAAATGCTACCTCTGCTGCTAGGATTTCTCCTGCCACCAGGGAGGACGTGCTCAGGAAGGACGTGCCCACAACAGAAGGGAGAAGCCACTTCAAGCGACCCAGGCCACCCCAAACAGGGCCGCTTTGGGGGTACTAGGGCTTGAAAAAGTGCTGCAGGTCCAAACAAGAAAATCCCCTTGAAGAGATGCAATGTTCCCTTTGAAATACAATATATTCAAAGAAATAACATTGCAAATATGTTCATTTGTATTTCAGACAGATCGCAAAGGATTTCTGAAAGAGCATCCGTAACAGAGTCCAGCACTAGAAGTAAAAGAAGAAAAATAAAGTTGGTGAATGCAGCATAGATGGCTAATTGTCCACCAAAAATTCGTAGTCCTCTTTCCATTAGTATTCCTGGGAGGCATCTGTCCCTTCACCTCAGAGGACAGCCACGTGAAGAGCTCTTGCCAAGGCTAGGGTTTCCAGGAAGCTAGTGTGCCCTTTACAGTGCATCTTTCTGCTTTGGCTGCCTGGAGACAGGCCTCAGAGGTCCTCCAGGATGGAAGGAACCTGGTAAGCTGAAACTTCAAGTGGGGGCGGAGGGGGGGGGGAAATGAACTACTATTTGTTACATTTGTATTCGGGTTTGTTGGTGTGGTAGATTGATGGCTGCAAATTCCTTCTCTCCCGGTATCCACGCCCCCTTGCATTGTGACTTTGCTGTGCCTTCGAAAGGAAAAACTCGATTTCCTCTCTACACTCTCTTTGCCAACTAACGGGAAACTGCTTTTCCATACTCTACTACACTCACACAAATACTTCACTTCTGACACCAAATGCGGGCTGTTCTTTTCTCCACACAGAGCAATTCTCCAGTTCTCTGTGGACACCAACCGGGTGTCCGACAATTCAACTAAATTCTGACACTATCTACTTGGAGGTTAGCATCAGGTCTTCAGATCCCACAAGTTAATGACTCAGTCCCAAAACACTGATCCCACTTCAAACGCTAATCGCAGGTCAAGGCTGTCATCTATACTTCTGACGGACCAGGTATACAAATCAGGGCACTTCCACAACCACCTCTTTGGTTTCCACATATTAGCACGGCTCATAAAACTCAGGAAACTAGATTACCAGTTACTACTCAGGAACAGCCAGGAGGAATTGACGCACAGGGCTAGGTGTGGGGGAAGGGGCACAGAGCTTCTGTGCTTTCTCTGGGCACGCCACCTCCACGTGGTCAGCAACGTGGAAGCTCTCCAGACCCAGGCAGGATTGTTAAGGAGGCCTCATTATGTAAGCACAATTGACTTAATCATTGGCCACTGAGCATGGAGTCAGTCATCTCTAGCCTCTTTCTTGCCTGAGATCCAGGCATAGGGCTGAAATTTCCAACACCCTCATTATGTAGTAGGTTTTCCGGGCAACCCACTCACTACCCCGAGGCCATTCAGGAGCCCCCATAAATCAGTCATCTCATTAGCATACGAAAAGACACCTTGGAGATTCCAAGAGTTTTGGGAGTTCTGTTCCTGGAACAGGTGTGACACCGATCAAATGCAGATGCTCTCAGACTTACCATGAAATTACATCACAGTAAATCCATCCTAAATTGAAAATATTATAAGTCAAAAGTGCGCTTAATACACCTCTCCTAGCCTACTGAACACCATAGCTTAGGTTAGCCTACCTTAAAGTGCTCACAACACAGTATCTAAAAAATGCTGGCGACACGGCACACTGTAGTGTCAGTTGTTTACCCCCAGGACCCCGTGGCTCTCTGCTTCTACACAGCATCATAAGACTATCCTAAGACATGTCGCTAGCCCAGGAAAAGATCAAAATTCAAATTTGAAGTGCTGAATGCATAATGTTTTTGCACCATTGTAAAGTAAAAAATTCCTTTAGGGCAAACCATGATAAGTCAGGGACCATCTGTATACATTTCTTATTATTAATCACAGTATCACACCTTCAACCAGAGGTGGACAGAATCTTTGTGGTAAGCAGTTAGACAGACACGAGCAAAGCAAACACAACAGGCCAGGCACAAAGGCCACCAGGGCGAAAAGCCTCAGGTGCCTAGCAACGGGCAAAACTGGGAAAATAAGGACCTCACCCCCAGGGTGATTTTCTTCCCTTAGATGGTCAGGGGATTTGGACCCTCCCCTGACCTTTCTTCCCCTAGCATATACTAGTCATGCGGTTTTAGACTCCCTTACAGGAGGAACAAACAAGAAAGCCAGAGAATAGGACTTAACCCCTAGAGATAACATCTAGGCCTCACTGGTTTCAGCTCCAGGCCCAGAAAAGCAGCAAATTAGATAAAGGAAAGCCAAGACTCACTTCAGGACCAGTTTCATTGACTAGGAACCCCTGCCTTGGCGCTGACTTATCAGTAGAGACCATGACCCTAAAAGACACACCTGGTAAGCTGATGAATGTTCTACTGAGACACCCCTCCCATAAGATCTCCCCTAAAATCTCCACCCTTCAAATCCCTTAGGATGGAGGTCCCAGCATGCTCTTTCTTCCAGGAGTATAACCGAGTCTTTTTCTCTCCCTCCTCTGTCTCCTCTTCCCCCCAAGCACGATTCCCTTGCCCCTCTCTTTTCTCCTAAGCTCTAAGAGCCCCCATGAGACTTGCAACCGGAGGAGCAGTGGACAGCAGCAGCTTGTCCGGGGCTAACCTCTGAACCTGTCTCCAAGGCCCCCTTTCCTCTGACTTTCTGCCTGCGCTGCCAATAAATTCTTCCTTTACTTGCTGCACTTTGTCTTGCGGCTGAATTCTTTCTCCCAAGAAGACAAGAATTGAGGTCTTGCTGCTCCCACGTAACACCTGGATGTCTTGTGACCTGTTTAGACCAACAGAATGTGGCAGAAGTAACACTATAAATTCTAAAGCCTAGGCCTTGAGATCTCGTCTGCATCTACTGGAATACCCCCTTCTCCATGTAAGGGGTCCTGGGCCATCAGAGAGACTCAATGGAAAAAGACCCGGTAATAGCTACTACCAAGGCCCCAGACAGTACGTGAAGCCATCTGAGGCCATCTGAAACACCCTATCCCCAGGTGAGCAGCAGATAACTGTAGGCATAAGAGTAAGCCCAAGAGAAACCAGTAGAAGAATCACAGAACGTAAAATTCAGGGGAAAATAACTTTAAACGATTGCTTTATGTATATGAGGCTAAAAGATTTATACTGAGGGATGGATATAAGACATGGAAATTAAGTCATCCATATATGTTTCCAGAAAAGCATATATAGGTAAAAATTGCTATAAGGTTTAACCAAGACATAAAGCAAAATTTTAAAATTCAAGAAGGTGAAAGTTGTGGTAGAAAAGACTCAGGATGCAATGAAACTACATAAAGAATTATTCAAATAATTATAAATATGGTTTTAAAACTTAATACAGATACTAATAATAATCCTTAAAAAAGAAGCTACAAGATGAAAATGATGGTTTGGGTCAAAGTCACAAATTATTACCAATAAAAACTAGAACATATGGGAAAAGATATACACAGCATATTAAATTTCTTATGCAGTTGAAATAAACATTCCTTAATTCTCATTATCAGTAATTAGAGAAAATATTTTCAAATAAGTTTTTTAAAAATTAAAGTCAAAATATATATGGCAAATAAAAATCTTTTAATTTTATCCACAAGACCTTGAGCAATGTCTCCCTACTCTAGTGATTTATTTCTTCTTCATAACATATTTAAATACAAACATATACTATTGTATGTACATATACGTGTATGCATTATAAAACATATTGTAATAGAATCATCAAAAGGGTAGAATAAACCTAAAATTAACACTAATTTAAAATAAATTTTATAGCATTTTTAATAACACAAAAACCTATTTTCTTTCACCATAATAAGAATAAATTTTAGTGAAAACAGAATGATTAAGTTTGCTCTCACTGTTTTTGAAAATCTTGGTTCCACAATATAGCAATTCCAAGGTGCGATTCTGGGTCCATTTTTATTTCAAACTTATTTTCATGACTACAGTAGCTGAATAAGATTCTTCACATACATAGAAAAACTCAAGGCTAAGACATCTGACATTGGCTACACTTAACAATCAGAACACTTAAGTCCTATTCCCTCCACCAATTATGTACTTGTCAGAGTTGAAATTTGGTAGTGAATTTCCACTTTCCATGATATCCACCAACTACCCTTAAAAAGGAATCGGTACCTGCTATATTTTTATGCTTCAATAAATGGGTTTAAATTCTCTAAGACTTTTTTAAACAGGATAAAATTTCTATTTCAAGTTTTTTAAGTGTGTTGATATGAGAGATTACTTTTTATAGGTGTAACATTTATATCATTTTCAGCAATGTATCAGATAGCAATGGAAACACTGGGAAACATTTCCAAACATCCGTTTTGAAAACATTCTCTATTACCTCATAACGTGGCTGATGGTGAGCTCCTGCCAGGAAAAAGGAAAGTATTAGTTAGGCCATTTTTGGAGGGAAGGATGAGGGGGTGGAGAGAGGGAGGAGAGGGTTGTTATCATTGTTCTCCTGTGTTTGCATCTGTGGTATTGCTTTAACCAGGATTTTTTTTTTGTTCAGGAATCATTTTAAGACCCTTGCTAATTTTGTGAATTAGCCTAGATGAAAGTAAATGAAGTAACCCTAAAATTCACTTAACTTAGACTCCAGTGAGTCAAGGAAAATAAGCAAAATGCAAAAGTGTCACTGATATTCACCCTGACAATTGGAATTCACTCTTTCACCTCGCTTACTGTGAATAGACCGAATGGGTCTGCCTTACGTATGGACCTGAGCCCCACACCAGCACCACCTTACATTAAGTATTACTAAAGCTTAAACTTTTTTTTTAATTTTTAAGTAAAAAAGTATTATTTTCTTCTGTGTCCCCAATGAATGATCTTATAACCAATTGGGGTACATGCACCCCACTTTGCAGAAGGAAGAGCTAATGCAATAAATCAGGATGGAAGCATTGTCGAGAGAAAATCACCACAGAATGAGACCAAAGATCAGTTGTGACAATAAGTACATGGTCAGAACCCAAAACCAAGCTCAAAGAGACACCTCTGAAACGACACTATTAAATTATTCTAAAAGGTTAAAGATGCAGAGACAGGGAAAGTCACACTGTTGTTTTAGCGCAAACAGTAAGGAAGTAGCAGTCACAATATCATTTTCAGGCAAAAGAGAATATGCAGCAGATGGTCTGAAACAGGACAGGGGACATCCTTGTATCTCAATAATGAAAATGTATGTGTTAGAAGTACAAGTACTATGAGAAATGTACAGAAGCTCAACTATTGGAGACTTTAAAGTAACACTTCAACCTTGGTCATTCAAGGAGATACAAGGCCACCCGGTATATAAAAGATGTGAATAATAAAGCTGCACTAATTTAGTAAATACATAGTGATTTCAGGGGGAGAAATAGATAACAGACCTTTCCAAGATCTTCTGGAACATTTACAAATATAGATCATATATTTGACTGCTAAATAAAGCCAAAATCAATTCCCCAAAGTAGGAATCATGCAGGTCAATTTTCTCAGAGCACAGTACAATTTAAATGTAGAAATTAATCATTTATATGGTATCATTGGCCTTTACTATAAATCATTCTCCCCAAACCATAAGCTTTACACCGAAACATCATAGAAATCACTGTGATCTAGAAAGATATAAATTTATTAGGCTCTTAGAATATTCCTCTTTTACTAACTCTATGGAACAAGATAATTAAAGGCTGAAACCATTTTGTAATTGAAGAAACACATGCATATTGTACGGAATGCTGCCAATCAATGAAGGTTCAAAGGAAAAAGCTAAAACTCATCCATCAGCACATGGATTTTGGGTTTTACCATTCCAGGCTTTCCCTATATATGCACACACTAACACACACACACATACACACACACACACACACACACACACACACACACACACACACTCACACAAGCGACCACATGCTTTCTATCCCCACAGAATAGGGTCATAGTGTAAGTTTATAATTTTCTCTTTCAAAGGCATCTTTCCATGCTAATAAATAACAGTTAACACTGTCATTTTTAAAACTAGTGATTTCCACAGTGAGTGGATGAACCAGTTATTACACCGATCCTCTTCTGAACTCTTCCTTTATTCACTGGTCTGTTAATACTTGACCAGATATGTTGCTTGTATATGTTCCAAGTTGTCATTTAATAGTGTGAATTCCCTGTGTTTGTTCTGTTGTTGTTTGGGTAATTTTCTAAATTTGTATTTTTGTTGGTTTGGTTTGGTTTTGTTACTTTTGATTTTTATATAATCAGAGCTATTATTTTTTCTTTAATAATATCTGATTGTAATGTCATTTAAAAATGTCTTTGCCTGACCTGTGATGGCGCAGTGGATAAAGCGTCGACCTGGAAATGCTGAGGTTGCTGGTTCGAAACCCTGGGCTTGCCTGGTCAAGGCACATATGGGAGTTGATGCTTCCAGCTCCTCCCCCCTTCTCTCTCTCTGTCTCTCCTCTCTCTCTCTCTCTCTCTCCCTCTCCTCTCTAAAATGAACAAATAAAAAAAAATGTCTTACACATCCAAAAATTATAGAAAGATTTACTGATATGTTCTTCTAGTTTTACATTTACTTTTTAAACTTTAACCCATTTGAAATGTATTTTGGTGCAAGGCATGAGGCTGGCGGAGTATAGCATAGTGATTAATGGCATGAATCCAGACTTCAGATTGCCTGGGTTCAAATTCCAGCTCTGTTCCTGATAATTGTATGACTTTGGACAAATAACCTATCTGTGTCTCACCTATAAAACAATGATAAGAATAGTATGCACTCATGGAATTGCTGTGAAAATTAAAAATATTAATTGGTATAAAGTATATGTAAAGCCATGCCTAACACATAGCACTAGCTATTACTTTTCCAAATAGCTAGCAAACTGTGCCAAGCCATTCACTGAATATCCTCTGCTCTCATTCATAATTGGAAATCCCACTTTTATTATTTACTAAAATTTGGTATATTATTTGTCTGTCAGGCCTTGTCCCTGAACCAAGACTTTTTAAGTTACTTTAAATTTATAATGTGCTTTCCTACATCCTGGTGTAGATATGCCTTAATTATTTAGTTCTTTTCAAAGTGTTCTTGATTTTCCTTCCCTGATATTGTTCTAGAAAAACTTGATAATATTTCATCAAATTTCAAAAATAAATTGCTTGGAATTTTAGTCAGGATTTTGTTGAACTTACGGATTAATTTAGGAATAATCAGCATCGTTATAGCAAAATAATTTTAATGAAAAATTGTTTATGTTTTCCAAAATACTTTTGGAGACTCAAAACCAAATTTAATTTAGGCAGGTATGCCTTGCCTCCATTTAAAAGACAGATAACAAGGCTCAAAAAGGCTTGAGATCACACAGTAGAAAGAAGTGGCACGCTCAAAATTTATTTCTGCTTCTGTTTAAGTTGTCACCTAGGTGAATGTGTGATGTAGTTTGTGACCTATGATCATTAATTTGAATAAAGTATATTCAACTATAATTTTAGAAGTTAAGCATTTTTTTCCCACATGTTCACATTTTCACCCATTTCCCCAGCCTTTCCGTTTCCATTTCACGGTGTGCATTCCACAAGCAGCCTGTAATCTCGGACGTCAATAAATCCTACAAGCAGTGGCAACACTCTCTTTCTGCAGCATGACAGCAGGCAGAGAAATCTCATTAAATGCTGACATTTATTTCTATTTAGTAGTGCATCTAACCTAGAGACAATATGCAAATATGTAGAAGGGTTTTTTTCTTCTACTTATATAACGTATGTTTAACAGAAGATTTCCCCAGTGTTGTGAGTTTTTTCCACTGTTTGTTTGCTGCAGAAGCCTTTGATGGTCAAATACATGCCAGCACTTACATAGGACCTGCCTTAAAGAGATGGCTAGGACACATTCTCCTGCTTCTAGAACCTTAGAGTTAAATGGTTTTATACACACACACACACACACACACACACACACACACACACACACACAAATAGTTTAAATAATGTGGATAATATTATTGTTCCTCATTTCTTAGATATATGAACAAGGTAGAGGGAAGGCCCATAGGAAGGAGGTGCGGAGGACTCCTGGGCCCACTGGGGCCTTCACTGAGCCTGTGCTCTTACCTGGATCTGGATGAGTAGGTAGGAGTTCATCACTGGTCAGTGCAAGGGAGGGAAATCTAGGAAGAGAGAAAAACGAAAAATGTTGTGTGGTTGAAAAGCCAGTCATATTTCAGAAACAGAACATGATTTCATAGGCTAATGTCACAGAACTTCAGTGGATGAGGACAACCAGACCCCTGTCACCTCATCAGCCATTCCTTTCCCTCAAGGTCACTTTCTTTTCCTACTATCAATTACTTAAAGTTTCACCTCTCTTCTGACTTGATTCTCTACTGATTTTCTTCTTTCATGAGCATAAAAAATCATCAACCCCTTTGCTGAAGTGAAAATTTGACCAAGTCTAACCCGCCTGTAGCAGTCAGTTGATAAGTATGGGCCCTGGCCGGTTGGTTCAGCGGTAGAGCATCGGCTTGGCGTGCGGGGGACCAGGGTTCGATTCCCGGCCAGGGCACACAGGAGAAGCGCCCATTTGCTTCTCCACCCCCCACCCCCTCCTTCCTCTCTGTCTCTCTTCCCCTCCCGCAGCCAGCCGGGGCTCCATTGGAGCAGAGATGGCCCGGGCGCTGGGGATGGCTCCTTGGCCTCTGCCCCAGGCGCTGGAGTGGCTCTGGTCACGGCAGAGCTACGCCCCAGAGGGGCAGAGCATCGCCCCTGGTGGGCAGAGCATCGCCCCTGGTGGGCGTGCCTGGTGGATCCCGGTGGGCGCATGCGGGAGTCTGTCTGACTGTCTCTCCCCGTTTCCGGCTTCGGAAAAATACAAAAAAAAAAAAAAAAAATTAAAAAAAAATGTATGGTGTGTGTTGTGAGGCACTGACACGCCCTTCCTTACAATAACAGCTCGTGTTTCGTGGAGTAGCCCAGCCAATCCCTAGCTCCCAGAGTTTCACCAAGCTGGGTTCAGGGCTGGGTCTCTGCAGCATCTCTGTGAGGAGGCAGTGGGTTGGAGGAGAAATCTATGCTTTGGAGAGTGAACTTTGTTCCCACCCCAGGTCTACTGTATGTCCTGCGTGTGATCTTGGCCAAGCTAGCCAATCATCTTTCTGAGCCTCAGTTTCCTCAACTAGAAAAAAGAGATGCTTTTGGATTGGGTTACTTGGGTCTCTGTAAGAACAAGAATAAAAATGTCCATGAAAAGTGTAGGTAAACTCCACTTTCTGAGGAGGTGTTCAGACCTAAGAAAAATAAAGTCCTAGGAGTAACAAAATTACATGACTTCCAGCTTACGAAATATTGCCAGCCTCTGAATGGATTTCATTTTATCCCATTGACACGTTGGTTTATAAAACTGAACTTCAGCACACACCACATGGTAGAAATCAAATTTTGGGGCAGCAAACACTCCTAAATTGTGTCCATGGTGATTCTATAACTAGAAACAACATGTTTAGGAAGTAGAGACTAAGTATCTAACAACTGCTCAAAAAACCTTCCAGGAATCCACCACCCTTGGTCACGCTATGGTCTGGGCTGGATCCCAAAAGACAAGATAGGGGCTTGAGGTTATTTCACGGCAAGGGCTTGTCTTCTGTCTATGCTGATGAGAGTCATTATGGTGCGTTGCTGAAACAACCCTTCCACATCTGTTTCCTTTTCTGCTTCTTTTTGCCTCTCTTATTCTATTAGTGTGGCCAGCATCGACGACTTCATTCCCAGACCATTTTGGTAAGATGCCCAATCTCATGCTTCTAGTCTTATTCACTGAAGGTCCTAGCCAGAGCAATAAGGCAAGAAAAAGAAGTAAAAGTCCTGCAGATTGGGAAAAGAAGTCAAATTATCTTTTATTCACAGAGGACATGATGCTTTATATAGAAAAAAAAAAATTAATCTACCAAAAAAAAAAAAAAACCTGTTAGAATGAAGAAGTGAATTTACTGAAGTCACAGGATATATGGTTGATATCTAAAAAAATCAATGATATTTCTATATACCAAATAACAAGCAATTAGAAAAGAAAACTTTAGAAAGAATACCATTTATAATAGCATCAAAAGCACAAAATACTTAGAATTAAATTTTTTTTAAAAAAGAGAACTTCCTTGGGCAAATGAAATAAAACAGTGATGGCATTCATCTCTACGAATTTAAAGAGATTTACAAAATCTCTTTAAGCTCTCTACTTAAAATTTGCACATTTTATTGTATGTGAATTGTACCTTAAAAAGAAGAAAAAATATTTCCAGATTTTAAAAAAAGGCATCTCCAAAATATCATGGTAAATAAAAGAAGCCAGACACAAAAGACTACACAACATCTGACTTCATTTGTATGTAATACCCAGAATAGATAATCCCACAGAGATAAAACCGACTGATGGTTGCCAGGGGCTGGAAGGACGAGAGAATAGTGAGAGACTTACTTTGGAGTGATGGAAATGTTTTGAAACCAGACAGAGGTGTTGTTTGCACAACACTATGAATGTACTAAATTCCACTGAATTGTTCAATTTACAATGGTTAATTCTTCATTATGTAAATTTCACCTCACTAAATTATTTAAAAACAAACACATAAAAAGGATAGGATGTTGGCTTGGCCCTGGGCAATTAGCTCAGTTGGTTAAGAGTGTTGTCCTGAAATGAAACGACAAGGTTGTGTGTTTGATCCTTGGTCAGGGCACACATGGAAAGCAAGCAAAGAATACATGACTCAGCTAACAACAAATGAATGCTTCCCTTTCCTCTCCCCTCTCTTTACCTTCCTCTCTGTCTTTCTCTCTCTCAAAAAAAAAATCAATAAAATTTAAGCCCTGGCCAGATAGCTCTATTGGTTGGGAGTGTTGTTCTAGAGCGTGAAGGTTGAAGGTTGTTGGTTCAATTCCCCAGTCAGGGCACATACAGGAGCAACTCGATGTTCCTGTCTCTCTTTCTCCTTGTTTCTCACCAAGAATGAAAGAAAGAAAAAAGAAAAGAAAGAGGGAAGGAGGGAGGAAGAAAGGGAGGGAGGGAGGGATGGAGGGATAGAGAGAGAGAGAGAGAGAGAGAGAGAGAGAGGGAGGGAGAGAGAGAGAGGATAGGAGTATGTTGGATTGAAAAGTCAACATAAGTGTGCTTGAAACCTGAACTTAGTCACTTGCCACCTGTGATCCTCAGTTCCTCTAACGACAGCTTCAGGACGTTGGCTGCATGCTTAGCTCCTCACTGGGTGCTGTATGTGCTTCTCCTGAGTCAAGCACCGTTTTGCATGTGAGGAAACTGAGGCTTAGGGGAGCTGAACACCTCGTGCAAATTCATGCAACATTCCATCTGCATGATACCAAAGTTGGATTCTCTATCTTCCATGTCTTTTTTTTTTAAGTTTAGAGAGGGAAAAGGGAGAGAAGGAGGGCGACAAAGAGGGAGGGAGGGAAGGAGGGAGGGAGGAAGGGAGGGAGGGTGGTTTTATTTTTCCACTTATTCATGCATTCATTGGTTAATTCTTGAGATGATACTCTGACTGAGCTACCCGGCCAGAGCCTCCCATATCTTGAAGTACTAGCTTTCCTAATGGTCAGACCAGCTGACACCCATCCCCTTTCAGGGATAGGGAATGAAGTGTATATCTGAGATCTACCGAAGGTGGGAGCTCTAAGGGAACCTCGTAACAATAAACCATGACAGACCGGGCCCCAAAAACCCCTGGTCTAATATCAAGTATGTATTTCCAGCCACCCTGGACTATAAACGCTGTTGTTATAAAGTTCCAAGTATCTATCCTTTCTAGAAATTAAAGCAAAGAGGACATCCTTCAAGTATTTTTCCTGTAATATGCAGAAATAAGAACTCTCTACTAACTAACAAACTAACGAACAGATCTCACTCCTCTGAGCTCCCTTTTCTTGTATGGTGAGTGGCTTTTCTGCAGGCTCCAATTTAAGTTCCTTCTTCCCAAGCTTGTGCACTTCTCCAGTCTGCAGCCTACTTATTATTCCCTGCGAAGTCGTAATAACACGTTAAACCCCCAGCTATTGCAGGGTTTGTGCCAAGATGAGCTTTTTTAAAAAAAATCATATCTAAATTACTTCATGAAATAATGTTCCTATCTGCCTCCAAGCTGCTGTCAAGGCTGGGGCCAAGAGCTGTGCTAAGAAGAACAGAGCAAACTGAGCCAGGGGTCTCTGGGGAAAGAGGGGAGCAGAAACCAGCTCTGGGGAGAGCCCTCAGTAGACATCGTTTTATTTCATGTTTTTCTCTAAACGGTGTAGGTGTTACCCTTACAGAGTATATTTCCTCATCAGAATCTGATTCTACAGGGTTGGAAGGCCCAAAACCACATACCCCTGGCTCATCTAAACTTCTATTGTGATGAAAATGAAGTATGAGGGAAACATCTCAGCTTTCTTAGGCTAAGTAACTTGACCCTTAATATAAAATTTTGTCATTCGTTTATTTAGCAAACATTCTCTAAATGCCTGCTTAGTTACAGGCACTCCATATCCATATAAACAAATGCATGAAAGAAATATCCCTACTCTTCAGAAAATCACCCTCCGATGGGAGTGGTGACCATAAAAACAGATTACAGCACAAAGTGGTAGGAAGTATTATTGTCCAAGGTGATTAGTGATGCTTTGAGGGTCAGTGGTACATTATCCTTTTTATTTTCATTTGTTTATTCATTCTTCATTCACTCAACCAACCTTTACAAAGTAACCACAGCATGCAATATGCTGTTCATTGACCTGGGGCCCACCCAAATGAATTGGATAAAATTATGTACACGAAGAGCCTCTATTGACTTATTAGAGAGATAACGCATGTGCTAGATATTTTCTGCTAATCCTCCAGATCCATTATCCACCTCTTATACTCTGTGCTCTATGACCCACAAATTTCACTTTTAATAAACTTCAACATTGATGAATTTTCCTCCAGAATGTGTTTTGCATAGGCAGACCACTGCACCATTGGAGTTTCTTGATCAATGTTCTTTCTAGCCATGGGAAGCTCTATGTATTTTTCTATTTTAGTACGTTCTTCAATTATGTCCATAGGGTCTTTTCCATATGCATCACAATAAAGACGTTTAAAAAATTTATTGGTTTTTTACCTCCTGTATTAAATTATACAAATGATACCTTCTGCCACTGTGTTTTATTGTTGTTGTTGAAGTTATTTTACCAAGTCCATTTAAAAGAAAATAAACTCTAGATAAATTTTGTAGATAAAAACCTCATGAAAGTAATTTAATATTTGGTAAATTTTAATCAATAATAAGTTCAAATATATATATTTGTTGTTATCAATATGTTGACTATCTCTTCCTGCAATATTTAGCTGTGATTTCATGACCTAGAAATAAACACTTTCTAGAATTGTCAAATTTCAGAAAAACTTTTCATTTTACCTCAGCAGGATTAAAATGGCAAGGTCAAAATGATGAGGTCAAAATATTTTGCTTTACATCGTGCCACTTCTGGGATTGTGTATCTATAAAAGCACTTAGCACATTATACTGAGATTCACATCTGCCTCTCCCAGAAAAATGTGAGCTCCTGGCGGGTAGAAAGTATGGATTGTTTACCTCTAGGAAGCCAACACCTTGCCCAGCCTGCCCCAAATGATGTTGAGTTAATGCAGGTTGATTGTAGAGTCATAAATTTTTTTGGTTTTCTTTATACTCTCTTCTGTATGTATGGCTTTCCAGATGTTTCATCTAAGGATGAAACCAGTATAGTGTTGTCAACATTCTTATTTAGTTGCAGGGAATTCTAAAGTACAGCCCTTGTATCCACTTGCTTTGGGTCACCTGTTCTTCCCCTTGCCACAATGTGTGCTCATTTATCCAAAGCCTGGTCATGCTCAGCCTCAGGCTCCAGGACTTCTAGCCTTCGATCCATCAGCCCTAGGGTTACAGGCCAGCCAACCAGGATCAACACCAGAAGCTGAGAGCACACACACGGGTTAAAGAGGAGAGGGGAGGAAGGAAGCAGATAGGAAAAAAGGGAAGAACTGCTAGGTCAAGGTTTATTCATTTACCTGTTCATTGAAAGCTCCAAGGAAGCAGCAAATTCCACTATTCATTCACTAGTGCGGACCCAACACCTAGAACACTTCCTGACACACAGCAGGTACTCAGTAAACATTTTTAATGGATAGGAGACCTCTTGATAAAAGACACATGGGTTTCCTGAGGACCCACTGTTTGACAGGTTCTGTGCCAATGCCCTTCACTCATAATCTCCCTTTAAATATTCCTTTAACCATTTTTGCGAGGTTGGCCATATTACCTGTTTTACAGAGAACGCTAATCCCTTACTGCTTGCTATAAACAAGCTGTGAGTAACTTCACAGGTTAGGCATCACGGAGTGAAATACTGGTCAGTGTGAAAGAGAATTTAGAGATGATCTGCCCAACAAAACAAACAAATGAACAAACAAACAAGAAACAACCTGGATTGCCGAAGTGACCCTCTCCTTTTACTGATTGATAAAAAACAAACAAACAAATGAACAAACAAACAAACAAGAAACAACCTGGATTGCCAAATTCCCGCAGGAATTACGGGTGGAGGCTGGCCCTGAACTCAGATCCCCCGCTTTAGCCGGGGACCTTTCCGCTCTGCTTGGATGCCTCTTGCTGTTCCTGTCACTATCACACGTAGAGAGGACTGGAAACCACCAGCCGTACAGTATTTAACCCCAAGGAAAGCTAATTCTAAGTGTTCTTTAGATCACGTTGCCCAAGCACCCACCACACCACCTTCTGACCCCCATCAACTCGGTGAATTTTGTTTGTCTGCCCAGGGTGGCCTCGCAGCCTTAGGACATTTAAGCCCCACCCTGTCTATGGCCCTGAAAATTACAGAACTTCTTCTACTTGGCATAGAAACATTTACCAAAGAACAGAACATGCTCTATTTCTTGTTTTAACTTGACTCCATTGTTCACCAAATATATTTTTCCTTCTGTGAAGTATCACTGAGAAGTTTATGACAGGATTTAACATTTAAACCTGTACTATAAAGATTTCTCTTTGTCCCCGTATTCTGACAGTTTGTCAAGTAAGGCTAATGTAGATTGCTAAATGCATGACTACGTCATTAGATAATCCCTGGGGTGAGCTTTTTGCATCCATGCATGTTGGGGTGAGCTCTTCGCATTAATGCATGCTGCAGATGGCAGAATCAACAAGAGGAATGGGGATCAAGGAGCAGAGGAAGGGGAAATGCAGATCTGAACTTGCGCTTCCGACGGACGAGCACCAGTTCCTGCTGCTCTGGGGGCTGTGGTCCAGATTCCCGAGGCTGGCTCACACTCTGTCTCATATCCTCAGCACTCTCCTGCATCTTATCTCAAGTAAACACTTCCCTATTGCCCTGACTTAACTGCTTCTGTATTGGTCTAATAAAGTGAGTTATTTGTCATTCAGAACCATATAATTTGATTGTAGTACATACAATACATAATATGAGCTACATGCTTTACCAAGCAAATACAACAGTAGGTAGACACACGAGACATCGGTTAATGGTGAAGTCACACCTACAGCATCTCCTGGCAGGACTGTTGTTGCAAGAGTCTCCTGTCCAGGTTCCCTGCTTCCTTCCCATCTCCAAAGCATCATCTCAGAGTGATCTTTCTGGACTGTGAATCTCATCATGTCATTCCCCTACTTTCAAACTTTGAAGATTACTTTCAAACCTACAGAAAGAAGCACCAATTCATCAACAGGTGCTTGACGATCTGGCCCCAACTGACCAGCCTGATACGCTCCATCTGCCACCACATTATCTCTCCTCCAACATTAGCCAACTTGTTTTTCAACAACACAGGGTGGCACTTTGCAAGGCTTACTGTTGTGCATTGCTCTGTCTCATGATCTTATGTAATTAGAT
The DNA here is from genome assembly GCF_036850995.1 of Saccopteryx leptura. Taxonomy (NCBI): domain Eukaryota; kingdom Metazoa; phylum Chordata; class Mammalia; order Chiroptera; family Emballonuridae; genus Saccopteryx; species Saccopteryx leptura. The sequence goes on along the minus strand of NC_089504.1, from coordinate 25,981,104 downwards.
AGCATGCGAGGGAATCTTTTGAGCATCCTGGTGTGGCCAAAAGTTTATTGTGGAGTTGGGTTCTGTGCTTGGTAAGAAAAAAGTCACAAGATTGATCCCAGTTGAGGGTGGTAGAGATGAACATTTTCTCTCAAAAACCCATTACTCCCATCTAACCATGAGAAAGTCGTCACACAAAGCTAAAGGAGGTACTCCTCAAAACGGTCAGGGTCGTCAAGACAAGGAAAGTCTGAGAAACTGTCACAGGCCAGAGAAGGCTAAGGAGGCATGACTATTAAATGTAACATAAGATCCTGAGCCCTAGCCGGACAGTTGGGTTGGTTAGAGCATCCTCTGGAAGCACAGAGGTTGCTGGTTCGATCCCTGCTTAGGGCACATACAGGAACGGATGGATGTTCAAGTCCCTCTCTCTCCCTTTCTCTCTCTCAAATCAATAAAATAAACATTAAAAAATAAATAGATGTAACATAGGATCCTAGAAAAGAACAAAGATATTAGGGAAAAACCAATGAACTCCAAATCAAGTGTGGAGTTCAGTTACTAGCAATATAGTTATTAATGCTTAATAGTGACACAGCAATGTCAGTTTCTTCACTGTGACAAATAAAACAATGATGTCAGATGTTAACTATCGGGGAAATGGGTGAGGAGTATAGAGGAACTCTGTATCACCTTTGCAACTCTTCTATCAATCTAAAACCACTATGAAGATTTTAAAAAATTAACTAATTAAAAAACAAATTCCCACAAAACTTGCTTGGTTCATTCAGTGATATAATCAGCTTCCAGGGGAAGCTCTGCAAGGAAGAGAAACAGTAATGGGCTATGAAAGAATCACAAGTTCAAATCCATCCTGGGACCTCGCCAGTTGAGTGACCTTAAAAATCTAGGAGCTTCCATTTTCTCCCATATAAAATATAATAGTATTAGCAATACTGGTCTTGTCTAAAAGAAAGTGAAAAAAGACAAAATTATGTGTTGAATGCCCAATCTTTGCCAGGAAGGCAAGCCTACACATCTATTTCTTTATGATTGCTCACAACCATAGCACTCTGTAGCCCATTTCACCCACTAAGGAGACTCACAGAGGCGGAATACTTGCCTAACGCCATATGACTAGGAAACCTTCAAGTTAGATTTTACACCAGGGGTCCCCAAACTACGGCCCTCGGGCCGCATGCGGCCCCCTGAGGCCATTTATCTGGCCCCCACCACACTTCCAGAAGAGGCGCCTCTTTCATTGGTGGTCAGTGAGAGGAGCATAGTTCCCGTTGAAATACTGGTCAGATTGTTGATTTAAATTTACTTATTCTTTATTTTCAATATTGTATTTGTTCCCATTTTGTTTTTTTACTTTAAAATAAGATATGGCCCTGGCCGGTTGGCTCAGCGGTAGAGCGTCGGCCTAGCGTGCGGAGGACCCGGGTTCGATTCCCGGCCAGGGCACACAGGAGAAGCGCCCATTTGCTTCTCCACCCCTCCGCCGCACTTTCCTCTCTGTCTCTCTCTTCCCCTCCCGCAGCCAAGGCTCCATTGGAGCAAAGATGGCCCGGGCGCTGGGGATGGCTCTGTGGCCTCTGCCTCAGGCGCTAGAGTGGCTCTGGTCGCAACATGGCGACGCCCAGGATGGGCAGAGCATCGCCCCCTGGTGAGCAGAGCGTCGCCCCATGGTGGGCGTGCCGGGTGGATCCCGGTCGGGCGCATGCGGGAGTCTGTCTGACTGTCTCTCCCTGTTTCCAGCTTCAGAAAATGAAAAAAAAAAAATAAATAAAATAAGATATGTGCAGTGTGCATAGGGATTTGTTCATAGTTTTTTTTATAGTCTGGCCCTCCAATGGTCTGAGGGACAGTGAACTGGCCCCCTGTGTAAAAAGTTTGGGGACCTCGTTTTACACCCAGGTTCTCTGCCTCCTAAGCTGCTCCCTGCTGCCTTTCCCCCCCCAGGCTGCCTCCATGGAACACAAACACAGATACTTTGTAGACGGCCACACGACAGCGCACTCCTACGTGATCACTACATCCAGAATAAATGTCTGAGGGCCCCAGTGCCCAAGAACAAATGTCAGCAAGGTTCTCCAGCCATTTGCTAGTATTGAATCAAGAGCTCCCCATTGGGGAAGGGGCGCTTAGCTAAGGCACCATGAGCCTGCACCCTCTGAAAGCTCTCATGTTCCTCTATCAAGGTTTTTGGGGGTTGCTCTGGGCAATGGTTTGGCAGCTTCACAGACTCCGTCTTTCTGCAGCCGAGTGCTTTAACTCTGGGCCATCCAGAGCAGGAGCCTTAAATGCACATTGGTAATATGATGCGATAATAGCGTATTGAATTCAAATTGCTACTTCTGCCAAATGGAATTTAATTAAGCACAAAAGTGGTCTCCTCGATGAAATGCACATGTTATTTTAAAGTTGTGCGTGCCTTTGGGTATTTGGAAAATACCCTAAATTCATGTTATTACAGGAATCTTGTTATCAGCCAGAAAGAAGACTTTAGATCCTAGGTATATGTTTTGCAATATGTAAGCATCTTGGAACCTCGGTGTAATTTGTCAGTTTATCTGCATGAGGTAAACTGCATTTTGTGCCCAGGCCGAGACCTAATCTTCCCCCCTTCACTAATCAAGATACAGTGGACTTTTCTAGTTTAAAGTTTCAGCTTTGCTTGTAAGTCCAGACCAAGCTCTCCAAAGATCGAGGGAAATCAGAGAGGTGCTACTATGATTTTCACTCTTGGTAAAGGGTACTAACTGCCTTTCAACACAACCATTTATTACCGTATATTCATAAAAAAATCATAAATGTCTAATCCATAGGGCTATTAAAGGTCATCTCGCTTAATCTCTTCCTTTTATAAACGAGGAAACTGAGGCCCCAAAGGGTGACTATCCCAGGATGGCACTGTGGGTCAGTAGCAGGCCTGAGCTCACAACAGTCTCCAGGCTAGTGGCACGCAACTCACAGAGAAATATTTGGAACTAAGGGACCCATGATTAGATTACAACCTATGTGACTGCGCCACTTTTCAAAGTTCTGCCTTCAGTAGAGAATGAATAACATGAATCTAACTGGGGAGAAACATCAGATGTACCCCAAATGGACATCTTCATTTAAAAGGGGGAAATTGTATTCTCCAAAAATATTAGTATCATAAAGGCAAAGAAAGGCTGAAGAACTGTTTCTGATGAAAGGAGACTGAGGAGATATAACAACAACATGAATGACTGGATAGGGACCACACTGGAGGAGGAAATGTAGGAAGATCGTCACTGGGTTAACTGGTCATTGAAATACAGACCATAAATCAGATGAAACTGTTTTACTGTTACACTTGGTGAAGTTGAAAACTGTACTGTACAGTGCTCATAGAAGAGGACATATTATTCCGAGGAAATGAATGGTGAAATCTTTAAGGGTATATGAACTTGACATATAATTTATTCTCAGTTTGATCAGAGAAAAAAATTATATAGACAAATAGATAAACGGGGCAAAACGTTAGCAATAGATGAACCTGAGTATAGTCTAACAGTGTTCCTTGTTCTGTTCTTGTATGTTTGAAATTATTCCAAATAAAAGTTAAAAATAAATTAAGCCAAGCAAATGATTACACCAGCACCGCAAAATTATAACCACTCTCCATTCAAGAGCAAAAGGAGGCATTTTAAGAACATTTCCAAAAATATACAGTCATGCATATTTACTACGAAACCCAAATCTCACTAAATGAAAGCAAGGAACAGGGTCACCTCAGGAGGCCTCCCAACTTGGTGTTTATGCCCTGATTTGGGGCTGGCACTACTGCTTCTGGGACTGCTGCCATTTACCCATTTTGTTATGATCTTTCATAGTGAAAAATAAATCTTTTCTATTATTCTAAAAACTGCAATGAGAAAATGGATACCTATTGAATACAGCAAAATCATTACCCACATGTTTTCTCTTTTTAAAATAAACAAAAAGCTACAGGTTACATTTCTGGATATGAAAAGGAATGGTCACGTCAGGCCATGCTGAGGGTCCTGGTTCTAATAAGGCAAGACAATGACCACTTCCCCAGGGGCTTCAGGACCAGCTGTATTTACATAATCACATTTACACTGGCCGAGAGCAGCCATGCCTGCCCATACTAACGGAAAGCAAGAACCCTTTTCTGAGCGTGCCATCCGATTCTAGGCAGTGCCTGTCAGTGGTCATGCCAGTACTGACTGTTCACACGAACCGTGTGGCTTCAGTCTGCCCTAAGGATGAAAGCGATCCTGGCCACCACTCCATATTGTTGGGCACCGAGAGAAGGTTTTCTGACATTTTCTGTAGGCTTTACTAAGTCATTCAGATAAACTTATACCAGTACGCCCTGCCCAGCATGTTTGGAGATCTCAACATGTGTTCTGTCTGGAGAAGGAACTACGCCCAGAGGCTGGGTCCTGCCCTCAGGAAGCTCTTAATGCCCTGGGATCGCAAAGGGCACACATGGCATCCATGAGCAGCCACACAGGCCACGCACCCCAGAGCCCGGCTGCTCTCTGCCCGAAGAGTCGCTCAATGCGGTAACCCTGATGCAGAAGGCGCCCACATAGCAATGCTTCTGTCACACGGATTAGCCACCTGTGACGAGCAACCCGAGGTGCCATGCTCTTTAGCGCCTTCCAGCCTTTGTACATTCTGTGCCTTCTACCTAGAACATTCTCTGCCACTGCAATCCTCAGCTCCAATATCTGTCTTCCCCCCTCCAACCCACTTCCCTTTTTGGGTTAACTCCTACAGCTTCTAGTTTGGATGTTATTACCGTGAAAAGGTTACCCTGACCCCTTCCCTCTTGGCCTGGCTTAGAGGTTCTTCCTGTGTTCTTCCACTTGGCCGCACATTGGCTCATTATATCCCTTATCACATTGTATAGAGCTGGTTACACAGAAACCCCTAGAGTCAGATTGCTTGGGTTCAAATCCTGGATCTGCCACCGGCTTTGAGGCTTAAGTCAATTTAGCCAAGTGCATAACTGCTCTGTGTCTCCTATGGGCTATTATCTCATTTAAGTTTAAGTCAATTCTCTATGAGGGGTGCTGTCCTCATTTCAGGTAAGAAAACGGAGTCTTAGAGAGATTACAACCCAACGTAACACACCCAGGGGAGTAGAGATTCAGCGCCAAACCTGGAGGGTCTTAAAGATATCAGTTTTAAGCACCATCCCCAACTTTCTCAATCCAGTGATACTAAAGGTTCTGCTGCTGTCAGGGGGAAGTCCGGGCAGAAGGAGTTGGGGTCTGCCTTTCTGGAAGAGGTCAAGCAGAAATGCCAAGATGTGTGAACCGAGACACCCACCCCTGGAACTGTCTCTTAGGGAGGGAACTTCCAGGTGAGAATTCTAAGAAACTTCAAAACAAACAAACAAACAAAAAACACATTAGTTCAAATATCACATTTAGTAAAATGGTGTCCATGTTTTCTATTTCTACTTTTATTTCCACTAGGAGTAGGAGAGAGAGAAATGAATTATGCTGACAGGAGGCGCTGATCACAGCTTCCCTCAGGAGCTTGAAATACGTTCCCCATTTGCGAGAACACAGAGATGAGGAGAGTTACATGGAAAGCCACGGGAAAGTTACTCGCAGTTGAAAAAGGAGGCAGTAAAGCACAGAATTTAGAGTCCTGGGTCTCAGAGTGAGACAGCGGTCAGCCAGCCATGGTCGCCATGTGACCTTGGGAGACAGAATTTAGAATTCAAATCTTCTCTAACCAGAGCTAATCTAAAAATTATAAGCCAAAAGGGAGTGTCAGCCAGAATCAAGGACGAGGCAAGACAGAAGTGCAAGGGTGAGGAGGCAGAGTGTGTCAAGACGGCTTGTCCCATCCCTCTGGTAACACCTCTCACAGCTGCTGGAAAACCCCCGCTCCCCCCTATCACGATGCGTCCTTCTTCACAGCTGACCCCAGATCCTGCACTCATAAACATGTTGCTGTAACTCATCTCAGCTGTTTGTTTAGAGGTTTCAAGTGCTAAATTTTGATTTTGAGGTCAAACTATCCTTTAAAAATAGTTTCAAGGTGCCTTGACCTGTGCAGAAACTTAAAGGAAATAGCTGCTTTAGTGTTGTAAGCTTTCCTACCTAAACAAGACGGTCATCTTTTAGAAGACTTCCTTCCATCAATAGTCTGTCTCCAGGAATCTATATTTCCATCACATTCATTCTCTATAGCTTCAGAATCGTTGCTGCTGCTGCTGCTGAGGGAAAGAAAGGAAAGCACGTATCTTTGTTGGTTTGATATATTATCTCATTTTCTGAAAGCTGGTTCATGAGAGGGACAGAGGGAAAGGATCTAAGCTGAGGCTTCTGTGAATGGAGTCCCAGGCGGGCTTGGACCAGCAGGAGGGCACTGCCGGGCAGGAAGTGACTGAGTTACAGTGGAAAGCCCTGGCAGGCAGAATCCAGTCCTTGAGTCCTTGCTTGATGGCGATGCACTGGCCATGAGCCTCTAGGAAGCTGGCATATTCCACTGAGCCTGTGTTAGAGCTTTCTGTAAAAACATCACTGAATATTCCTAGGCAGGTGGGTGGGACGGGCAGTTTGGGAAGTACTGAAATCTACCTTCCAACGCCATCAACTGAGTAGACAAAAGAAACTGCATGAGTAACAAAATATTTTATTTCTACATAATTGCCCCTCTTTTGGCACCAACTAGGTTACAGCATGTACAATGATAACAAACATGGAAATGTTTATTATTATTATTTTTAATTGTGCTATGGAAATATTGTTTGGTATGTAAGACATTTTAAGTTACTAGATAACTGGCCGGCATTCCAGCTGTTGCTGGCCCCACTCTCTTCCTAGCCTTAAATACCTAAGTCCTTGCTCCAGTTCACCAGCCGCTTTCTACATCGAGTGGCCCTGTAAGTAGTCCCATCATAATCAATGCCTAGAGCACTGGGGAACAAAATTTTTGTTGCATCCACAAAAACACTTGTTCTTCCCTAATTCAAGTGTGCTGATCTCAAATCTGACATTAGTTTTTCTCTGTAAGCTACAGTTCTTTTTGCAATTCAAGATTTTAGGTTTTCATCTTATTGTAAAATTTCAATATTTAATTTAACATAATGAAGTAGAATGTCTTCTTGGGCATCATCTTTGAAAATATAATAATTTATATAATGCAGTAAATACACTAATATACTAAAAGATGTGACTGCATCAGAATTTGTCTACAATTTCAAAACAGAACATATTAAAACACTTACTTTAATCATAAAATTTGCGCAAAACTTATTTAAATTCTATTCAGGCAAAAATTTGCGTTTGTAGCTCTTGCGTTTGTGTACTTGTCGAGGACAATCTCGTTTGATGCTCCAGCAGTAGTCTGCTCATCACTAACAGCTCCAAGATTTTGGGGAAACTTATTAAGGTGACTGTTCATGAATCTTAACGCTCATGTTATATCCAATGTCATGGAAAGCCAACAGCATCCTTTGAACCAGAAGTTCATAGTTTTCTGCTTTTTTGTTGCCAAGCAAGTTCTTTGTAACTGTCACAAAAGACTGCCATGCTGCTTTCTCCTCCTCATTCATCTTCCTGACAAATTCTTCATCACATTTGAGGGTTCAAATTTGAGGTCCATCGAATACATCTACTTTTATCTTCTCGAAAGACAAGGCAGGAAAAGCAGAAATAATATGTTCCACGCATTCACTTTCTCTATTCAAAACCTGAACAAACTGCTTCATTAAGCCAAGTTTGATGTGAAGTGGGGGAAAAATGATCCTGTCTTGATTAACTACAGGTTCATTCACAATATTTTGTATTCTTATTTCCAGAGCTTCATGTTTTGGCCACTCCTTCTGTGCCCAGTGTTTCTCCCGAGCTCGGCTGTCCCACAAACACAGAAAGCAAGGATAATTCGTGAAACCTCTCTGTTGTCCTAGCAGGAAATTTACCATTTTAAGATCCACACAAATGATCCTGTTATGCTCCTCATACTTCAGTAAGTCAAGGACAATTTTTATGTCATTATAATCTTCTCACAGATGAGTTGAATAACCAGTTGAAAATTGGAACTGCTGCATAAACATTAACGTTGTGTAGGAGAACACATTTCAGACTCCGTTTAGAGCTGTCAAGAAATAGCTGCCATTCTGTTGGACTAAAAGTGGTAACACCTAGCTGACTGAGAAGACTACTGCTATCATGACAGTAAACAAAGTGTTTGTCTTCAGAAAAAAAGTCCACAAAAATTTGTTCACACTTCCTGAAATGGGATGCTTTACCTGACCTGTGAAGTACATTCTTGAAGCCTGGAGGCTAATAACTCAGCTGCTTTCTTTGATAGGCCCAAATCTCTTACTAAGTCATTCAATTCGGGTTGGCTAAACTGCTGGGGGGTTAATGACTACTTGACATCAGAAGAAGACCCTTTAGATTCTACAACCATTTCCTCATGCATTTTATCAAAATACACTTGATCACCATGTTCGCTTTCTTCATCCTTAGAAGAAAGAAAACCATTGAAAACTGGAACTGAGAGTGTCTCAGAGTGTGGGATAGGTCATATTGCTGAAGGAATATTAGGATATGCGATCATATGCCATTTTTTTCTTGCCGATGCCCTTTGTATGGATCAGACAGAAATAACAGTCACTGCTGCGGTCCTTGATTCACGCCAAACCATGCAAAGGCATTCCTTTGCATTTTCCTTTTGTCCAGTCATGAAGCATTTCCTCACAATTATGACACAATATGAGGAGCCCAATTCTTGTTTTGATTGCCAAGGGGAACTTGAAAATAGGCCCTGGCAGGTTGGCTCAGCGGTAGAGCGTCGGCCTAGCGTGCGGAGGACCCGGGTTCGATTCCCGGCCAGGGCACACAGGAGAAGCGCCCATTTGCTTCTCCACCCCTCCGCCGCACTTTCCTCTCTGTCTCTCTCTTCCCCTCCCGCAGCCAAGGCTCCATTGGAGCAAAGATGGCCCGGGCGCTGGGGATGGCTCTGTGGCCTCTGCCCCAGGCGCTAGAGTGGCTCTGGTCGCAATATGGCGACGCCCAGGATGGGCAGAGCATCGCCCCCTGGTGGGCAGAGCGTCGCCCCATGGTGGGCGTGCCGGGTGGATCCCGGTCGGGCGCATGCGGGAGTCTGTCTGACTGTCTCTCCCCGTTTCCAGCTTCAGAAAAATGAAAAAAAAAAAAAAAGAAAATAGGCAATATATGCATGTGTCACAAATAATGAAATATTGCGCCTTTGATGTTGAAGTGTGTAACAGCCACATATATAACAGAAGGTGTCAGGACTATTCTTACATTTACGCCTACTCGAAGAAGCCATGATTCAATCTTAAAATAAAATAAGAGGGTGTTTTTATCAGATAATATTTTTTTACATTTAAAAACAACTACAATTATGTAAAAGTGATGTCTGTAAAACATTAATTGCCTTGTGGTTATGTTCAATCCAAGAGTTGTTGCCCTTTAACTCCAATTTAAAAACCAATGCATGTAAATAACTGTAATTAAAATTGCATAAAAATGAGAGAATGCACCAAAAAATGGATTTCAGATTTGGAAATAGCGATGCAAAAATATATAGAAACAGTTCTAAAACCTCATGCAATAGAAAATGAAAAAAAAATTGTCCTCCAGTGTAGTTTAAAGTACCTATCAAAGGACTGTTGGCTTGGGCTCAGATGAAAAGGATCTGTCTTCTCTGTCCACATCTTGGAAAGTCCGGACTATGACTGCTGGGTGCTCCAAGAAGCCATGACTGCCACTTGCCTTAGATTTTGAGTGAGATCTACCCTGACATCATTTTAAATTTGACAACAATGTAGTCAATTCATAGGACACATTTAGAGGAGTGTGCTATAAACACCGCCCAAATTTATTTCATTCATACAGATACCATTTGCTAATAATGTTTGTTCTGTTCATAGCTTTGTCTTCCTCGTTATGAATTATTAGGATGGAGCAATGGTGCTTATTCTTGATACAGCAAACTTGGATTCTCAAGACTATTTACATTTTTATTATAAAGGCAATAATGTTAAAGAAAAATTTAAAGAATAAACGCATTACTAATTCCCACAAACCACCAAAAAAATGTATTTTAACTCTTTCTCCTTTTCCTATTTTAGTTTACATAATTGCAAGCATAGAACACATACATTTTTATAATCTGTTATTTCACCTCACTCTCATTTGCAAATATTTTCCATGTCAGACACATCATTTTTATTTCATTTTTTGGTACAAAACCTACCATTTTTCTGGCTATAGGAGTCACCAAATACCATAACTCACTTAGTCAATCCTCTAGTAATCTGGACACTTGATTTGTTTCCCATTCTATGTTATTTAAAAAAAAAAAAAAGCTACAGTAAATAACATGTAAGTATAGTTTTTCCTTAAAATGAATGCTCAGAATTGAGATTTGTTGGATAAAGGTAAGAACATTTTTGGCTTTTGACCCAAACCATTTATTAGCTCTGGGTAAGCCCTCGGTGAGGCACTGCGCCATCTCGCCTCTCGTCAGTCTGGGACACGACTTCGCAGAGCTCCTGAAGTCCTCTTGGCTCTCCCACTACCCTGACGCTCCAGACCCAGCCCAGGCAAGCGAAGGATGCGCTCCAGCGTTTGAAGATTTGGCTACGCAAATCCCAGTCAACTTCACACTTCATTACTTTATCTCTGCCCTCCCTTCTTTCTAAAGAAATGCCATTTCTTATAACGAATGGGGTGTGGATGAACCTCAGTTGTTTGGGTGCACTTTTAAAAATTCACAACTATGGCAAACTAGCAAGTTATCTGAACTATGGATGTGACTAACACCCCATGGGGCTCATGATAATTCATACATATTGAATAGGGTTTAGTGAGGAGCAAAGAAAATACAGGAAAGTGTTTTCTAATAGCAGCAAATTATGCAGAAGGTATGATTACTATGAAGCACCCCTAAATTTACCTTTACAGGTGTGATTTAATGGAAAATATCTATATTTGGTCTTTGTCCTCATTTCCTGGCATAGAGCTCCTGAAACACTAGGCATTTCCTGAGTGATAAGAGTCTCCTGTGTTATCTATAACAAGCCTCTGTAGCCAATACCTGAGTTTAGGTTAATGAGGTGACACTCTAGAAATCCCTAGGTATCTTCAGGATGGAGAATGGCCACTAGAAAGTACAAGCCATTGGAGGGTTGAAAATTTCAGTCCCTACTCCCACCTCCCAAAGGGAGATGGGGATTGGGCCAATGATTTAATGAAACATGCCCCCATAGGAAAACTTCCATAAGACTCCGAAGAGACAGGTTCAGTGAACTGCGGTTGGTGAACACAGACAGGGGCTGGGAGGGCAGTGTGCCTGGGAAGGGACTTCTGCACCCTCTCCCAGACCTTGCTATACGCATTTCTGCAATATGGCTGTTCCTGGCTTTTATCCTTCACAGTGACCTAGTGATGGCAAATAAAAAGCTTTCCTGACTTCTGTGAGTCATTTTAGTAAATTGTTGAACCTAAGGGAAGGTTGTGGGAACTCCCAAATTTGTAGTTGGCCAAGCAGAGACGTAGGTAGCCTGGACAGCCCATTTTCATCTGAAGTGGGGGCAGTCCTTTGGGAATGAGCCCTTTAACTTGTGGGATCTGATACTGACTGCCTCCAGGTAGGTAGTGTCGGAACTGAATTGAGCTGTTTGACATCCAGCTGGTGTCCAGAAAACTGCAGAACTACCGTTGGAAACACCACCATGTATTTGGTGTTAATGGGGGGGTAATCTTCACATGAATCATTGGGTGATCTTGATAAATTGCAGATCGTGGTTCAGGAGTGACTCCTTCAGCACTCACTGTGTGGTCCGTGGCTTAGCACACCACATAGAAGCTGGTTAGAAATGCAGAATCTCAGACTCTGTCCTAGACCAAGCCAACCAGAATTTGTATTTTAGCTAGACCCCAAGGTGAGTCACATGCAAAGTAGAGTTTGAGAAGAGCTGGTCTGAGTCTTCGGTTTTCTTGTCCCTAAATGTTTTGCGTCTGGCACACAGCACACACGCAATGAGTGGAAGCTACCATACACAATGTTCCAGGTTCAGAGTTTAGATTTAGAAGAGTATTCCTTATAATTGAACAAAGAGTTACTGGAGATGGGTTTGAGGTTAGTGAGCAGGTGCAGGATGGGCTGTGTGCTTACTTAGTGCTCTGAGCAGGCCCTGCAGATTCGGCACAGGGGAAGGCTCGCTGCAGTGGTAGCTGCTTATCTTAGGGGGGTGAAGGGATACCCAGAGGTGCTTTTGGGTAAAACAAAGAATGCTCTTCTTAGGAGCAGTCATAGGACACTGTGAGGTGGGATCAGGATGAAGCATCCATGTCTGAGACATCGGCTCATATCCTGAGTCCCCAGGTAGGCAGAGCTGGCTAGAGGCTGGCTTGAGCCTCCTGCCCCCCCCCCCAGCCATGCCCTATACTAAGATGCTGGCCAGTGAAAGGCACATTCTCGCAATCTTTCAGCTGCTTCAGGAGTCCAGAAGCAACAGCCTCATAATGACCTCTCTTTATTTTTATTACAATATTTTTCATTGGGGGGGGATGCTTTTCCAAAGTTAAATTTAGAAAATAAATGGCACAGCCATTTGGAAGTTATACAGTTATAATGGAAGGCTTTAGAACTGTAGTCTTAGCCTAACCTCCTATACACACAGCTGGGCCATGTGACCCACATCAGCCGGTTCAGGATCCTCGGAACCCAGGACCCTCCTGGTTTGAAGCAGAAGGGATTGAAACAGCCCCAGCTCCAAACTGAGAAACATCAAATCTCTTCTGTCTTCTCCAAGCCTTGACCTTGAACCCAATGTGATGTTAGAGTCAGACAAACATAGTTTTACATGTTGGCTTTGCCTGTTTTGACTGTATGTCATATGGAAAGTTTCTTCACCTTTCCATAACTTAGTTTATCTCACCTAATAAAACAAAGACAACAATAGCTATCCCATAGGATCACTGTAAGATTTAATGGAAAGACATAATTACAGTAGCTGACACGGGGTGTAAAACGAGCCAGGCTCTGCCACTCAGCTCTTTATGTGAATTCACTCATTCACTCATTTGACACACATTTCTTGAATACCTACCAGGCATTGGGCACTGTTTTCTGGGGTCTGGAATAATAATAGTTAATATTATTGAAAGAGAAACAACTTATTTCTCTTTTTCACCCTGCTTTATTGAGATATAATTTGTATAAAACAAAAACTGCATACTATTAATCGGTACAATTTGGTGAGTTTGGAAACATGTATACACTCATGTTACCACCAACATAGTCCAGGTAGCAAGCAAACCTACACATCACCTCCAAATGTTTCCTTGTGTTCCTTTGTTGTATGAACAGGTGAACTGTAAACAGGTGGCCCTCATTGCAAAGCAGATTAAATCTTCACAGCACCTCTATGACTCTCTTTATTCCTCACAATAATATAGTGAAATAGTAATTTATTATTTTCCAAGTTTTAAAAGTGGAGAAACTGAGTCCCTACTTTTAAAAGGTAAAAGCATTGCCCAAAGTCACATAGCTAGTAAACAAATAGAGGACTCCACAGGTCACACTCTAAGGCTTATACCATTAGGATAACCTATGTGAAATCACCATTATTCTACCATTATCGGTCCATGTAAACAGCAATCTTACATGCTTTTACCAATCGCTTTTTCAGGGGTATTTGTAGAGCCTAAAACATAAGCAGTCTTCAGTAAAATGTTATTTTGTTTTTTTGTTTGTTTTGCTTTGCTTTGTTCATTAAAAGGTCCTTCTGCCATGGTTCCCAGACCCAACCTTGACTTTGTGCTTCAGGTCTAGTATTGGACCTCTGTCATGCTCCATGTACCCGAGTTGGGTCCTGGGATGGGCTTCTACCTTACTCTGTCCCATCAGATCTCTTGACTTGGAACTCCAGGAATTGGCACCCCTAAGGCCTTGTGTTCATACTAATACCATAGTAACACAAATACAAAGAACTATTTTGTAGATATTGCTTACTCAGTAGCAAGCCCTGTTCTAAGACTTTTATATGCATTTATGAATTTAATGTTCACAACAATCTCATCAGGTAAATGCTACCGTTGTTTCCTCTTCACAAATAAAGAGAGGCACAGAGCAGTTAGATGATTTGGCTGCATTTGCTCTCTTCAGAGAGACCTCCTGGTCCAGCTGCATTTCCAGACATCACTTGCTCCCACGTTATCTTCCTTCATCACTCTGACCGTCCACCCACCTGGACCTCTGTGTCTCCAGCACCACCTGCTGCTCCTTGGATCCCTGTTCTATGTTTTGCCTTTTTTCCCTCCACATTCTGCTAGCCGCTATGGGTATCTTTGAGAGCACCCCCAGCTCTGCCACACCCCACTTGGCCAGTTCAGGACATAGTTTAGACCCCCCAGTCAAACTGGACCCTGAGCAATTACCAAAAGTTTCCAGGTCCTATCCTCCTATCCTGAGTAACTTTTCAAGGACTTAGGGTCTTTATAGCTTTCACAGATTAATGCTAAAATGTAAAATGTTCAAAAGTATGCAGGAAATAAAAGAGGTAGACCAACTTTTAAAAAAAGACTCAACAGGCCTGACCTGTGGTGGCGCAGTGGGTAAAGCGTCGACCTGGAAATGCTGAGGTCGCCGGTTCGAAACCCTGGGCTTGCCTGGTCAAGGCACATATGGGAGTTGATGCTTCCAGCTCCTCCCCACCTTCTCTCTCTGTCTCTCTCTCCTCTCTCTCTCCCTCTCTCCCTCTCTGTCTCTCTCTCTTCCTTTCTCTCTCCTCTCTAAAATGAATAAATAAAATAAAAAAACTAAAAAAAATTAAAAAAAAGCCACATATTTAAAAAAAAAAGACTCAACAGCCTAGATATACTCTAAACAATTGAAGATATATATATTTATAGGAAAAACCAAGAGCTTTTCTAATTCTTTCGTACATCCTCTCCATTCAGAAGGAATTTCCTGAGCATCTTCTTTATCCCAGGCCCAAACAAAGCCTTGAAGACAAGAAGGGCTACTTATCTACCAACTAGGAATGATACGAAACCCAAACAAAGACAGGAGCAACGAACAAGGTTGTCTCTATTAGATAGTCTGCATTTCACTCCGAGTCTTTTTTCAGACTCAGTTAAGGGTTTTACTCTAGTCATTAAAGTATTAAGAATAACACAGTTCTAAATAGCAAAATAGGATATGTTCATCATGCTTGTAGGGAGAGAGAAAAGAGAAAAATAGTACACTAAAGTCTGGTATGCATTGAAAATATGTCTATTTTTTCCCTGAATTCAAAAAAAAAGTTTCAGGATTTGCTATGTATAAAGTTCCAAAAACAAGCCAATAGGGTACTTGTTTTAAAGACATAATGGAGACAAATATGAGTTCAGCACTAAAGCCTTAACTGTGAGTACAGCTAGTATTTTACCAGATTAATTTTTTTCTCATTTGTAGTGTACATAGGGTGGGGGTATATAAGCTGCTTTAAAAGCTTCCCTTTGAATGACAGGAATGTCTTCTACTAAATGCAAGTCTGCAAGATTAAAGAAGAGCCATAAAAAATAATTTTAACAGCCATGATCCCCTGCCCTCCCACTTAAATAAACTCTGTCTATTCCATTAATTATTGTATTACACCATAAACTACAGAGCTAGGAAACTCCCACTCTTTCCTCAGATCCAGTCATGCATAGAACTTTTGTGACAGATGGACCAGTGAGGTTGAAATGTGCAAATGGAGATGAAACATTCCAAGATTAAACATCTCCCAGGTAGGGGATTGGCACCTTTCCAGAATCGTAAGCTTGGCCACGCTATGCAGGAAACAGTATTCAAGGTCTCAAATTGGTCTCAGCCACAGACTGGGATAATCCCTCCCCTTCCTGAACCTCTAACTATGCCCCAGCAAACTTCCTCTTTCATGATCTATACTCATTTACTCAACAAATATTGACTGAGAACCTGGAGAGCCCACTCTGAGCCAAGCCCTGAGGAGACACACAGTTGGTTAAGAAGGGTTCCAAGATCAGAGAAACTTAACAGTCTGGGGTAATGTTTCTCAGCCCTAGACTCACAGTAAAATTATCTAGGGCTTTAAAAGAGTACTGATAGTTCCAACTGCTAGCTATCAAATTATTATCACTGAGGTAAAGCCCAAAATGGAACCAAAGTTGAGACTTACTAGGAAAGAAATAGACCAACAACTGATTGTTATATATTGCTATTAAAGAAAGTGCAAGGTCAATTGGAGCCTAGGAGAAAGACCCCATTCTGACTCCGAGAGAGTTAGAGGTTGGCTGGAAGTCAACTGACATCTTTTATTATTATTATTATTATTATTAAATTTTATTGATTTTGGAAAAAGAAGAAGGGGGAGAGAGAAAAGCAAGAAACATCAGTTTGTTGTTCCACTTAGTACATTCAATGGTTGATTCTTATATGTGCCCTGACTGGGGATCACACCTACTACCTTGGCACCTCAGGACAACACTCTAACCAACTTAGCTACCCAGCCGGGGCCCATCTGGCAGCTTACCTTATGCTTCAAGAGGACAGGAGATAGAAGAGGAAGGCAAGGTAAGGAAGGAGGGCTGAGGGAGCAGCATACGCAAAATGAGAGACAGTATGACACTCTCCAGAATTGCAAGCTGTGCAGTGTCCCTGGAGCCAAGGGTTCTACGGAAGAGAGATAAGCAGTAAGACACGAGGCTCTAGGCGGGAATCAAAGTGTGTTCATCCTTGCTCCTTGGCCTTCTCAGATATATCCAAACAAGGCCGTGGGAATTAAGGAAGGGTTTTAGTTGAGGAACAAACTAATGTCTCAACCAGATTTCTACAGTAGAATTCCCCTACCAGCAGATGAGAAGTAATGGGTGGAGTAAAAGGTATGTGAAAAGAGGTGAGGAATGGAGTGATAAGAATGGTTGAGTCATTGGTGATACAGAGAAGGAAACATGATTTGGGACTGAACCGTGGCAGGGAGGATGGAGGGGAAATAAAAGAGTGGATTTAAGAGACAATAATGGCAGAATAGATGAAAATTAACGATTGATTAGATATGAAAAAAAGTAAAGCAAAGAGAAGACTGACTACCAGCCTCCTGGACTGGGTGACCAGATGCCTGGGTGACCAGCTGGTGTAGAGAGGGGGACACTTTAATTCTTCAGCCACCCTGTCCTGCTGCAGCTCCTGCCAGCCAGCCTTCCTCTTTCCCTACTTCACACCCAGGCACGCCTTCCAGGGGCATCTGGGGAAAAGACACACAGATTTCATGCCAGTAGATTCTACAACAATGGGAAAGTTAGGGATGAACGCTTTCACATGGTTTCCAGTCCTTTAAAAGAGCTTATTACAGGCCAGTCCTCAGCAGGGCCTCACTATCATCAGCTAGGTCAGCTTCTTCCCCTCCATTTCTTCTTGTTCACTGGGTCAGAAGACACTCCAGAGATATGCGGGAGTCTGTTTCCTGGCCCAGGAGGCGGGGGACGCCTGGTTTCCCTTCTCCACGCGCAGGATGAAAGAAGAGCAAGGGAGGGGAGCGCGGCTCCTCTTCAGCCTTCCCGGCTCTGACCAGAAGTGTTAGGTCTGGGAGCTCAGACGACGCAGAGAATGAAAAGAGATACATAAAATGACAACTCATTCTAAGGATTGAAAAAATATATTGCCTACTTTCTGACCAGCAGTCTCATTCTGAGGCCCACAGTGGTACATACACCAAAAGGCACATCCCAGAATGTTCATAGCAATATTATTCGTAGAGCCAAAAGCAGAAAATCACCCAAATATCCATCAGTAATATAATGGATAAGTAAATTAGTGATCTCCAATTACACAAAACAATATGGATAAATCTCACAAGCATAAGGTGAAGCAAAAAAGTCAGACAAAATGTACTACAACAATTCCATTTTCAGGAAGTATAAAAATCTAATCTGTGCTGTCAGAGTAAGGATGGCGATTGGGGATTGGTGGTGGTGTGGCAAATAGGACTGGAAGTCAGACCGACCCCGGTGGCTTCCACGGGGCTGGGCAGAGTCCCCTTTTGGACTGAGTGCTGGTGCTGATGGTACGGGATGTGCAGTCTTGAAACATCATTGAGCTGGACACTGATAACGTGCATATTATCACTCAGGACAAAAGTCTGGGCTTTTTATTTATCGATAGCTGTGTTTTATAACTGGGTTTTCTCATTCTTACTTTGAGGAATGAAATTAAGAACCCCAGGTGTGGGGTAGAACAGACAGAAAGGATAAGAAGATCAACTTGGCTGTTCCGAGTTTGCGATGTCTGTGAAGCGCTGGTGTGATGGCATCCAGGAGACCTCAGTTGGGTGAGGTGGCAGCTCAGAAGAAAGATTTGGACAAGAGCTTCATGAAAAGAGAGCTCTTCCTCTCTTTCCGAACACACACTTCGTGAGAACCAGCATGCAGGGTTAATTATCCCTCCACACTGGCGCCTGCCTCTGAGTAAACCTCCTTTCTTTCTGTTCCTCATGGGTGTTTCTGCAGCAGCATTTTCCTGGTGATAACAACTCGTGTTTGGCAACGTGCTGGCTACTGTACACTGTTATGTACATTCTGTGACAGCACACAGACCATTCCAAACTCCTCCTGCGTTCACACAGGGACTGGCAGCTGTTGGCCACACCCACTTCCTCTTTGTTTCAGGCACGCAGTGAGATTTCCATTCCCTGCTTCCTTGCGGTTAGGCAGGGACGTGAGATGCGGTTCCAGATAGTGCAACGTCAGTAGAAGTGACGGTGCCACGTCCAGATACGAATCATCAAAATCTGTCCCGTGTGATCCCCTGCTCTTCCCCCTTCCGCCAGCCTGAAGCAGACCAGGGGGCAATCTTGGAAGTCCTGTGATGAGGACCAAGGGACTTAGATCCCTGAATGTCTGCCGGCAGAGCGCCACTCGCTGACCAGAAGCGCCTATTTTAAACTTCATGGGATGAAGAAGTAAACCTTGGGCGCCACCTTCTCCCATTAACCTTAGAAGATATTCCCACATGATGAAAATCTCTCCAGAAACCCTCTACCCCAGATTCTGGCAGCTCTCTATTTGTACTTGGGTCCCTTTTGTGCCTTCTATTTTGATCAAGCACGCCCTTGTCTAGTAGACTAAAAGTCCTGAGTGACAAGGTTCATAGTCCTGTTCATATTCACCTGGGTAGTCTCTGGATCCTAAAACAGGGAGGGAACACAGTGTATATTCATGAAGAAAGCTGTAATGACAAACAGGAATATGAAAATAAGGAAAGGAAGTCAGTCTTTGTGAATTCATTCATGTAGTCATCCCCCCTCCCTGCCTCAGTCCCTCCACTCGCCTCATCTTCCTTCAATGAAAACAAACCAAGCAACTCCTATAATTAAGTAAGAGAGCGCATTTGTTGAATATTTGTGTACAGAAGACTGCGCTAAGCACTTTGCATAGAGTAACTCGTTAAATCTTCATAATAACCCTGTTGGGTGTCATTATTATTTTATCCATTTTAGAGACAAAAAAAAAAATGGAGCTTAAATAAGGAACTTGCCAAAGTCACGTAGCAAGGGAGCAGAAAGTCAGACACAGACAATCCCCGTCTAGAGCCCGGGCACTCAATCACCACGCTCCGGCCATGCCTGCAGGCCAGCCAGGCCTTTCCTCAGTGGAACGGCAGACAAGAATAAGGAAACAAGCTTCTCCTTTACAACTCATCGTGTAATAAACTAGTCATCTCGCTGTGACGTTTAGAGTGACATGTACCGCAGTGGAGGTGCATAAATGCTGGGAACGGGAGTGGTGCAGGAAGGACAGCTTAGGTGACTTAATCCAGAAGGTGACATCCGAGCTGGGCCTGGAGGATGAGTGGGGCAGGTCCGTGCAGGATGAAGGGAGACATAGGAGCGAGTCAGGCAGGCGGGTTACCAGGAGCCAAGGCACAGACAGACAGAGTGCCTCTGTGGTAGGGTGTCTGATGCTTGGAGTTGGGCGGGAGTGGAAAGAAACAGAACTTTAAAGGAAGTTTGCATCATAAAGATCTTTGATTTTCACATGAAAAGTTTGCTCTTTGGCTGGTGGTAGCCAAGGAAGAGTCACTGAAGAGTTTTAAGCAGGGAAACAGCATGACAAAAATCTGTGTTTAAGACAGGTCTCCTGTGCTGTGTGGAGTGAAAATCACAGAGCGAAGGGACATGAGATACAGGGGGCAGTGGGTTGAATAGTGCCCACCAAATATCCACGTCCACTTGGATATCCTCCCTCAGAACGTGACCTTATTTGGAAACACGGTTTTGGCAGATATAATTAAGGAAAGGCCAGATGAGATCATACTGGATGAGGGTGGTCCCTAAATCTACTGTGAAGCTCCTCACAGGAGACAGCAAGGACACAGAGAAGAAGGTGACATGCAGATGGAGGCAGAGATTGAAGGGATGCGTCTACAAGTCAAGGGATGCCCAGGATGGCTGGCAACACAGGAAGTCAGGGATGGCTTCTCCCTCAGACTCTCCAGAAGGATCCAAGCCTGTGGACACCTTGATTCAGACATTGTCCTCCTGAGCTGTGAGAGAAAAAACTCTGTTGCTTTAAGTCACAAAGTTTTTAGTAATATCTTTTTTATGATCTGATCGCTCTAGGAATTAACACCCAGGGAGATTGATTAAGCGATTATTGCTCCAGTCTAGAAAAGAAAACAAACTCTGAATTAGGGTGAAGGTATATGGACAAAGGAGATGTCAGATTGCAGCAGACATGCAGTGAGTGGGGTGGGGAGACAGGAAGTGGTCACCAGTGGGCTGAGGAGAAAATGAGGGGAAAACATCAAAGATAGTTTTGTGGGTTTCATTTGGGTCATTAACTAAAACAGAATATAAGAGTGGCGTGAAAGAAGGAAGTCACACATTGAAAATGAAATTGGTATAGTTTACTGTTCTTTAAACTCTGTATTAAAAAGTATATTGGTATGCTATTAGGCTTTCTCTGTGTACATTAGATTAAATAAAAAAGAAGGAAGGGAGGAAGGAAAGGAGGGAAGGAGGGGGAGGGGGAGAGTGGGAGAAGGAAGGAAGAATAGCAGGGAAGGAAAAGAGAGTCCTTTAAATTCCTGCAAACTATGAGGCGATGTGGAATAGTTTGGAAACCATCTCTGGCTCATAGCAGACACTCCTGAATGTCAAAGCCAAAATCCAGAAGCCAAAGTAAAGTTAAATATTTCAAAAGAACAGGAATACCTGTATCACTCTCAATTTCATTTCTACAAACCAACCTGAAGTACAGATAACAGGGGAGATGTTCCTGTGTGATTGAACAAACTAACACATTTAGAATGGGCACACTATTAAAATGAGAGTCAGAACTTAAGTTGGTGGTGGAGAGTGGGTCTCTGGCACAGGGAGGAAGAGGCAGGAAATAACTGTCCAAATAGGCTAAAGAAGAAAAGGGTTAATGGTCTGTTAGAGAAACTAGTAAATGGATGAGTCTGCTTTTCAGAATCAGAAAAAAAATGGGTGGATTAAACTACTCTTGCTCAGCCCCATTTGTGTCTACTCTCTTCGGATGTTTTTAGGACTGCCCAAGATTCATGCAAGACAGAAAACTCAAAAGATGAATTATAATGATAATATTTGTAGTCAGTATAACTAAGGGCTTCTTCATTTCAGATTTATTTTAGCTCCACTCCACAAATCAAATTCAGAACCTGAATGACTCAGACCATGCTGGAGTATGGTTTTCATGAGCGTCCTAAGGATTACTATGGAAGATTATGCCAAAACTACTTTCTATTTGTTATTTTTTTTTTGCATGTGACTGGGTACTCAAGTATATATTAGGATGAATAATTATGAATTTTATTCCCTTGACATATGATAAATTTGTACAATATTCTAAATTGGAAACATTTATAAGATTAGCCTTATTTTTTTCTTTTTGGCATGGGCCATACATGAATTTTCCTCTTGTGACTACTTGCTCAGAAATTATAAAGATAAAAAAGCATTTTCACCAAATTGCAAAAGCAGAGCTTGTATATTTATAAAATATAAGATGCAGCCAGAGAGAATTTTTTTTCAAAATCCTCTGTACTAATCTGATTCAATTAAACAGTGCCCATTTTAGAACACAAACACATAGTTAATATTTATTTCTGTTTAATTATTTGTCAGTACCCAAATACTAACTGAATGATGGGTAAGGCCTTCAGCTCTGTATTTTCCCCAGCTTTTTTACACATGCATATTTCTTATATTAAAAGAAAGAATTCATAACTACAATTAGCCCTATAATTTAAAGGTCAGTCTAGAAAGGGAATTAAATCACTTTATGCCCTATCCTCCACCTCCTCACCCCCTTACACACACACCCTCGCACACACACGTGCACTTTCACAGACACACAGCGCACACACTAGCATGACTAACCATCCAGGTCTGCCTGGGACAGAGATAGTTCTCAGGACATAAGGCTTTCATTGATAAAACTAGGAAGTCCTGTGCAAACCAGAACATATGGTCACCCCAACACACCTACATATGACACTATAAATTTTCCTCTAATTTCAGTTGTTTTAAAGTGCTGTAACTATATAAAACTCACTTTATGTCCCACTATTCTCACTTTCAGTGTAATAAAAAACAAAAAAGAAATAAAAGGGATAAAGATTATAGAGAAAGACAGAAAACTGCCTCTCTTCACAGATGACAATGACTGTCTATGTAAAAAGTCCCAAAAAATCTTTTTAAAAGCTACGGGAATTAATAAGTGTGTTTAATAAGATCATAAATTACAAGGTTAATATAATAAAAATCAGTGGTATTTCTATATACCAGATTGTACAATCATATATTAAAATTGAAAAATAATAGCATTTTAAGTAAATCAGAAAACAAAATCCTGAGGAATAAAATCTAACAAAATATATGTAATATCTAGTATATATGGAAAACAAAATTCAAATTTAAAAATCAAGGAAAGGGCTAAGTGAATGAGACACTTTGCTCACAGTTTGGAAGGACTCTGTACTGTTAAGATGATGAGTTACTCAAATTGATCTATGAACTCAAAGCTGTCACAATGTTAGAATTGACAAGCAATTTTAAAATTTACATGGAAAGGCAAAGAAACAAGAATAACCAAAACCACATGGACAAGAAGGACAGTGTTGGAGAACTCACTGATTAACTGATTTGAAGACTTACTTCAAACTATGAAATCATGACAGCATGGCAATGGCCAAAGACCAGACACACCAACCAGTGGGGGGAAAACTAGTACCCAAAAGTAGGGTTCATATTTGATTTTCAGCAAAGGTGAACAGTACCTTTTCAACAAACAGTACAGGCAAAAAAACTAGTTGGACATTTACATGCAAATAGTGAACTTGAACCAGACTATGCACAATGTACAAAAGTTAACTCAATATAAATCATAGATTTAAAAGTATTTTATAAAATCTGAAACTAAAAGAATTCTGAAAGACATAATAGGACAAAAATCTTTGTGGCCTTTAGTTAGGCAAAGATAAACTATATACAATCACAAAATATAATCCACAAAAGAAAAGTTTGATAAAGCGAACTCCATCAAAATTAAAAAAGGAAAGAAATGAAAAGAAAAGACAAAATAAATAAAAGAAAAGGAAATAAAACACCCTGACAATACCAACTGCATGCAGGAAGTGCTGATACAAATGCAAACAATCAGAAACCTCATACTTTGCTGGTGGGAATGCAAATTTGATAAAAGCATTTCAAACAACAATTTGGCAATTTCTTATGAAATTCAACATAGAGTTTCCATACGACCCAGTAATCCCCACTCTCTGGTATTTATCCAAGACAAACGAAAACTCTGCTCATACAAAAACCTAAACATGCATGCTTATCACAGATTTATTTATAATCTTTCAAAATGTAAATAACCTAATGTCTTTAAGTTGATAAATAGACAAGTAAACTGTGGCACATCTATAAATGAAATACTTTTCAGGAAAAAAATTACTGATATATCCAACAACATGGATGAATCACAGATGCAGTTTTCTAAGCAAAAGCAGCCTGACTCAAAAGGCAATAGGTTCTAACATTTTGTGATTCCACTTATTTGACACTCTGGAAGAAGAAAAATTACAGGAATACAAAACAAATCAGGGCTGGAGGTCAGAGCAATTGACCACAAAAGGCGGCTAGGGAATTTAAGGTGGGGAGGTGGGGTCTGTGATGGGGCTTCACTAGATCTTAATTATAGTGGTGGTTACATACTGTAACTACAATTGTCAAAACTGGTAGAACCTGTGCATTAAAAAGAAGGTGAATTTTACCTTTAAAAAAATCCTTTTGAGTTATAAAGGTGCTTTAGATGGGAACTATTTTTTTTTAAATATCCTTTGACTTTTTAAAAATTAATGCCAAACAAATGTAAAAGAAAAACGAATATGATTAGCTGAAACTTTTCTAGAAATAAAAAGAATGGAATCAGCATACATTTTTAAAATTTAAAACATTTCTGATACTAAGGACACGTTAAATAAAATAATATAGAAACTACGGAAAAGGATAAATAAGAAAGCAGAACTTCTACAATCTCATAACCCAGAGGCAACCATCGTTCATGTTTTAGATTCCTTCTTATTTTTATCCTAAAATTTAAATGCAATTGTGAAGTCCTACTTTGGTGGTTTTGAGAATAAGTTTCAGAGTCAGGTAGACTGGGATTCTCTTTAAAAACTAAATGTCTGTTTTCTCATCTGTAAAATGGAGATAATAACATATAGATCATAAACTCTGGAGATTGTATTATCATAAAGTATTCTGCACAGTTTGTGGCACATATAATGCTCAGCAAAAATATGAAATAAATTTTCCATTTCAAAATATTATATATGATTCCACGATGTAAAAGTCCCATAACAAACCATTCTATTTTTGGATATTTAGATTGCTTCCAACTTTTGTTTATCATAAATAACATTATAAAAATATATATTTGTGTTTGAAACTTGTCTGGCATTTTGGAGTATTTTCTTAGGATCAATTCCTAGATTAAGGCATGTAAACATATTTAAGGCTCTTGCTAATTCTTACCAAGTTATCTTCTCAAAAGGTTGCACCTATTTTCATTCCCACCATCAGCAGATGAGAGTCTCAATGTCACTGCTACCTTCATAATATTAACTTTTTATTTATTCTTGTTACAGAAACTGCAATCATTATAAACATGTTTACTGGTCTGGCAAGATGGCAGTCAATTAACAAGGAACTATTGCTTACTAGAAATGCATAAATATGCTATATTAAATATAATATCGAAAAGTATACACAGCTAAGTTTAAGGGAAAGAAAAAGATAATTCAAGAAAAAAATCCAAGAAACAAAGGGAAAACTCAAAGCCATCTTATGAGTATTAACTGCAGAGATAGGCTGTATGGCCAAGAGATGGGACTTTAACATCCATACTGGGATAGGGAAAACGGTCAAATGGAGAGGTACCTGCACTAACTTTGGACCTTCAAAAGGCTTTTCATGAAAAAAGAATTAGAAAATTTTAAGAGTAAACCTCATATATATATCAAGGGAATTTGCTATAAGCTCAGGAGTTATAAAAGGAAAAAAAGGAGGGAAAAAGTCTGTAAGAAATTCAGACTCTACATCCATATCATGTATGAATGTGGTATTAGGATGACCAATTCATTCCCTTTGCTAATACTTTCCTGATGTTAGCACTGAAAATTCTGTGTCTCGGACAGTCCCTTTGTTCTAGGACAACCTGGAAGTTTAGTCATACCATACAGCATCCAAATTTCCCTGACCCACATGTTATAGAAATCCCAAGCCAAGAAAGTGTATAAAAACTGGTCTCATTCTTGTGAAAGCCTGTGGACTCAATTGCACTCAATTATACAATCACTCTAGAGACAGACTTTCACAAACCCAAGTACTGAGAAATCCCCCAGATAAAGTTGTCAGATAAAATACAGTACACCCAGTAAAATTTGAATTTAAATTGAACAAATTTTAAGTTGCAATTTGAAGGCATACTTATACTGAAAATGTAGTTGCTACTTTTCCTGGAATTTGAATTTAATTGGTTATTCTGTGTTTTTATCTGCTAAATCCAGCAACCCTGCAGCTCTAGAATAAATAGCGAGCAGCCAACGAATATGCAACTTGGAGATAAAATCACCTGCAAAAATTTTAAAATTATACAAGGAAATGAGCCACCATGACGGATAGTCAGTAGACATAGGAAATGTAATAATTTGCACTCCAAGAATCAGAAATTATGAAGTAAACTCAGACACTACAGGAAAAATACTTTAAATTCTTAAAGAGATAAAAGAAGGAATGGAAATTATAATAAAAGAGAGGACCCTAATAAAAAGAATAAATGGATATGTAAATGAACCAAAAAGAACTTGATGAAGTGAAAAATGTAGGCATTGAAAACAAAAACTCAAGATCTAGGTTAAATAGCAGATTGGACAGCTAAGGAGAGTTATAGGACCTTACACTAGTTAATTAGTCTCTCTGTGCCTCAGGGTTCCTATTTGCAAAATATGGATAATAATAATAATACCTATGTTATAGGGTTGATATGTAAAAATAAATGTAATATGTAATAGTTGTGAAGTACTCAGAATGTGCCTGAGCTTCAGTGATTTCTCAATCTAGCAATTATTGTTCAGTCATGACTTACCTATAAGTAACTAGAACATCCCCATAAGCAGCATTTCCCAACTGGGTGGCTCAAAAGTTAAACCTATAAGATGCTCTAAGAAAAAAAAAAAAGGTACTGCATGGTGAAATATTTTAGGGAAATTTTATTTTACTCTAACAATCTCTTGGGGATTCACAATAGACATTACTGTATTAAATGGTAATATTAAATACCCTAAGAAGTCTGCTGTAAAGAAACCTGTCTAGCCTTTGGATAACTAAAAAGATTGTGAAACTAAGGCTCATGAAGTTTCTGTGAGCTTTCTAAGGCCTTCTAGCTGGTAAATGGTAGAACTGGTCAGCCAACCACAGGGTGGTCTGGCTCTAAAATCTATGATTTCGAAGACTACACAATGTTGTAAAATCAAGAAGGATCTTATAATAAACTTTATTTATTTGTTTGTTTATTTATTTTTAGAGAGGGAGGGAGAGAAAGACAGAGAGACAAGAACATGGAGCTGTGCCTGTATGTGCCCGGACCAGAGATTGAACTGGCAACCTCTGGGATTTGGGACAATGCTCCAACCAACTGAAGTATCCAGCCAGGGCTTTTACAATATAATAAACTTCTTGAAAGAAGGCTTCTTTCTGAAAGTACAGAATCCCAGTGAACTTTCCCTGGGATCCCTTCATACCAACTGCTTCAACAGCCCCTTGCCAATCCTCTGATCCCCAGAGCACAAGCTAAGAGTCCCTTAAGTGTTTCCTCTCTTCCTGAGGCACAGGCAGAAGACATGGAGGAGTGACTGCCCTCCAGGGCCCTGTCTCTGTCAAGTCCCACCGAGCCCCATTCAATCACATTATGCGTTTTCTTCCATGACACACAGCTCACATAGCTGTGCTGATACTGGCTGACACCTCACACGATTCCCCAGCCAAATATACATTTGGGGCTGTCTCAATAAAACAGTAATCGAAAACAAAAGAATGAGACATTAATCCACTAATATTGCTAGTTTTCACGTTGAAAAAATATTTTTTTTTATATTAAGTCCATGGTGGTTGTGTTTTTACTGCCAGAGTCAATGTTTTTACCTTGCACAAACGTTCAGGTACCCTACTTGAGGGAAACAAAGGTGGAATTTTCTGCATTTAATTGAATTCAAAGCAGGGATTCGAATTTCACAAGAACTGATAGGATTTGAGCAACACTATTAACCTCTCTCCATCAAAGGTTAATCCTCCCCAGTTGTGAGTTAAGTGGGAATGTACATGCTGGGTGTATCACTTTTGTTTTCCTAAAACCTTACTTCAAAGAAGTCCATGTTAAACCCTTTTCCACTACACTTAGAAGTCACAAGGTAATCATACTTACTACTGAGGCTCATTGGTATTAAATTGAAGTCAGAAAAGATAACTGAGGAAGCAAAGCTTCTGACAGCATAGAATTCTTCCTAAGTGCATCCTTAGTATCTGTAATACTTGGCTGCTCCTTCCATTAACAGTTCATCCTTTCAGTTCACCGAAATCTTAACTGAACAATACTATTCATGTCACGCTTTCAACCCTCAACACAAATCGCTTAAGTACTTTTTAAATGCTAACCTCTAAACTTGCCTTTGGAGATACCAATATTCATAAGATAGATTTGGTCTTAAATCCCTTAAAAAGAGAATATATTGTATGATTTTTTCTTTAAAAAAAAAATCAAGCAATAGGCCTGGCCGGTTGGCTCAGTGGTAGAGCATCGGCCTGGCGTGCGGGGGACCCGGGTTCGATTCCTGGCCAGGGCACATAGGAGAAGCGCCCATTTGCTTCTCCACCCCCCCCCTCCTTCCTCTCTGTCTCTCTCTTCCCCTCCTGCAGCCAAGGCTCCATTGGAGCAAAGATGGCCCAGGTGCTGGGGATGGCTCCTTGGCCTCTGCCCCAGGCGCTAGAGTGGCTCTGGTCACAGCAGAGCGACGCCCGGGAGGGGCAGAGCATCGCCCCCTGGTGGGCAGAGCATCGCCCCTGGTGGGCGTGCCGGGTGGATCCCGGTCGGGCGCATGAGGGAGTCTGTCTGACTGTCTCTCTCCGTTTCCAGCTTCAGAAAAATACAAAATAAATAAATAAATAAATCAAGCAATTAAAAGTAATCAACCAATTGCCTCACTGATGTAGGCACAGTAACATAAATGGATCTTCAAATGCACGTTACTGAGTTAATTAAAAAAGAATGAGGTGTATAACAATGGTATTTGTTTAAAATTTTAAAGCATCCACACACTGAACATTTTGCAGGAATGCATGCAAATAAAAGGGTACACAAAAAACATAATTGAATGTTGTTCATAGGAGAGGAAGAAAAGAGAAGTAGAGAAAGGAAAGAAAGAAGGAAGAGAGGGAGAACGACAGATAAATAGGTTTATCTTTCAAGCAACTGGTATAGCCATGTAGCATACAGACCATATTCTTTAGATGTCAGTTTCTTCACCTAATCTCTTCTTTCTTTGTCCTGAGGCTCTAATTCTAAGGGACGTTCTTAATAAAAAAAAAACAAAAAACTGTTAAAATAAAGAAATAAATTGTGCAGCCATATAAGTGGCTTGGCTTTCCATTTCAGAGTCTGGAAGTAGGCAGATGGACTGCTGTTTTTACCAACCTGCTGTAGATACCAGGTACCCTAAGCTACATCATCAGAGCAAAGCCAGGACAGACAGTCACTTCTACCCCTCCAGCCCCCACCACAGGTGAATGCTCATTTCCTGAGCCAGTTTAACTTGACTCAGATTATAAACTGTACTTCTTTTTGGAAGATCATGCCTTAACCCCACTTTTGGCCCTCTAGCAATTTGGAATCTTTTTCCTCAAGACTTTAAGCTTGAGACAGACCAGGGAGGAGTCTCCTGAGCCAGTCAACCTTTTCTTTCCCTGGGACTGAACATAATCATAAATTAACGTTTATAAACTGCTTCCCTCTCCCAACAAAGGCAAGTTCTTCTAATGCGTCCCCAAAAGAGCTTGTTAGATAATATATATATAGGATGCCTAGTTCAATATGAATTTCATATACAAAACAAATAAGTATGGCCTGACCAGTGATCATGCAGTGGATTGAGTGTCAACCTGGGATGCTGAGGGCCCCAGTTAGAAACCCCTGTGGTCGCCAGCTAGAGTGTGGGCTTGCCACCTTGAGTGGGGGGCCGCCGGCTTGAGCATGAGATTATCGACATGATCCCAAGGTCGCTGGCTTGAGCCCAAATGTTGCTGGCTTGAAGCCCAAGGTCACTGGCTTGAGCAAGGGGTCAGTGGTTCTGCTGGAGCCCCCCCAGTTAAGTAAGGCATGTATGAAAAGCCATCAATAAACAACTAAAGTGAAGAAACTATGACTTGATGCTTCTCATCTCTCTCCTCTTGCTCTCTCTGTCCCTTCTGGTCTCTCTCTCTTAAAAAAATTAAATAATAAAAAAAATACAAATAAGTATGTCCCAAATATTTCAAAGGCATATATAAACTGGAAAAAAAATGCATTGTTTATCTGACATTCAAACTGACTTGGGCATTCTGTATTTTAACTGCTAAATCTGACAAGCGACCCTAAAGTAAAGGAGCAGTGAGCAGAGGACCTGGTCTGCGGAGGGCTGCGGACGCACAGCCTAGGAAGTAGCAGGATGGGCTAAATGCAAGAGCTAAAATAGCTCACATTCTCTTGTTTTGTTTTTATTTTCATTGGGTATATAATTACAAATACAATAGAAAAACTTAGCCCTGTCAATGAACCACAATTTTTCTACATAAGACACATCTGGTAAGAGCAGTATAGAATGGGGAGGGGGAGAGTTGGAAACCATGGCTGATAGTCTAGAAAGTCTCATTTTAGTCCAAGCCCTACTTCTACCTAAGGTCTGTGGAATTGGGCCACTTATTCTGCTAAGTGGTCCTCGGTCTCCTCATCTGCAGAATGAGAGTAGAAGAGCTCAATGATTTCTAATGATTCCTTCTGCCTTATGCCTCAAAGCCTCTATGGTATTCACCATGTTTACTTAATTTAGTGCAGATGGTTCTGTTGCCCTCAATCTGTGCAGGAGCAACAAAGCTTAACACAAAGGAGGGTTTCTTCCTCATCCCGTATTCCTGTAACAATTCCTCGGTGAGGTATTGTGGTTGTTACAAAAACTGAAGCCAGAACTGCAGGCTCAGTGAGGAGACCCAAAATCACAAATGCCCTGTTACCAAAATAGAACCAAGCAGAAGCCTTGCTCTAAACAGCACTGCCTTCAGCAGACAAGGAGAGATGTGGTCAGAGGAGACCTTAACACGGCTTAGCAGGACTGTGCAGGCAGGAAGGAAGCCTTATGTGCCCCCAAACACACCTTTATCTTTAAAATGGAATTAACAATTCCTCAAACTTGTCTCGTGGAATTGTCTTGAAGGTTAAATGAGATAATGTCTATGAAAGTGTTTCATAAACTGTCAAGTTTTATACCAAACAGACCATCTGTGTTATGATTTGGGTTCAACCCGATATAGACATTTGATGTCCATTGGCCCTGCCTCAGCTCTTCACCTTTCTGTTATTGACCTGCTTTCATTTGAGAAAATCCACTCTTCTCTTCTTCTTGTACCCTGGGGTTTGGAAAGAGCTGAATCCACACCCATATTCAGAAAAGGGAATGTAACTTAGGCCTGGGCTAATCAGTGCATTATATTACTCTGGCTACAGGAATTGGTTCCAGGATGAAGATGTGACCCAGTGCGAGCCAGTGAAAACCAGGCCAAGTGCTTTTTCTTCAAGCTGTTTGTAGAAAAGAAGGATTCATTTCCTCAAGACTCAAAATTTTTGCAGGTGTGAGGTGGGAGCCACTGGCAGCCATTTTGTCCCTATGAGGGTGAGACTGAGAGTGAAATTGATAGGGAGGAAAGCGGAGTGCAGAGACAGGGAGAAACTGATTTCCAGTCTCGTTCAGCCCCTTTATCCAGTCTTGTCTAAAGCCATGTTTACCCCTAGTC
Organism: Saccopteryx leptura; assembly: GCF_036850995.1. Taxonomy (NCBI): domain Eukaryota; kingdom Metazoa; phylum Chordata; class Mammalia; order Chiroptera; family Emballonuridae; genus Saccopteryx; species Saccopteryx leptura. The sequence continues at coordinate 25,949,495 of NC_089504.1, read as the reverse complement.
TTCTCAATTGTGTGAGTGAATAGATTTCCTTTATTCTTGGGCCAGTTTAAGGTGACTTTTCTTTCATTAGCAACTTAAAAGTCCTAACTGATAAAAATCCTATGCTTGCTGTGTCTCATTTTCAAATAGCTTCAAGTTCTGTCTCAAATGCCTTGTACAGCCAGCAAATGCTTACTAAGGGAGGCGAACTACAAGCTTGACTTTGAAGCCCATGAGCCCATATTTCCAGAGTATAGATTTTTTTTTTTTTACTTACTAAATCACTGGTTTATTATAAAAGGATATAACTCAAGTACAGCCAGGTGGAAGGGATGCGGAGGGCAGGGTGGGGGAAAGGGTGGGGGCTCCATGCCCACTCCAGAATGTGGATCTCCACTAACAAAGTTTAAAAGAACAAAGGGGCCCTGGCCAGTTGGCTCAGCGGTAGAGTGTCGGCCTGGCATGCGGGGGACCCGGGTTTGATTCCCGGCCAGGGCACATAGGAGAAGCGCCCATTTGCTTCTCCACCCCCCCTCCTTCCTCTCTGTCTCTCTCTTCCCCTCCCGCAGCCAAGGCTCCATTGGAGCAAAGATGGCCCGGGCGCTGGGGACGGCTCCTTGGCCTCTGCCCCAGGCGCTAGAGTGGCTCTGGTCGCGGCAGAGCAACGCCCCGGAGGGGCAGAGCATTGCCTCCTGGTGGGCAGAGCGTCACCCCTGGTGGGCGTGCCAGGTGGATCCCGGTCGGGCGTATGCGGGAGTCTGTCTGACTGTCTCTCCCCATTTCCAGCTTCAGAAAAATACAAAAAAAATAAAATAAAAATTAAAAAAAATAATAAAAGAACAAAGGCTGGATCTGCCTATGTTAAAAAAAAAAAAAAGAATGATAAACTATGCTTGTCCTAATATTGCTAGCCTCAATTATTGTGTATTGCCTGAACTATGTAATATAACACAGTTTGGAAAAAAAAATTCCATCAAGGATATTCAAAATCAAAAATATTACTTCAGCTATAAGGATGTTTTACTAAACTGTAAAATTAATTTAGTTGCAATAAATTCTTCTATGACTCAAATTTTTAATTTTTTAAATAGCAATAAAGATAAATTATAATCTGGCCAATCACTGCCCTATGGCTGGAAGCAGGGGGAAAAAATGTATATTTAAGCAAGTTTTGATCACTACTGCAAGTATTTTATCATGGCCTAAGGTTTACAAATTTAAAGACATGTCTTGTGTCCCAAATTTATTTTTTAATCCCTTTAATACCAATGGGAAATAGGGAACTAAGAGTTGCCAGAGAATAGATAGGCTGTCACATCCATGGAGACCCATTCCTTAGTCAACAATTACTGTGTTTCATTCCCCGGAACCTGGTCACACAGAAAAGACAGATTGGTGAGTTAGCCCTTCCCAATACAAACTTCAGAATATAAGCAAGCACTTCCCTCTGGGCTCATACCATCATGTAAGCTGAAACTATTTCAACTTAGAGCACACCATTGGTAAGTGCTATAGACGTGCCTATAGATTCCCCCAATTCCTTCAGATCTTGTTTCTCTTGCCTCAGATCATGGCAGCGCATCAACTAAACTGACACAGAAATCAGGAATGTGTTATGCTCATGAGTTTGTTTCCACATGGTCACGTCTAGCACTCAGGAAGCAGGTCGCCAGCTCTGAGATGTCTATATTAGGTGCAGAAGCCTCCTACCATGCCGAAGCTTCCTGTCTCAGCAGTTTTCGCCCACATCATGAAATACAATGGGGATAATCCATCATCGGATTATGGATGACAGTCTTGCTTTCATATTTCCTTGACATGATTGAAAAGAGTTGGTCATACAGTTCTACCACTGACTCTGTCTCATTAATTTTTATTCCTGGTGTAGTCTGTAAGCATCAGAATGTCACTTAAAACACAACGTAATGGCTTCTTCAAACCAGGAACCTTGTGAAAAATAAACATTGCCCATTTGTTGAAATGAAAGAAAGTATACCAACTTGGTTGGAATCCTGGCTCTGCCATAGTTAAAATTACTTTATCTCCTTAATCCACCATTTCCTTAACTACAAAATACATTTTAAAATATTTTTCAACCTGTTACATGTTCCGACCTGTTGAAGATCCAACAGTGAACAAAACAAAAAATGCCTGCCCTCACTAAGCTTATTGACTGAGGAGGTATATTACAATAAGTCAATCAAGCACAAATTTTGACATTACTTCCTATAAAAGTTTACTTGTAAAAATAACATTTTGGGTATTTTCTCATTACAATACAAACAGAAAAATGTTTATATAAAGTGCAAGATATAAGAAAACTTCTAAAAAATAGAAAATCAGCACTTAGCAGTCACCATAGTAATAATTATAGGAAAAAATATCAATGTGTGCTAAAACTGGGAGGTGACAGTTTAAAAGGGAATAGAATATTTGTGTGGTTTTAAGTATTTTTCAAGAAGATGTTTATTAATTAAAAAGAAGTCATTAGAAAGAGTTGAATCAATACCCATTTTCAGGAAAGAAAGTTAACATAGACTTTAGCCATCCTGCGCATTGCATTACTCTGGACACAACATTTTTAGATGGAAGATAGCTGATAGAACCCACCTTAACCAAGAAATCAAAGATAACATCTCCAATAACAGGAAAAGTAGATATTATATGCCTCCTGATATGAGGCAAGGATGAAGGCACAAAAATATCTTCTGTGGTATTCCTGTCAAAAATGTATAACCTGAACATAATAATGAAGAAATCCTAGGGAAAACCAAATTGAAGGGCATTCTACAAAACAACTGACTCATAGTCGTCACAAATGTCAAGACCATGCTAAAAAAAGAAATACTGCAGAACTCTTTCAGATTAAAGGAGACTAAAGAGACGTGACAACTAAACTCAGTGTGTGGTTTAAGATTAGATGCTAGACCAGAAACATGCATTCTGTTGATCCTATGGATTTTAGGAGGACAACTGGCAAAATTACAAGGTTTTTAGATGAGATAATAATACTGCGTTGATGTTAATTTCTAATTTGTGATCATTATAATGTGGCTATAGAAAAGAATGAGTGTGCATTTAGAAAATACACACTGAATTATATAGCAGTAATAGTTCAGGAAAGAGGAAGGGGAGAATATGAAATGATGGTAAAACAGATTATTCTAACATAGCAGCATGCGGAGAATTTAAGTGAAGTGTATATGGGAATTCTTTGTACTGTATTTTTTTTTTAACTTAAGTGTTGCTCTGCTCTGGCAGTGACCAACCTAACAATCCAAATTAGCTCCACTAATAATGAGACAGGCTGATATTCTGTGCCCCAATGTGATGAAATATGAAACATATGTCACCTATCACGTATACTTAACAAAAATATTTTACCTGACTCTAATTAAGCCTTTAGACCAGGGGTCCCCAAACTATGGCCCCTGGGCCACATGCGGCCCCCTGAGGCCATTTATCCGGCCGCCGCACTTCCGGAAGGGGCACCTCTTTCATTGGTGGTCAGTGAGAGGAGCACATTGACCATCTCATTAGCCAAAAGCAGGCTCATAGTTCCCATTGAAATACTGGTCAGTTTGTTGATTTAAATTTACTTGTTCTTCATTTTAAATATTGTATTTGTTCCCGTTTTGTTTTTTTACTTTAAAATAAGATATGTGCAGTGTGCATAGGGATTTGTTCATAGTTTATTCTTATAGTCCGGCCCTCCAACGGTCTGAGGGACAGTGAACTGGCCCCCTGTGTAAAAAGTTTGGGGACCCCTGCTTTAGACATAATTTCCAACTTACACACACACAAAAAGAAAAATGAGTTAAATGATATCAAGTGAAAATAATGAGAGAAATTCAGAATGAAGAACATTCTATGAGACACCTAGCCTATACTTACCATTATATAAAATATCAGGGGGAAAATTTTGTGGGGGAAGGAGGGGTGTGGGCTGTAATTATTCTAAATTAAACGGGTCTAAGAGAAATAACCAAAGGCACTACATGATCTTAGATCGGATCCTGTTTCCAAAAATAGTTTTAAAAGCTCCAAAAAAAAAAATGTTTTTGAGACAATTGGGAAAATTTAACTTTGGCATGAATATTAGATTAATATTATTAAATTATTGCTAATTTTTAAATGACTCATAATAGTATTATGAACACATAGGAAATTGTCCTTATGTTTAGGATTCATCTGCTGAAGTATTTAGAGTTTAAGTATCATGATGTCTACAGTGTACTTTCAGATAATACAGACAATTTTATAGCATGAGAAAGAGAGTCAGAGAAAGCAAATAGAGCAGTATGTTAATAATTGTTTAATCTAGATAAAGAGCTTTATGGGTGTTTATCATCTTATTGTTTCAATTTCCTATATAACATTTTTCAGAAAACCATTGAAGGAAAATAAAATAATAATGCCTTTACCTTCATAATATATATTCTAATCAGTTTTCTTTTAGAGGTTTAAAGATTAACATGAACAAAGAAATAGCCTGACCAGGTGGTGGCACAGTGAATAGAGCATCAACCTGGGATGCTGAGGACCCAGGTTCAAAACCCCAAGGTCACTGGCTTTAGCACAGGTTCATCTGGCTTGATTGCAAGGTCACCAGCTTGAGCATGGGATCATAGACATGACTCCATGGTCAATAGCTTGAGCCCAAAGGTCGCTGGCTTGAAGCCAGAGGTCGCTGGACTGAGCAAGAAGTTGCTGGCTTGGCTGGAACGCCCTGGTCAAGGCACGTATGAGAAGCAATCAATGAACAGCTAAAGTGCCATAACTATGAGTTGATGCTTCTCATTCCTCTCCCTTCCTCTCTCTCTCTCTCTCTTTTTTTCTCTCTTTCTCTTCCTCAGTAAATAAATAAATAAAATGAACAAAGAAGTGAAAAGATATAAGTACAGCATAGTAGACTGAGTTTGGTTCTAAACTATCTAAATTTAAATGAATTAATACAATTTATCTCAGGGTAGTGGTTGTCACAGAGATTAAGGAGGAGTGACCAGCTAAATCAGTGGCCAGCAAGGTAGGGAATGGGATGTTACTGTGGCTTCCCCAAAAGTCAATGCCATCTAACCCGGGGGTTGACTGTGATCTTTCCCAATCTGACACTGTGTCCATGTCTGAGGTCCATGGAAACTTTTTTATAATTCCTGTTTGCTGGTGGAGTTCTATTTCTAGACATGAATTGGCCCTGATCATTTGTCAAAGCCACCCATTTAAATTGAAGATAAATACCCTTAGTGTCCAATGCTATTGGGCACTTGTGTGCTCTCCTGCATTTTCCGAGTATTGCTCTGGTATTGTAGTATGTGGACAATCTCCGGGAGACAAGGAGGCCACACAATGCACACTTTGCTGTCTAACTTGTGGATTCTCAACATCCAATCCTTGACAGAGTTTGAAAGGAGGGACATGATTGGACACTGATCATGCGTGAATCTGTTATTAACTTCAGGCTATGGACTGAAGACCTGAGTGCAAAGTCTGCACTTTATCCAGTTCCCACCAGCATATGTGGGTGACTGAAACTGGGACTGTGTTGCTGGTGTGCCTGTCATAACCAAACCTGTACCGCTGCCATCGCCTCTTCGTTGTTTATGCACTTCCCTGTGTAAACAAGTATGAGAAATTAATATAAATGTACAAGTCTTGTTTCAGAGGGTTCCTAATATAATCTGTAGCATTTGAAGTTGGCAGTATGCTTATTAATGAATCAGGACACAAATTGATCAATTCCCAGAGACATACCCATTTTCTGATCTTTAAAAATGATTTCTGTTTCATTTCAGACACAAAAATCCAGCAGGCCGAGTTTGAAATGCAAAGAAAATATGCATTAACATGAAAAAAAATGTTTAATCCCATACAAAAGGTACATTATACAGCTGATATAACCAGCTGCTCGAGTCTGTTACCACTAGAAGCTGACTCTTCCAATGATTCAAAATGTGTGGTGTGGTCATGAAGCCAAATTTCCCGTCTTCCCCACTCAGTGTTGGCTGTTTCACTTGTCTCTCATGTGTGTGCTTCTCCCTTGGGGAAACCTTTTCTACTATAAAGGTATCTCTGTGGTTGTACGATACACATCACAGATGTGCAGGCAAACAGGAAAAAGCTGGAGTTAGTTTTCATATCTGAAAGAGATCCAGACAAGTTTCATGGATCATTCTGTTAAGAACAGTTAAATATTGCCAACTGTCAGAGCCCTAGCGAAGATGTGAGAGACTAATTGTCCACTTCTAAGCCTTTGCTGTGGGTGCAGCCCATTGTCAAAGGGAAGAATTAGAAATTTTACACAAGCTGTCCAAAGGCCCAAGCTCATAACTTGTCATCCCTGGATGAACATTTGTCATCTTTGGCTAAGTGGCATCTTATGACTTTTCCTATATTGGGTCAGGGAATAGAAATCACTGAAGGGCGAGTCTTCAGGAGAGACAGGAATCCATATCGCTTCTCAACCGCCATCCCCACCCGCGTGGGGCCTAACCTTGGCCAAGCCTATCAAGGCATAGACTGTGGCTCTCTGGAACACGGAGTCTCAGTGATGTGACACAAAGATGCAGCGTCATTTGGGAAATTATTCAGAAAGAAAGCAAGAGCACTGCTAATCCAGAGCAAAAAAGTGTTGGGCCAAGTGGGTCCCCATCACGGAGGACGTGGGAGGCTGCCACCATGGCTATCCCCATTGCCAGTCCTCCAGGACTCCTGTCCATCTATCCCATTGCCACTCCTCCAGGACTCCAGTCCATCCCGTCCATCTATCCCCATTGCCAGTCCACCAGGACTCCTGTCCATCTATCCCATTGCCAGTCCTCCAGGACTCCAGTCCATCCCGTCCATCTATCCCCATTGCCGGTCCTCCAGGACCCCTCCCTGTCCATCTATCCCTATTGCCAGTCCGCCAGGACTCCCGTCCATCTATCCCCATTGCCGGTCCTCCAGGACTCCTGTCCATCTATCCCCATTGCCAGTCCTCCAGGACCCCTGTCCATCTATCCCCATTGCCAGTCCTCCAGAACTCCCGTCCATCTATCCCCATTGCCGGTCCTCCAGGACCCCTGTCCATCCCGTCCATCTATCCCCATTGCCAGTCCTCCAGGACTCCCGTCCATCTATCCCCATTGCCGGTCCTCCAGGACTCCCATCCATCTATCCCCATTGCCAGTCCGCCAGGACTCCTGTCCATCTATCCCCATTGCCGGTCCTCCAGGACTCCCATCCATCTATCCCCATTGCCAGTCCGCCAGGACTCCTGTCCATCTATCCCCATTGCCAGGCCTCCAGGACTCCCGTCCATCTATCCCCATTGCCAGTCCTCCGGGACTCCTGTCCATCTATCCCCATTGCCGGTCCTCCGGGACTCCTGTCCATCTATCCCCATTGCCGGTCCTCCAGGACTCCTGTCCATCTATCCCCATTGCCGGTCCTCCAGGACTCCTGTCCATCTATCCCCATTGCCGGTCCTCCAGGACTCCTGTCCATCTATCCCCATTGTCGGTCCTCCAGGACTCCCGTCCATCTATCCCCATTGCCGGTCCTCCAGGACCCCTGTCCATCTATCCCCATTGCCAGTCCTCCAGGACTCCTGTCCATCTATCCCCATTGCCAGTCCTCCAGGACTCCTGCCCATCCATCCCCATTGCCATCCCTCCAGGACTCCTGTCCATCTTTCCCCATTGCCGGTCCTCCAGAACTCCCGTCCATCTATCCCCATTGCCAGTCCTCCAGAACTCCCGTCCATCCATCCCCATTGCCATCCCTCCAGGACTCCTGTCCATCTTTCCCCATTGCCAGTCCTCCAGGACTCCTGTCCATCTATCCCCATTGCCAGTCCTCCAGGACTCCTGTCCATCTATCCCCATTGCCAGTCCTCCAGGACTCCTGTCCATCTATCCCCATTGCCAGTCCTCCAGGACTCCTGTCCATCTATCCCCATTGCCAGTCCTCCAGGACTCCCGTCCATCTATCCCCATTGCCAGTCCTCCAGGACTCCTGCCCATCCATCCCCATTGCCATCCCTCCAGGACTCCTGTCCATCTTTCCCCATTGCCGGTCCTCCAGAACTCCCGTCCATCTATCCCCATTGCCAGTCCTCCAGAACTCCCGTCCATCCATCCCCATTGCCATCCCTCCAGGACTCCTGTCCATCTTTCCCCATTGCCAGTCCTCCAGGACTCCTGTCTATCTATCCCCATTGCCAGTCCTCCAGAACTCCCGCCCATCTATCCCCATTGCCATCCCTCCGGGACTCCTGTCCATCTATCCCCATTGCCGGTCCTCCAGAACTCCCGTCCATCTATCCCCATTGCCAGTCCTCCAGGACTCCTGTCCATCCATCCCTATTGCCAGTCCACCAGGACTCCTGTCCATCCTCTGAACTTGATTCTCCAGGCTTTCGGTGATCGTGTATCCAACAGTTGTGATGAGCTGGACTAACAGGGCCAGGGTGCCTCTTAGGGCATTAGCTGCAAGCGTGCAAGGAGGCACTGTAGGTATAACTCTAAACATGATGTGACTTCTGCCGTGGAGAAGCACAGTGCAGTGAGGCTGGTAACAAACCGAAATTCAGTTCCGAGCCGCTTCCTCCCAGGTCCCATCCTCTCTCCTCTCTCCCAGCTCCCAGGTTCCGTGCGCTGGAGCTTTCTACCCAAAACATCTCGCTTTCTGATGTTCTGTGTGTGTATCTTGTCAGCTATGAAAGGCTGTGAGCCCTATAGGTTTTATTTTGAAATCTGCATAGCACTCAGCCCAGTGTCTGACATGTGTGAGGTTCTTCCCACAGAAACATTTACTACCCACTGCCCTAAATACCCCTTGCATTGTCATAATGGAGCTTCGCTGCACTGGCCCACCTCTTAGAGAGAATATCAGATTCCAAACAACTTGATTGTGAGAGCACCATAAATGTCTTTAGGGTGGGTTCTCACTTCAGCACAGCTGATGAGGAGCCTCCCTAATCTATGATCTCCCACCCCATAAACCTGTCACACTGGCACCTCCTCTGGGCACTCCTTGAGCTAGGAAATGGAGACACAAACACACGTCAGAGTTCTTCCATTCAAGGGAGTCCAAAATCATGGAAATCAAGACATTAAAAATGTTCCCTGGCCTGATCTGTGCTGGCGCAGTGGATAAAACATTGACCTGGAATGCTGAGGTCACCAGTTCAAAACCCCGGGCTTGCCTGGTCAAGGCACATATGGCAGTTGATGCTTCCTGCTCCTCCCTCCTCCCCCCAAAAAATGAATAAATGAAATCTTAAAAAAATAAATAAATAAAATTTTTAAAAAAATGTTCCCTGTTCCCAATTTGAGAAGCAGAATGGTCATGGGATTCATTCCAACGAACAGTACAGAGTCAGATTGGAAAAGGTGAAAATGAACGGTGGTAGGTACTTAGGAGGAAGGAGGAAACCAACACATTCTGAAAGGAGTCGAGCATTTATTGTAAATGAATGAAAACCAGGTACCAGATCTGAGACAAAGGAATCCTCAAGACCAAGGAAAAACCAAGAGAACAAAAGCCTAGGACAGCTTCATGTTCAGAGCTGGCAGGGCTGGCCTGAACTAGGGCCAGAGAATGAGGATGGCTAAGGAGTAACAAATTCACAGACAGCATATCGGGCATGGGTAGCAGGGTGAGCGGGTTATTGATGGGTCAAGGACATGGTTCTCTGAGTCCATTACCTAATGTTAAGTGTCGTGGCCAAAGCAAATGCAGGATAGTATAGGAGAATAATGGAAAAATTGACCTTCAAAAGTAATATTTTAATTAAGAATGTAGAGGTAGATATAAGATGAGCAGTCATTGACGGAAGAAGGAAAGTTTGGAGTAGAGCATAGAGACATGCACTGTGGGCACGTGGAAAAGTGACCTGTGGCTAAAGCATAGTAGGGACAGGCAATTCTCAGGCAAGACGCAAGAGAAATCGTTTGAAATTAGGCTGGGATAGGCCTTGAAAGACATGTTAAAGGATTTGAACTTCGGCCCTGGCTGGTTGGCTCAGCGGTAGAATGTCAGTCTGGCATGTGGAAGTCCCGGGTTCGATTTCCAGCCAGGGCACACAGGAGAAGCGCTCGTTTGCTTCTCCACCCTTCCACCTCTCCTTTCTCTCTATCTCTCTCTTCCCTTCCCACAGTCAAGGCTCCATTGGAGCAAGGTTGGCCGGGTGCTGAGGATGTCTCTATGGCCTCTGCCTCAGGCACTAGAATGGCTCTGATTGCAGCAGAGCAACACCCCAGATGGGCAGAGCATCGCCCCCTGGTGGGCATGCCGGGCGAATCCCGGTTGAGTGCATGCGGTAGTCTGTCTGTCTGCCTCCCCCCTGCTTCTCACTTCGGAAAAATACAAAAAAGAAAGAACTTGAACTTCATCCTGGAATCAATAGGAAGTCCGTTTAGGTTTTTATGTAGAGGAACATTATGTTGTTAGGTGGGTTTCCTAGGCAGGCAGTTCAGAGACAGAGATTTGCAGGCAAGGAGATTACTAGAGATTTTCACAAGGCTCAGTGCCCAGGGCAGGGGGCGAGGGAGTGGGGTGGTGAAGGAAGCAGCACTGAACAGAGGGAGAAGCTGGTCTGGGAGGCCTATGCAGTCACGACCAAGGCCTCAGTTGATCCCAGGGTGCTACTATGAATAAGCAACAAGTCAGTCCCTGCTGGAAGCCCAAAGCGGGAGGTCACCCATGCACTGTTTATCAATACAAACAATACAGCACACCACGCTGCACTCCCTCCAGGTGCCAGGGACTCTGCTAAGACATTTTTCATATTGTACCTTTTTAAACCCCCCCCCCAAATCCATACATTATTTACACTTATTGGGTAAGCAAATGTTTTTAGGTTTGCTCGCTTGTATTGGGGAAGCACCCTGTGTGTATAGTCTGGGAAAGGCTGTGGTGCTTGCCCTCAGTGCGGCAGATTGCACATTGCTGATTACCTTCCTGCTGGGGAGGGGCGACTGTTTGCTACTGTTTGCTGGAGAAGGGGTTTTTATCCCCAGCCTGTTTTGCTGGGCAGAAGAGTGCAGAGAAAGAGTCCGGAGGGTGAATCTGCAGGCGGAGCACAGGTTGTGGAACCAGAGAATGTGTCAAAGCTTTGGGAGCTCTGAATGAGAGGGAAGCGGACTTCCCTGCCTGTTTGCTCGTCAGCTGTTATGAGACTTTAATAAACAAAATGGCCCACCATTTTCTGGCTCCACTGTTTCTTTACCATCTGCCCAAATCCAAAGAGAACCTGCATGGCCATGACGGCGGCTCCTGGCCTTACACCACTCAACACAGCAGACTATTAAAAACCTGATAAAGAGCCCTGGCCAGGTAGCCCAGCTGGTTAGAGCGCCGTCCTCATAGGCCAAGATTATGGGTTTGATCCAGGTCAGGGAGCATGCAAGAATCAACCAATAAATACATGAATGAATAGAACAATAAATCTATGTTTCTCTCTCTCTCTCTCTCTCTCTCTCTCTCTCTCTCTCTCTCTCTCTGCTCCCCTGTTGGGCTGATGAAATATATTATGCTCACTCTGTTAAAGATGGGCTGCCCACGTGGAAGCCCATCACCCAGATGATTGCTTGGTATGGGCGTGATTGTATTAATGTGTGTTGTGGGAGGGCTTTCGTGCCAAAAGGATTTAAAAGGAAGAGAGATCATGTTGTTTCGAGAGAAGAGGGATTACATTCTAGGAGGAGAGAGCAGAGAAAGGAGAGCAGAGTAAGGCCACGTGGAGGAGAGGAGAAGCGGCCAAGACGGTGGAGTGCTGAGGGAGAAGCCAGTTTATGCAGAGAGAAGGAGATGGGGAACAGAGGGGAATAAGTCTGGTTGAGCTAGAAACCTTTGATTTAGGAAACTCGGATAAGTCAATAGCTTTGTGAGCACTGAATCAGTGGGTACAGAGCCGAGTGTGTGTTTTTACTTGCCCGCTGGGTGCAAGCTAGGATTAAAGCTAATGGCCCACCAGTTCCAGATGGCTGTGATGGTGGCCGCGGCTACTGGCTTTACATCCCCCTTCTCTCTCTCTCTCTAAAGGAAATAAATAAATTTAAATTTAAAAATAGGAAAACCTGAGAAATAAATTCAGGTAAAAGCAGTGAATACGAATAATCTTGCTGTGATCACATAACAAAAGGATAAAAATAAAAAGAGAGAGAGAGAACCCAACATAAGTATTTTGGGGGTAACTTTTTAAAAGACTTAATTGGAATCTTGGGTAGAAGAAGGGGGGGGAAGTCTGGGTTTTCTTTGTGAGAGTTTTTTGTTTGTTTGTTTGTAAGAATGAGATGAGGAAAACAAAGGAAATTCCTTTGCAAATAAATAGTTGCCAACTGTCAGCTGGCTTTTGTGAAACAAAACAGAACAACAGGGGGAAAAAACTGAAGAGAAGAGAAAGAACTAAGTCTCTCAGAAGAGCTCTGGAGCCGTAGTCGAGGAGGGAGGAGAAACAGATACACGAAGTCACTGCGCCTCGTTTTCCTTAGATTCCTCCACTGCACGTGTGTGTGTGCATGTGGGTGACCCGTATTGTGTCCTGCGTAGAATCTAATGACTATAACTATGACTAACACCGAGCGCTTATTTTGTGCCATTTACTCTGTAGAGACTTTTATATTCATTTCTGTTTAATCTTATTGAAAACTGAACTGAGGCATGTTAAAATTTTTTAAAGTCTATTAGAGCAAAAATCAATGTGAATTGGGCAGTGTTAAACTAGAAAGACCAGGGGTGCTCCTCCTACAGAAGCCAGGGGAAAGGCTTACACTATAGAGAAAAAGGCAGAAGCAAAGACAGCAAATCATCTGATTTACTACAGCTTAAGGCATTGGTTCTCTAAGTGTGCTCCAGGGCGCAATGGTGCACCCTAGATTTCCAGGTGCGCCCTATGGGATTTCAGAGAAATATGTGCCTGTTGGGGACCAAAAAACCAACAGGGTTTTTGGAGTTTAGATTTTGGGGGGACAGAGGTGTGGGGAATTGGCTGTAAGCTGACAGTTTGCCCAACCCCCCCACCTCACTTGCCTGATTAGGTTGCAGAAGGCTGTTAAGCTGTGGTGCTGGGTTGTTTACACTACCCCCATGTTCCCCAGAAAGACTGGAGGCAAGTTTCTTCTATCCTTTGTTTGGTGTAAAGTTAAGATGATATGTATGGTGGGATTCTCTGCACTCAACACAATTAAAAGTAAAAAAGGAGGAATTCTTCAATGTATTGACAAGGAAATGAGAGTTTGCCTTTCAAATACATGCCCAAACATTGAAGAAATCACTAGGACACATCAGGCTCATGTTTCTCATAAACACAAGAATGAAAAAACAACACACTGGCGCTGGGACCTGCCAAATTTAATAAATCTTACTAAGAATGTATCTATATATATATAAGAAGGTAACTTTTTTGTCATTATTTTTAACCCCTCTTTTTTATGAATTCTAAAAAGCATAACTCAATGTAACATAAAAATGTTTTTTAATGTCAGAATAAATTTAATTTTGTCATATTTATTTCATTTAATTACCATAGAAGCACGCTTGGACTTTATATATTTTTTCTTTAATATTTGACTTAATTATTTTAACATATTTCTCAGAAATTTGTATATAGTGTATCTACAGTTATTTGTAGGATTTTAAATGTACCCCGACTTCAAAAAGTTTGAGAACCACTGGCTTAAGGCCTCAGGTCTGACTGGTTGTCTTCAGCATTTTGATTTTGTAAATTTGGCCATTTATAGGCTTAAACTTTGGTGTGCTTAATGTCGGCCACCCAGGCATTAAAGCCATCAGTCTAATGGCCTCTCTGTTTAATTAATTTCACAATTCTCACAGCAACTTTGAGGGGCATGTGTGTGTTTTTTAAACCATTTTATCACTGTGAGATAGATAAGGACACCGAGTCTCAGGAGGTTAGAAAACTGGCCCACATAGTCCAGCAGCAAGTAAGTGGCCAAGGAGATTGATATATTTTTTACTGGAAAACCCATTAGCTCAACCACTCTGCCAACATTCCTCCAGAATTTCCATTCACAAAGCACTACCCAGCCCTGATTCCTGTGCCCCTTACTACTACGCACGGGGAAATGTCAGGCAGCACTGGGCAGGTGCGGCCCAGAGAACCTGAGCAACTCCCCCCACCAGCCCGGGTAAACAGAGAGCCCAGGGCTTGAAGTCCTGATAACAAGCACCGGGCCGGGCTGTGCCAGCCACAGGGATGCTCTGTTTAAGGGAGACGAAACAAAACGCACGTTTGCTCGTCAGGTGCTTGAAAGATCCAAACATCATACATAACTGACCACCAGCACAAGCAGATAATAAAATACCGTATCTCCCCTTGTATAAGACGATCCCATGTATAAGATGCACCTTAATTGGGGGGCCCAAATTTTGAAAAGAAAAATATTACATAAAGTTATTGAACTCGAGTTTTAATCATCATAAAATTCATACAACTCCTCATCCACACGAAAAAGCAGGAAATACAAGTAAAAAAACTACAACCATTGTGTAAGACGCACCCAGTTTTTAGGCCCCCACATTTTTTGAAAATTTTTGAAAAAAATGTGTGTGTCTTATACATGGGGAGATACAGTACTTGGCTAAAAGAGTCATATCTTTGACATCCAGATTCCAGAGACACCTTGAAGAAAAAAAAAAAAAAGAAAATTCTGGCTGAAGGAATTGCAAATCAGTACAAATTTTTTGGAATGCTATTCAACAACATGTAAGGAGAGGTTTAAATGCATAGGCTCTTTGGCCACATAATATAGTTTCTGATTTACAGTGGCATCTGGCTAACAGCCCCGGACAGGGCTGCTGCCATTAAAATGCACATGAAGTTAGAGGAAAAGAGGAAAACCTCCATCAACACGAAAAATCAAGCCTGACAGGAACAACCAGCAAGCTTGGCGATCCCACTCTGTAGAATGCCATTGCTTTTTGAAGTAACAGAAATGCTGGTTTGTACCTATTTGAAAACTAAATGTCTAAGTAACCACCTGTCAGGCCACGGGAGAGGGTCTGAATGTGGCATCCTGCCCCTGGGAGGTGAAGTGCCCCCCCTGGAGACAGCAGAAACTGCAAGCAGCATCAGGAAGAGTGGCCAGAGAGCCCCCCCCATGCGGGGCTCCAGACCACCATGTCCTCCCTCACTTCCGAGCTCCAGGTGGCCAGAAGGTGAGCCCAACCTGACAGAATGGCTTCAGGTAAAGGCCAAAACCATGTAGAGCGTTCTTTATTTCCTTATGTGATTTATGACAGGAACCATAAGAAAATTTTGGAGAGCTATCTGGTATCTTTTGAAGGATGAGGAAATGAGGATAGAGTTGGTAGGGCCGGAGGGAGGAACCAGAAGGAGAGAGCACAGTGAGCTGAAAGAAGAGGGTTATAGAGAACAATGGAGTGGCATCTACAGTGCGCAGACCGAGAGGGCAAACATTCAAACATGGGCATTTCATACCAACGCAAAGTATCGTGCATTTGTGAATGTAAGACAGAAATATTCTCAGATTTGTAAGTTCTCCAAATATATATGTATATAATTTTTAAAAAATACTTTTTGAAGACCCATACCAGCCAAAACAGAGAGCAGAACCCAAGAACGAAGAGATCAGGGCATAAAACGACCAGTGCTAACTACTGAAGTGGGGTAAACATAGAGCTCAGTGAAGAGATTGTAAATATGATTAGAAAACAAAGCAACTGTAAAAAAAATTATTCAAAAATAATAAAGTTAAGGCAAAACTATTCATACCTTTAATCTGGTAAACAGGCCAATGAGTATATCAATAAAGTCCATGCATGAGAAGGACAGGAAAGAAGAGGGAAAAGGTGTCAAACTCTTAGTGTAACACATTTGACTCCCAAGGCGCCAGAGGTTGGGGGTCTCAATGTTTAGGATTCGCAGGCTGTTCCCTTACAGAATAGGACTCAAAGGCCCGGCAGGCAGAAGGGCCTGGCCCAGGGTTGTAAGCGGACGGCAGGTACTGTGGAAAGCCCACCTCCTTGACCTCCCACCTTCAGTTTAGTGCCGAGGGTTTTCATTAACAGGGTTTCTGGAGAAGAAAAGAATAAGAGACTTGCTTTTATTGATTTCTAGGAAATCAGTGAAGAAGTGTTAATAGAATGAGAAGTACTGACGTCAATGTTAACGAATGTAACAGGAAATGTTCTTCACAATTTACTTTGTTTTAATTTAGAAACAGATCAATTGAAACAAATGCTCCCACCGTCCAAAACCTTTTGGGACCCAGCAATATAATCACTTCTTTTTCAATCCCACTTCTTCCCCCTCTGCTCACCATCTTATAGAAAAATACCTTTGCTTTTCCCATAAGATATTTCCTTGAGGCATTGTAGGAAACATTACCTATTACTTAAAATGTATTAATTCGCCTGGGGCCACTTATAAAATGACATACATCCTCATTTGCTAAAATAGATTCCAACTACAATTGCTACTTGTATTATTTGATGATCGGGCATTTTAACCTAAGACACTTTCATTACCAGTTAAGAAGGTATACAAATCAGCCTGTATTTGGAGAACCATCAAATAGTCCAAGACTACTTCAGATAGTTCATGTCACTAAGTTTCTCATTTTGTCTATTTTTTTTGCCGGCTCTCCATTTTTGCCCTTGTGGAGACTCTAAAAGACATCAAATAGTGTAGTATGTTTCTAATTTATTTATTCTTAAATCATCAAAATACTCTTTTGTAAGAGTCATTTGATGTCCAAGTATCCTTATGGGGCCTTTTCATTAGCCTTGTCCCTGCCCCGGAAAAAAAACAGGAAGTCACAATTAGCCACAATTAAAAAGACTGAGCCAGAAAACAAGGTTTGAATTCAGTTTCACATTGGTCTCAGAACGCTGTTGCCTCTCTGCAAATAGTCTTGTTTGTCAAAGATGTTCCGGAACACAGCAGGGCCCTTTAAATTCAAACTTCATGGACAGAAGGCAGAATCTGTAAAATTGCACTTGGGTTGAAGCTTACCTTCCCATTGTGTGTGTGTGTGTGTGTGTGTGTGTGTGTGTGTGTGTGTGTGTGTGTGTTGGGGGGGTCATAGTCCTTCAAACAGAAGCATAAATAAGAGGGGGGTTAAAGAGTCCTAATTTTGCTACTGGGGTATGCTGATTTACTCCGAGTAGGATCAATATGATTTGCTGGTGAAATGAAATTCTAGCAGCTACATACTCAAGAAAAAAAAAAACAGCAAAGGGAAGTTTCTTAACTTTCCATTTTTCTCTCATGAATGTAAATCAGCTCTGCAGCCTATTATCAATTATTGGTAGTAAATTAAGATAACAGCAGCTGATAAAGGAAATAAAAGTATCTTCTCTCAGCAGATGGAATGTCTGTCTTTCACTGGGGTTTGCTTCAACTGCTATCATCTCCAGGTGTGCTGCTTCCGGAATAAAGTCTAAGCTCGCCTAAATGATCCTTCAGGATCAATCAGGAGACAGAAACCACACCAGTTGTTCGAACAGAGATCGTTTAACGTAAAAGACTGTTAAGCAGGCACGAAGCTAACTAGGTAACAGAAAGGAAGAAGAGAACTGGAAGATGTCAGAGGTAGGTACTGGAAGGTGTCAAGAAGCAACTATCACGCCTCAGGCTGAGGGAGCAGAGGAAGAGTTTAGAAGTATTATTAAAATGCAGAAGCCCTACGGAGGTGACCCTCCGACTCCCGAGGAGGGGTCACGATGGCCAGTGCTGGTCTCTCTAAGCTCTGGGCTGGCGGGCTGGTGCCCGTATGTCCAAGGTGGACATAATGAGGCTGGAACTGAGAGTGCTGGAAAACGGCCGCCCAGATTCAGGGGCTGCCACGGGAGGCACAGCCACTGCGGGGGTGAAGCCAGGCTGGGTGGCGCCCAGAACGAAAGTCAGACAGGAGGGAGGGAGTCCCTCCCCACTAGCGCCCCCTGTGGGCAGACTCTGTCACGGAGCCAGGTGGCTAAGCAGGAAGGAGTGCTGCAGGCTCCCCCACCCAGTGCCACAAGCTGGGCTACACAGGGTGGGTCTGGAGATGAGAGACACTACTTACTCTCTACATTTCTGGTCTTTTTCACTTTTTTTGATGTTTCTTTTTAGAGACACCATACTTAATAACAGGTCCTCTGAGATACAAAGTAATTCAGGAGGATGCTTGAGTTGCCTGAGAGTTATCACTATCATTATAGAAAAGCAGGCTCAGAAAAGCATGTGCTGTGGCTGGGTCACACAGCTGGTAATAACGATACCAATATTTCCCACGTGCTCTGTGTCACACACGGTTCTAAGTGTCTTGTATATGCTGACTCTTTACAATAGCCTTAAAGTCTTTACAATCAATCTGTGAGACGGGTTCTATCGCTGGCACCCTTCTACATATGAGGGGACTGATGCACAAAATGGTTAAGTAATGTGGCCAATGTTGCTCAGCAAATAAGAGATGAATGGGAATTTAGCCCAGGCAGCCTGGCTGTGAAACTTATGGTCTTCACCATTACATAATGCCACCAATCCAGTACCTGTCTTCATGTACCAAGAGGCCTCATTGAAACAGTAGAAGGTCTGACCTGCGGTTGTGCAGCGGATCAAGCATAGACCTGGAACGCTGAGGTCACCAGTTCAAAACCCTAGGCTTGCCGGGCCAGGGCACATATGGAAGTTGATGCTTCCTGCTCCTCCCTCCTTCTCTCTCTCTCTCTCTCTCTCTCTCTCTCTCTCCTCTAAAATGAATAAATAAAAATGATTTTAAAAAAAGAAATAGTAGTATTAGGATTAATTAGCTATGGCTAGGAGTATGTATGTATTAAGTACCTAAATTCTCAAAGCAACCAGATGAAGTTAGTACTAATATTTTCTTTGTTTTACAAAACATAAATGGAGGCATGAGAAAGATACGTAATTAGCCCAAAATCTCAGGCCTAGTGAAAGGCTGAATGAACTGTGATCGTGTCCAGCTTAGTGTCATGCTCTTAGCCAGGACACTAGGCTGCATGATAAATTAAGCCTCCATAATGCAGCATCCCCCCTTGAAAACCTTTGGCTAGTTACAACAAATGTGCCATTCACTCCCATCTTTTTAGATAATCCAAGTCCCACCCTGTTAGACATGATCCATGACGCAGACTTTTACCAATTAGGACAGCTCTTCTTTCAGATGCTTGATGAGAATTAGAGAAGCTTTGCTTTATGTCCTGGAACCCCAAGAAAAGGGAGTTTCACTGAAGATTATACATTTCAGGAAAATGGAAAGGTTTGAGTCAGTGTTTCCTCATGACCTCAGTCACCTCTGTGTGCAGCGAAATCAGATCAGAGCAGTTAACCTCCCACTGATATCACACCCCCTATGGCTCTTCTCCAGATCTGAGTGGTTGTCTGAGAACTCAGACACCAAGTGAAGCAGCCAAACATCCAGTTCTCCTGTGCCATTGAGCCCACCCGAAGGCAGCAGCCCATGCAGACGTTCTTAGGGAATCCCCTGCTCTGCAAATTAAATGAAATGGCCCAAATGCTTTCCCATCTATTAACTCTAATCTACTTCAACCCAAGGCCCAGTGACATTCCTTCTGGCCGCCAGTCCAGAATGGAATGCCTGGCCCATAGTCAGATATTAATGGCTATTTCTTTGATGAGTTGAGAAAATTAATCAATAAACGGTCTCCACAGGACCTATAAAATACACATATATCACAGTAAGTGGGTGAGAACACATCTCTCTTGGACTCCAACAAAGAGAGTAAAATCATTGAAGTTACACAAATATTCTCAGATAAAGGAGAGTTTTCATCTGAAAGGAAATATCCCAGCTAAGACCCCCAAGAACAGTGATTTACTGAAGATCTAATTGTATTACCATGATGTAGAGAAATGCTATGTTTCTATTGCCCCTCACAAAAATTTACTCTATTTTTAGTAGAGAAATAGCTAAAGAAAGTCAAGATCTTCACCAGTTGGCCCATTGAGTTTTGTGATAATGCCCATTCTTTTAAATGATTCTTATTTGGCAATATTTTTAACAGAGATTTCTTTGAGTCTTCTCTGAAGTATTTAAGAGTTACTTTCTTCACTCTTTTCTATTTCAATGTGTATATGTACACATTATGTGTGCACAGATGCTAAAAATTCATCTCCTTGATTAAATTATATGTGGATTTCTAAATATGTATTTCTGTTCTCTGATTATTTTTTTATTTCCTTGAGCCATATTACTATCTATTTTATAATGAAAAAGTGACATGTGAAATTTTTAAGGAGAAAAACTTTGTGACATTATTTCCTTTCCAAAGGAATTATTTTTTAAATTATTTAGCAAGAAGAGCGTATTTCTCTAAACCCTTCCAAATATAATTTATTTGCTGACACTTTATTTACATACAGCATATCAGAAACCTGTCTGCCATCTAAACTTATACCTATTTAATCACACATTTATTCAAATAATAAAAATTAAAATATTTTTAATGAAGACAAACATCCTTTTATAACTAAAGTGCAATAGGCAAAAGATAAGAATTATATCAACATGAAATAATAATACTTTTTTAAAAGGACATAGGCAAGAATATAAGATTTCTAAAAACTAGTAATAACACCATGTCATATTACCAGCCCTCTTCTATATTGTATTCATTGTAGTTTAAGTGTTCTTTACAGGGAAGTGAGAATATACGTTATACAAAAAAGAATATGAAAAAGGAAGAGAGGAGGAGGAGGAAAGAAAGAGGAGGAAGGAGGTAGTGGTAGTGAAAACCACACAGATGAGAAATAAAATTTAAAAAAAACACAAAAAGAAACACCATTGAAATGTTATAAATCCCTCTAATCTCTTGTCTGTAAGCACACATACTTGCACATAAATAAATGCATAGTTTGCCTTTTCAAAATTTAGCTCATACTGAACATACTGTTTTGTAACCTGCCAGGCCGTTTTAAGTCCTGAAATTCATAACTCAAGCCCTTGAGGCAAACTCTGGAAGAAAGGGAGGAAGGGCTTGAATAGCAATCTTCTAAGAAAAAGAAAGGGAAGGAAAAGTGGAAGGCCAACGAGATCAAAGAAGACAGAGGATATGGAGCTGAAAGGGTATCACAAAGGCAGCGAAAGATAAAGACGGACTTTTTCAATTTAAACTCCATTTTCTAATTTTCTTAATTGCATCAACATTGCACTATTGTATGTTTTTGGAAATTCTACTCTGCAATTCAGTCTTCCTCTCTTCCTCTTCCTCCCCCTTCTCTGTGGCTGGGGTAGTTCACAGCACAGTGCAGAGATGCCAACCGCTGGAGCCAAATTCAATTCCAAATCCAAACATAAGCAATGTTTGCGAATCGAGACTCCTTTGAGGTTCACCCAACTCCAATTTTACCAATTCCCTCCAGGGAAAGATTTCCCTTTGAAGCTTCTGTGTATCCAAGTGCATTCTGGGATGCAGGTTTGGGTTTTTGGCATGGAGCAATTGACGTATAGAATGAATAGGCTCCGCACCTCGCCCCCTCGCTACTTTCTGTGCGTCCAGCCTGCAACAATGTATATAGTGAAGTCAGCACTTGAAGGCATGGCTGGAAAACATTTTTGTTCGTGTGCGTCTAAATTAAAATTTAAAAGGCAAATCAAGACTATTGAATTAGCCCAGATGTTGTAAAGTTAATATTTCTTCAGAAATGCTCTTAAGCTTAAAAGGGGCGGGGAGGAGGGGGAAGGAGAAGAGCTTAAAATGAAACTTATTTTTAAGTGGTAGTTTTACAACTGTTAATTGTATCAAACATTGTCTCGCAGATAAATGCCACAGGCCACAACTTGAAATGCTTAAACAAAAAAAGAAATTTTTTTTTCCTTCCTAAAGAAAATAGCCTACTCAACTGTGTGAGTTGGAGCACGTTCCGAAGAGCACTTGGAAAAGGGGGAGTGGAGTGGAGCAGGGTTCAGGGACTCTACCTGCCCTGAAAGGCCTGAAAGCTCAACTGGAAAAATAAATAAGCTTGATCTCAAAGTAAACGGGGCGCTGGAGGAGAACTGAGGATTGTGCCTGTGCTGAGGACTGCAGGCCGACAGAGCCCACGTGGCGGGGGCCAGCGGCATGCGTTATCATTTTGTGCGTGGACGGGATCCAAGGAGAACCCTTTAAGCCCAGCTCAGAACCTGGGTCTCTTCTTTTCATGGTCTTCTGGGAGGCACCTTCCCTCTGCCTTGAGTCCAGGTCAAAATGATGTCTCACACACACACACACACACACACACACACACACACACACACACACACACACACCAAGGTATTCACATTTTCAATTTGAATCTTGACCAAACCCATCCTTAATCCCCACTACCATGCATAACTGCTTAAATGTGTCCTCTCACATGACATTTTTAAGGAGACTGAGAGTTGGACTCCTTGTTTAACCCTTAGGCACTACTCCTTAGGGCCTCATCATGATGTCACACACCCAGTGTGCATTCGAGAAGTACTTGAGAAGAATGGCCGGCATTATTGTTTCCTGCCTAAATTACTGAAAACAGATTTGGGGGTGGACCTGCAGAATTAGGTCTCCTGGGCCTCTGAGAGTCTTTAAGTTATACTCCATTATTTTGCATTATCCTAGGCCATTTCATTTGGTTATTGGCTCACAAATAAACACTATTTGGTTGACCCACCATCATAAACTTTTCCAAAAATACATCAATACTTAGAAAACAAATATCAATTCTTAACATGATGTTACTCTCTTCCCTTTTAGATCCCAGCATTTATTTTTCCATTTGGAATCTCCTTTCTCACAAAAATTCCCACATTGCCCACACTGGCTATTGGGCAATGATTTTGTAAAATTTATGTTTTTTGAGTTTGCTCACTTTTATTGTTAAAAATAGTGCTGGTCTGTGAAATTGCTAATTACCTTTCTGCTTGGGAAGGGCATTGTTATGCTAATGTTTGCTAGAGGAGGGGTTTTGTACCAAAAAGTTTTTTTTTTTTTAATTTTTTATTTAGTCATTTTAGAGAGGTGGGGAAGAGAGAGGATGAGAATGAAAGGGGGTGGGAGGAGCAGAAAGCATCAACTCCCATAAGTGCCTTGACCAGACAACTGCAGGGTTTCGAACCGGTGACCTCAGTGTTCCAGTTTGACTCATTATCCACTATACCACTAAAGATAGGCCATCAAAAAGTTTTAAAAAGAAAAAGAGAAGGAGAAGGAGGAAGGAAGCCATATTTGCAGAGTGAGGAAGGGAGGAGGAAGCCATTTTTAAGAAAGAGAGAGAGAGAGAGAGAGAAGGAACTATGCTCAGGAGCAAGAAGCTAAGATGGCAGGGAAAGAGAGAGAAGCCAGTTTTGCAGAGTAAGAAGCCATGTTGGCAAATGGGGACCCAGAGGTGAGGGGCAAGGGCTTTTGTGAGCTCTGTTGAGACTTGTGGGGGCCTTTGATTCTAGAAAAAAATGGAGAAGATTCACCCGAGAATGTGTGAATGGTTTGGGGAGCCCTGTGTGTTTATTTTCTCGCCAACTGGTGCAAGCCTTGAATAAAGGAAGAGTCCACCATTGTTTGGCTCCACTATTTCTTTACCATCTGCCCAAATCTAATGGGAACATGCATGTGTATGGCCGCAATGGTGGTGGCTGCTGGCCTTACACTGGCTTTTTAGTTATTATTTTCCCTGGGCTTCCCTAAAAGAGATATACTTTTGACACAACATGTATTTGTAAAACACTAGTGCATACATAGCATTTGATAAACAACTATGTTGGAAAATTGAAGTGTGCTGTTGTGATCAGGAGAACCATCATACCCTTAAAAACTACTAACTTTGTACTATTCACCAGGATATGAAGGGTGCGGTGTGGTGAAAAATAAGGCATGGTCCCTTTGCTATCCTTAATAGGCTATACATACATTTTTTGCTTAAAACTAAAAACTCTTTGCTTATAACTGCATCTCTATTAGCCTCTTATAAGTTGAATGAAATTAGCATAGCTCCAAGTTTTACTTAAATTAGGCAAAAGGAAAAAAAAAGGAAAGGACTGATAAGATTGGTAATGAGTAGTAATTCTATAGTATGAAGTAAGGCTCTTAGCCCACATGAGGTGAATGATAATATACAATGTGGCAATCAGTATTATTCACTTTACAAAATTCACCCCAGGTAAGGTAGTTTCAGTGCAGAGGATAGAGTGAGAACTTCCA